>NC_137233.1:25588969-25616469 GCF_949987685.1 Ammodytes marinus
GTCATTAGCAAGGCCCAGCGTAGGCCCTGTTTAGGGTTAATAGGGTCGTGCTCCTGCCAATGTGCACATGTGGGACTTATTTCAGTCCAGAGGTTAGCCTGGCAGAGGGGGGGCGGCTTATAGTTTTTTTGGGTTTACTTGCTAAGTGGGCATCCGTCATGATCATGTTTCAGAATGCTTTGGTTTATTAATTAAAGGCTTGTATCTAAGTCATTACTATTCAGGAAGCTGATTGAAATTCAGCCCATGCATCTGAAAAAAGCAATATGAAGGAATAATGAACAATAAGCATTGAGAGATGAATTTCTCCTCAGGGTTTCACCCAAGTTTATTACATGGAAAAAGAAACCAACTTCATTTAGGTTTTTGTTTTGCGGTTTGGTCTGCTATGTTGTACTACAAAACAAAGAAAGATGCTACGGATGCTGCAGGAACCTTTAATAATTCAACTTTTTGGACAAAGACCGATTATTGCAGAGTTAAGTGCAGAAGATCGATACCACTCTCATGTCTGCACTAAAGACATGACGCTACCACAGGCAGGCAGCTAGCTTAGCTTAACATAAAGATTTGAATTCAAACCTCTCCAAAGGTAATAAAATCAACCATATGAGCACCTCTACAGCTCACAAATGAACATGTTATGTTATGTTTGTTTAAATGATGTGAATCATGATATCGCCTTGACTTTGAGTGGACATCAAGCCAGTTATACACCCATGGAAGGTTTTTGGCCCTCTGGCGCCATTATCAAAACACCAAAGGGTGAAAGGGTGTTATTCCCTCCAGTAGAGTTTCAGAGTCTCTTTTCCATACATTTGTCATATTTATTTGACATGATTATGTCCTCATGTGCCCAGCAAAAATATACATAAAAAAGAGCATAACAAGGACTCATCTTAGATCTGTGTGTGAATTATTGGCTGACAATATATCCACTTTCAGTGATTATGTTATTCTTCTTTTTTTGAAAACTGACACTATAGTTTATTTGGGCTTTAAAATGAGTTTATTTAGGTAGAAAGAAAGCTCTTGTGAAGCTCTGATCTCAGGCCTGTTACAGACACTAATGCTGTGTCTGAAATCGCGCACTTCTGTACTTACACTTACTTTTTTGAGTGCACTGTGCGCAAAACCGGAGAGTGTGCCAAAACGCAGTGCACTGTAAGTTCCTCGGTCGTGCACTCAAAACGGTCTAAAACTTGAGTGTGGAGCGATGGACACTTTCCACACTCAACGGCCGCCATCTTGCCTACGTAGCGGAGAGGGGCGGGACATTCTAATCAAAATAGAGGAGCTTGAAGCAACTGTTGAGAAGGAAACGCTCTACAAAAGTTAAATTACACATTTGTTTTGTTTTTCCGCGACTAATGTGCCTGTTTTGGCTATCAGTAACGCAAGCAGAAAAAAATACCACCGAAGAAGAACCGTCAAAATGCAAAGTCATTTCCGGAAGGTGCGCGACGGCAGTTGGGACAGTGCACTGTATAAATGAGAGCACTGCGTCTATAAGTAAGTGTACTGTAGGGATAATAAAGTGCACTCAATGTAAGTGCACTTACCTAAGTGCGCGATTTCAGACACAGCCCAAATTTACACAAACACCATCTTGAAACCTTTGAAAGCACTTGTTTCTGGGTTTTTAGTTTGAACATGATCTTGACTTACAGTAAAGCTGTTTGCCCAGAACTTATAACTGCACATATTTCTCTTTTTATAATATTATTTATAGTACAGTTAATATTTTTCATTTATTTTCTATATTATTTGACTTGCCTTATGTTTGCTATATGTTTATTATTATGCACCATCACACCACTGCAAATTATTTGTACTTGTCACCAATAAAGCTTTTCTGATTCTGATATGGTGAGAATAATTCAGTGAGCACGATGCTGTAAGGGGGCAAGTTAACTTGACTTTTAAGGTCCAGGGTCTGTATCATCATGTTCAGTCTACATATTAAGAGCAATCAGCCCAGTCCAGTCAATGAATACTCAGAGGCCAATTCGTCTTATAAAATGCCTTTGACACGTTTAATACATCTTTATGTGCTCCACTTGAATAACGATTGAGATCAGTAAAGACATGTTTGTTGTGTCCTCTGTCGTCATGCTGACAAATGTGATTTCTTCAATTCGAGACGGTTTCTCTCTACTCCCACTCTGCTGCCGTTGTTTTCTCTCTTTTTCCGACCCTGCGTCACTGCAGCTAGCTCTTGAACTATTTTCAATGATAGATCGGCAGCCTTTGAGGCATGAGTCACCTCCATTCACTGCAATTTTGTCCCTGAAATAGGTTTGAATTGCGACAGCAAAAATATATACCTTTTCAGTAGACTTTATTTTTTTTGCTCGTTTTAATGGAATAGGTTTAAGCACAGTTAGTGTGGGGTGTGGGGGCAGGGATAATATGAGGTCCTGTCCTGAGCCGCTGTGTGGAATGTGTGTACTGTTTGCTGTTGACAACATCTCTTTCAAAAGTTCTTGCCTTTACATCCTGTGAAGACATTTCTGGAATTCTTTTGTCAGCAAGAAGACACACCTTGCAAGAGAAGATGACTAAACAACACTGCTTTTTCCAGGCTTTCTTATGAACACATTTCCCTTTAACAAAGACAGAGGTGAGAGTCAAGACACTGTACAGAACATCCGGCCTTGACAATAGCTCCACAGTCCTCCTGGCAGGTACGGACAGTTCCCTCTCCGCGTTGTTCAAATCCCACAGCTGGAGAAGCATCCAAGGCCGGTCCTGCTCAACACGCCAGACTTTTTCTCTGTGATTTGTGTGGTGTCTAATTTGTTCTCCATATGGTGCATACACACACATGCACAGACACATATTGGATACTACTCCATACACACTGACTCTCTCTTTATCCCACAGGCACACACACACACACACACACACACACACACACACACACACACACACACACACACACACACACACACACACACACACACACACACACACACACACACACACACACACACACACACACACACACACACACAAGCTCATCTTCCATTCAGGCCTGTCTGTGGTTCTGCACAGCGTACAGTTCCTGAGTTAAAGTAGGAAAGTGGGATGGCTTCGGAAACAAAAACCCGGGTTTCTTGGGATGCCTGCTCTCTGCCAAAACCATAATGTGTGTTGGCTTTATTAGAGCGTCCCCTCTGATTAAACCAGCTCGGAGCGAGCGTTGGATATGTCTGACCAGAGCACCTCACAGGGGCGGGGCTTTGATGTAGAGGAAATGAGGTTTGACTGGGGTGGACACCAGGGAGGAGAGGTCACATCATCACTGGATGAGTTTGAGAGGATGCAGAAGCAGGGCGTTTTCAGCACGCTAAAATCTTCAGAGGTGCTGCTTTTTGACAAGAAGGGAGGGAGAGGGAATACGAATAGTGCTGGGTTGTAAGTGGTGTAAATTGGCTGTCGACAGCATCTCTAGTCTGTACACAAAGATTGTGTGACCTGTTGCACCACCACCAGAAGGAAGAGTGAATTTTTCCACGCATCAGCACTTTAAAGTCCCCTCTTTTTTCTGCCTTCATCCCTCTTTCCCTGCCGTTTTTCACTTTCACATCCATTTACATTTTGTCTCCAACCTTTGTAGTGCAAAAGACAAACTTGCTTTAATTTCAACTAATGAGCGCTGAATATTAGAAAGGGGTTATTTTTTGGGGGATGAGACAACTTTTTTTTTCAGGTGAGAATTTGCAATGCAAGTGGTGGGGATGGTATTCTTTGGAAAAAATAGGGCAGCAAAGACACATTTTGAAGATTATTTTTGGTTTGAAGCTCTTTCTCAAGAACACACA
This sequence comes from Ammodytes marinus, assembly GCF_949987685.1. Lineage (NCBI taxonomy): Eukaryota > Metazoa > Chordata > Actinopteri > Uranoscopiformes > Ammodytidae > Ammodytes > Ammodytes marinus. The sequence continues at coordinate 25,592,797 of NC_137233.1, forward strand.
GCGCAAAGAAAGAGGAGAAATGTAAGACTTGGCAAAAATGATTTACCAATTAGATCGTTTTTGTAGTCTGAGTCAATGATCAAAGGAATATAAAGTGAAGACGGAGGAATGATGACTGAAGACACTTTGTATAAAGGTGTCGAGGGAGAGATCTTTTGAACTGTATTTCATTGCTGAATATCACAGGTGTAATTCATAGCTTTAATTTCTGTACTCCATTCAGGTGTGACAGTTTCCAGATATTTGTCCCCCCCCCCCTGTGTTTTTACTGCTATAAGATGACAAAGTGCCACAAAAAAGACTTACATCAAAAGTTTGCTCATTTCAGCTTCTCAAATTATCAACAGTATGCTCCTCTTAATTTCATAACATTGTACATTTCATAGCTTTGTGTTCTTTGACTAGATTGATACATTGGAAAAAAATAATCAATAGATTACTATGTAATGAAAATGTACAGGCCTGATCAACTGATCAAGCATCCAACTTCTCCCATTGGCTATATGATCAAGAAAAAAAAAGTATATAGGCTATATACGTATATATACAGTATACCGTATATGTAAAATTTTCCTCATTTACCACTTTACTTTTCACCTCAGCAAAGTATGGTTTTCTTCTTTTAGTTCTGTAGTGTTTCAGACTAAAGACCAGAGTTCATTTGGCTTCTCATGCAGGCTCTCTCTCTGGCTCCCATTTCATTTTTTCTTGCTGCCCCCACATATAAAGTAACAAAACACCCCAAAAAATAGATTGATGGCATGTTATTTCCATCAGCATATTTTCATATGTTCCATTGTTTTTGAGGTTTCCCATTCCGTCTTCTTTGAAAAAAAAAAAAAAAAAAAGAACACTACACCGTCCAATATTCAGCAGACAGACACAAAGCAGTCTGTAGCATGGCAATTCTCCAAATTACTGGTGGGCCATTTGTATGTTCTCTGTGTCCGAGCCCGGCTGGGGCTTGGCCGGTAGATGACAGCAGATGATCCCTTGTTTAATGAGATTTTTTTTTTCTCTCTTTTCACTGTCTCGCTTCATGGCGCCACAAAGGAATCATCTTAGTCAGATAGAAGCCCTGAACCATGAAGAGGAAAAAAAGCCTGGACACAGATAGGACACCAGCAACAGAGACAGACCGGGAGGGAGGACAATAATGAAAGAGGGAGGAGGTCGAAAGGAGGGATGGAAGAGAAAAGGCGTGAAATCATATTCCTTGTCATACACCAACAGATGCCCAACTCCTGTCCTCTCAGTCCAACTATAGTTGTCAGTCAAAGACCTGGTGTTCATTTTAGATGTATCAACATAAACACGATCTGAACTAGTAGAGCCACATTTAGCTGTGTATTAGTGTTGATGTGATAGACCTAACAATCCCATCCCAATCACATCTATTTTTCATGATATTCCAATATATAGAAGCTTGTCACTGAGTGCACAATAATGGCTAATAACTATGCATTATTGATGTCTTTTATCTTTCGTATGTCATGTACAGTACATCTCAGCCCTGTGGGGTTGTCAAGGCGGTGTTCAGAATTCATCTGAATTCATTAGGGGAAAGATCTTAGATTTATAACACGTGTCACGATCCATCCGTGCGCCCATCCATTATTCATCCATCATATCCTTATTGGGTCTAGAGCTTCTAGGCACTTGGATCATATTCACTTCCATGCAAACCATCCTTTATCTCTACCTGCTCTTCGGGTTAATGTAGGGTTGGAGGCAATCGCGTCATGCATTAAGTAGAGACGCAGACAGGCCGACAAGAACAGACAAACACCTTCACACTTGCGGGCGAAATTTGGATCAGTTGCTATTCACTGCAGGACATTTACATAGCTGGTATGCACGCTGAAATCTGATTCAACCTCAAGTTGCTAAAAAATGTATGGTTGTTTTACTTGTCCCACATACTTTACGTATTTGATGCTATCCTATTTTATTCTATCTTATCTGATTTTAGGCGGTGAGGTGCCTTTTTAAGCCGCGCTAGCACTGTGGCTTTAGGGATGGCAAAGACTATTCTTCGTCCGTCTGTCTGCCACCAATTTGCTTCATGCTCATAATAACATGAGCATGTTCGCTTCAGCTTTACAGAGCTGTGGTTGTTGCATGGTTGTAGACTCCTTTTCTTATTCATATTCCCACTATGTTGTCTTTCAGCATTTATCTCACAGGACTGCTGCCCCTCAGTTCAGCCTCAAAGAGCTGTTATGGTGATTGGGAACACCTAGTTTTTTATCTATGCATTTTTTCTCCCTTTATACTCTATCTCCTATGCAGTATATTTAGCACATTGCATATACACTTAAAACACTTCATCACTAATATTGCCCATTGTAAGCCTATACTCTGACTACTGCTCAAGCATGCTCAAATAATTGGATCTTCAGAGCTTCTATTGAGCATTTACGGCTGAATTTCATTGCATTTTCCACTCTGACAGGCTTGGAAGAGTCTATCTAATTAGAATCTAATTACCCAGAAATGCATGTTAAACACCAGATGTAGGAGGGTCATTTATCTGTCCATTAATCCGACTATCTATCTAACCACCATTTAACCATACAGCCAGCCAACCCCCCTCCCTCTGTCGTGACTGATGACTTTCGGCTCGACACCAACAAATCATAATGAGCCCATCTGACAACCTTTATGGTGCCTTTTAGCCTAAAAGCAAACGCACAATGGGAAGTCTCTCAATGGAAAAGTGAGTAAATTCACCGCAAATTACCTTCTTTATTGTTTACCAGAGAAAGTCTGGAGACGGTGGGAGGGATGAATGAGGGAGGGTGGTTATGAGGAGGAGATGATTTACAGGTAGTTTTCACTGGAGATTTTTACAGGAGATTTCATAATTTTCCGGTTACCACATCCTCGCCATTGTTCCAAGCCTACTGTGTGTATGTGTGTGTGTGTGTGTGTGTGTGTGTGTGTGTGTGCGCTGTAGCATGTGGGGTCTGACTTTGAGCCTGCTGCTTCTCAAAAGCCTCCCAGATCATTCCTTTGTTCCCACTCCCTTTTCTCCCACTCTCTCTCTCTCTCTCTCTCTCTCTCTCTCTCTCTCTCTCTCTCTCTCTCTCTCTCTCTCTCTCTGGTATAGCGTGGCCTCCTCGGAGAGTGGTTGATATATGACATCTGTTTGGGTGGAATTGGATTTTGGACATCCCTCGTGGCACTTGGAAATGCATCTCCGGTATTTCTCTCCAATGCGTTGTGCTTCTGGGTTTGAGGGATGAGGCTGTATAGAGGGGAGGAAGGAGTAGGGTTTGGATTGAAAACGAAATAACTAGAAGTCACTTATCCACCACTGAAACTATTAGCAATCCCAGACAGTGGCAGAAGGAGAGAAAGGAGGAAACCAGAGAAATATAAAAACAGAGCGGGCGAGAGAGTCACTCATTGAGAAATGAAGGAGAAGTGAGGCTATAAAGAAGAGGAAGGCCAACATCAAGCCTTGTTAAAGTGACAGGCTGCTGCCAGAATGCTTACTGCCTTGTTTCCAAGTGACAGACCGTCTTAAACTCTTGTCTTCCTCCGCTATCCACTTTGACTGTTTCCTGTCTCTATGTATGCCCACTGATAAAGTAGAGGAATTAGGCACTTTAGCAGCTTTCTGTTAAGGCCACTAAAGAGAAGGGATTTCCTTTGTCAGGGTAAAGTTATTGACCCCCTTACTCGCAGTCCTCTGTCGCGTCTCAGAATACAGAGGATGTTCAGGCCGTGTGCCTCGAGAGCTTTACTGATGGGGCAAGTGGCTTGGCTTCCTCACAGAGAGGCTGATATACGACATCTGTTTAACTGGAACTGGATAATGCACATGAGAGAAATTCATGGAATTTGACATTTTGTCTATTTCTCTGTGAAGTTATGTGCTTTGCCTCCCCTTACTCAAGGATCATTCCATTTTATTACTGGGTCTTATTTTTGTAATTTTTGGCCATAATCTTCTGTCAGGGACGATAAGATTGCAGTAAGTTAACTCATCAAAGTCATAGTTGTGATTTGACTACAAAGTGACAATTTTACAACGTAGTGCAATGGGCAAGAAACACAAGCAGTTTTGCCAGATAATCTAAACCAGGTTATAATCCCTCAATGCAATGCAGAGAAAAGGGACTCAAGTCGTCATTAAGCATAGTTATCACTTGACAATAATATGAGTTTACTACAACCATGGTAGCAGCTACCAGGGAAAGTTTAACATGTTCAACATCTTATATTGGCGTGTTGGCATGCTAACATTCTACAGCTAAACATAAATTTAGGCTGATGGAACTGTTTTTCTGATTTTATTAGTTATGAACGAACCATTGTTTGTTGAAATAGGTCAGTCCTGAACCAAGTGGTTGAATACCGACTAACCGCCATTTTCATCCCTTGAGCCACGCCATGGCTAGAAACCATTTTAATAAAACCTCCAGACAAAAGCTGCAGCTTTCACAGTTGTGGAGCAATGCCGTTATCAAAGTTATCACATCTTGCACACCACATGTGAAGTCTGCTCTGGATGAAAAATGAAAGGATCATTTTAATTTAGTCAGTGTGATCTGATGAATGGCTCTGAAGCAGAGTCTGGACAACGTGTGTTTGTGTGCAGACACGCTGCGCTCAAATTATGGAGTGATGGGCCGTTAGCGGGTTCTATCCTCTGCCATTTAATTTCCCCCATCTTAAATACCCCCCTCCTGAACCCCGGTGCTCATCCTTAAACAGTGTCTGAATTATGCATGGCCCAGAAAGTGTATCATAGTAGATATGAAATATGCATGAGCCCCTCCCCATCTCCATCCCCTCACTCCTTCCCCCCAAAGGAAGGAATCGTTTTGGGATGTCTGATTGTGTTAGGGGCTAAGATCAATGAATGTGTGTGTGTGTGTGTGTGTGTGTGTGTGTGTGTGTGTGTGTGTGTGTGTGTGTGTGTGTGTGTGTGTGTGTGTGTGTGTGTGTGTGTGTGTGTGTGTGTGTGTGTGTGTGTGCGCTTGCATGTGTGTGTGTGTGCGCTTGCATGTGTGTGTGTGCGTGCGTGTGTGTGTGTGTGTGTGTGTGTGTGTGCGTGCGTGTGTGTGTGTGCTTGTACGTGGTCGTGAATTGTGTGGTATTTTCTTCAAATGGCAGCCGGAAATGAAGAACGACGGATAGGTTTGCAGAGTGGAGGGTGGTGACAGAGAGAAGTACAGGATGAAAGAGTGAGCGGAAAATGGATATGGACTCAAAGGTCGGTGTACGATTTGATAGAAGGAACGAAGGAATCTAACGGCAACGATTGAAGTCAGAAGGGAGGAGAGAAGGAGCACAACAACAAGGGCAGCAGATCATCAAACAGAAGGAGACTCTTCTGGGATCTGTCAATAGAAGCAATATCCACTGATTGATTGTGTCACTGTGTCACACAGAGCTGATCCCTTGAGACCTTGTGTATGTGGCAGGGAGGAGTGTTTGGGGGGGGGGGGTCTCAGGGCCTCAGCTGTTGTTCAGAACAGGGGGCCACGCGCCTGTTTTTGGAAACACTCCAACAATCTCATATTGTGAAGCCGCACAGTCACCACAAAGGGAGCGCTCCCTCCATTTTGTGGGGAGTTTTGACTTTTTTTTGTTCCTCCACCCTGTTCTCAATTTACGGTTGTGTGTGTTTGGGCGGTGATGTTTTTTTTAATGAGACCGGAGAGCAAAGCATGTGTGTGTGTTGCGTGTATGGTGAGAGGTTTTAGTTTCGGAGTGTTACTCTTGGAAGCTCTTATTGAGGGAGGTTTCCACATAGGCTTTTTTCCCCTCCTCTGAGTTTTTGAGGTGGAAGAGAGAAACTCGTTGTTAGGATTTGCATGGCATGAGGCTCTCAGCCACAGCTCATCAATGTGGCTGCGGTGATAAACAATGGCAGCATCTCTCCCACGTAGTAGACCCACAGCTGTACACTGACACACACACACACACACACACACACAAACACGGAATACACAAAAGCACAAACCATTTTAGGGAGAAATGTGGAAAACAATCTGTTTAGAGATTTGTGGTTAGATCATAAATTACATCTTCGACTAAAGATGCTTACGTCACTTGAGGCATTACTCAGAAAGTGGTGGCTATTTGTGCATCACCATGACACATAAACACACACACACACACACACACGCACACACACACACACACACACACACACGCACACACACACACACACACACACGCACACACACACACACACACACACACACACACACACACACACAAATATGACCCCACACTCAGATAATCCAAGCAGGTCAGGGTTCACTCAGGTCATGGCCTAATCAGACATGGCTGGCTTAGTGTGTCAGTGAGTGTACCAGATTTCATGAAACCTTCCTTGTCTGTGATGAGATGTTGAGTTCATTTCCCAACATGGAAACCTCCTGCAGATGACCTGTCCACAATCACAGCCAGTGGTTGATTATTCAGCTAAGTGTGTGTGCACGGATGTGAGGGAGAGTGTGTGTGTGTGTGTGTGTGTGTGTGTGTGTGTGTCTCAAGGACTCCCACTGAGGAGTTCTTATTGATGCTTGATGAAGCAATGACCCTGACTCGAATTGTGATTCAACAAGCAATTGAAATTTTAGACATTAGGCAAGCTGTCTCTTCAAAAACAAAAAAATCACTTTCTGAACCTTCTAGCCAGGACCTTATATGGTCAATTTGGCTATCAATTCAGAATATTATTAAGAATATATGTGACATAAAAACAAAAGATCATAAAAGAGATTTTGGAGTTAAGAGAAAATAGGATCTGCGGGAGTTTAATTTACTTTAATGTAACTCAAAAAGTTACATGCATTAGGACCTCTGTATCTGATTGAAAAGGGATGCCTTATGATGTGAAATTTGAAAATATAACGTGAAATGACCCAAAGGTAAAAAAAACATGTTTGGAAAATATTTATATCATAAAACTGTAAGTAATCGAGTTTCCATAAATAAAGGCGCTGGTGAGGAGGAAAGATTTAAGCTTTTTTTGCAACTCCGACAAAACATTTTTGCAAAGGGAACACTTTATGAAGGATTGTGGAGCATGTACCGAGGTAGCCAGGTGCAGTGTCGGAAGTAGGGAAAGAGGTGGTGTGACTTTGTCCACAAATAACTTGTCTAAATCAGCATCTTAAATCCATGTCTTTAAAATTTGCATTAAGGGGGGAACTATGTTGTGTTGGTACATTATTTTAAATGATCTATATAAATAGGGAATAATGATGGCATAAGAATAGACCCCTGGGGCACACCACAATGCAACAGTGCTTTGTGAGAATGACAGGCTAGTATTTGCCCTCTGCAGAATGCGTGTTATCAAAGGGGGCGACATGGAAAGGACCCACGGGCGGTGGAAACATGGGAGAAGCTTCTGCTGACCATTTGATCATTGGACAAGAGCTGAACATGTGGTTTGAGAGTGGTACAGTTCTTCAAAATGTCGTCTTTGGTCATATTTGCTGTGGCACTTTAGTTTTGCACTGTGAGTCTGATATTGCGGCCCAGTGTCTTTGTGTGCTGCCGTTGGTATTTATTTATAATAAATATGTGATGTATAATACTTTCACTACATCATTTAAATGTATTTCCTTATATTCCTGTTCCTGTTAAACGTAAAGGTACTGTATGGAAATAACACGTCTAACTGAAGTCTTTCCTCACAATGTCCTCATTATAACGTCTGCACAGAAGCTCTTTTGCATTCACCTCTCTCACCCTTTATCTCTCTTTCTCATTAAAAAAAGATGCGGTTATCGTAGCACACTCAGGGCCGCCGCGAGTCCATATCATCTAGCAGCCGGCAGCTGTGATGTTTGCTTTGTTTTAATGTGCTGTCTTCCTGTTTAGTTTGACTGACAGCTCCAAACAGCCGCTGCGCACAGGTCATTAGCTGCTGTGTACTCTGCATGGAGCTGGACCGGACTTAATGATGACACAGTGACTAACTGGAGGAGACTATGAAAATGTGTGTGTGTGAGTAAATGTGCTGTTAAGTAGTGTGTGTGGGTGTTTTTGAGTGTGTGCATGTGTCCACTCTTCCCCAGAGATTTAAGCTCTATTGGGGGACTGAGAAGGGGAACAGATAGGAAGATGAGACAGAGAGAGTGAAGGAGGGATTCTTGAGCTCATCCCCCTGTACACTGGAGGTGTGCGTGCGTGTGTGTGCGTGCGTGCGTGCGTGTGTGTGTGTGTGTGTTTGTGTGCAGCGATGCTTCTTGACTGTCAGCCGGAACTTTCATAGGCTTAATACATGTGCGAGTGAAACAGCTGGGGCGTTGTGAAATCCAAACCTTCCTGTAAGCAGAAGGTTTGTCCCTGGAGAGCTTACCGAGGACACTGTTAACCCCTTTAGACGTGTGTGTGTGTGTGTGTGTGTGTGTGTGTGTGTGTGTGTGTGTGTGTGTGTGTGTGTGTGTGTGTGTGTGTGTGTGTGTGTGTGTGTGTGTGTGTGTGTGTGTGTGTGTGTGTGTGTGTGTGTGTGTGTGTGTGTGTGTGTGTGTGTGTGTGTGTGTGTGTGTGTGATTGGCTGATGAGTTTGTTTCAAAGTTGCAGACAGCATCTCGTCTCTTTGCTCTCTCGTTTGCCTGGGCTTCTCTCTCCTCCCTTTCCTCCCTTCATTTTGTTTCCTGTCATTTCCATTCCTCTCCTCTCCAGTCCCCCTCTTCTCACGCTTCCACGTGAGGCACAAACGGATCGGAAACAGCTGTGAAAATTATTCCGTCTAATAAGGGCCCAATCTTGGCTTCTTCTCAGTTAGTTCAGTTGCGGTGCGATGTCTCTGGCTTTTGTTTTTCGTGAAGAAAACGACCTGCCTCCAAAATTCCCTCAAAGTCTGCAGCGCTGCTTTAACTTTGTTCCTTTTTGTGTGACTGCAGGGTTACCCATATGCAATGGATACCACAGGCTCTGCCAAAAAAGGCTGAATGCCAGGCCAGAGAGAAGAGAAGAACGGATGCAAACTCCCTCTTCTCATCCCTCTCTCTCTCTCTCTCTCTCTCTCTCTCTCTCTCTCTCTCTCTCTCTCTCTCTCTATTTCAGGCTCTTGACTTCCCTCCCGGCCACGCACTCCATTTATTCTCCTTCAAAGAGAAGCACAAATATTTTTTCGATTTGTCTCTCTTGTATTTTTTTAAACACCCCTCCATCTCTCTGTCTTTCTGTATCATTCTTGGCAAAATGCTCAGCTTGTGGTCTTCGTGCTCACTGCTCCTCCTAGCACCCATCAAATTGTCTGAGAGAGAAACGCAGCCAAGCTCATAAGCTGACACCATGAGATGATGAGTTCACTGGTTGAGCTGTGTGGACATCCCGAGTCACAAGACAAATTCCCGGCCTTTTTTGTGGCTACGTGTGATAAGCGGTTGGCCTTGGAGGCTGTCTAGACAACACACACACATACACACACACACGCGCACACACACACACACACACACACACACACACACACACACACACACACACACACACACACACCGACGTCACTGATTTAATGAAGCAGGGATTTCAGAAGGAAGCCTTGGTTAACAATGTTTTCCTGTTTACAAAAGTTGTTTTTGGCTTTTCATCTGTCATAATCCATTTTTCATCAGAGTATTTCAGAACAGGGAGTGTTTCTCTCACACCATATTCATTATAATGAATAGAACATCCTCTGGTCTCTGTCTGTAATTAGCTAAAGCCCATGTTCAGCATGACGCAATGATTTCACTATTGGCACAGCATGCAGCTTCCTTTGTGCAACAAAACGCACTTTCTATAATGGTCTTGTTCTTTGTTACTCAGTAAGACTGCCAAAGGGAACACGATTAACACAGCCAGGTAGGCATGGCAACTGATGGTTTCTTGTACCTCTTTTACTCCTTTCCCTACATTTGCATCTATTCCGTCAAACTAATGTTTTGAACAACATGTGTGGGCTGTGCAGGGGAAATTGGTCTTTACTGTATATAGGAATAGTAATGCTTCATTTATCTCTTCTGACAGTTATATTGTCTTTTATGTCTCATCAGGGTATGCAGGCAGCACATGAAGACTTCTTTAGCATGGCCAGTTTATTTAATGCATTTTAATTTAATTTTAATTTATTTTTATTTTATTTAACAGGAATAGGTTGGAACCTCTTGTTGTCCTAAACGGAGACTAGAGCAGTTTGGCATTGTCTGCATTACACTTGCATATACACAAATGTATGCAAACATAAAGGTGATATGTAAACTTATGTGTATGCAAAATCGGCCGTCTGCTGTGCTTTAGGGCTCTGTCTTAAAAAAATCTGCTTGAATTATTTGAGTGTTTTTGTCCGCCTCAGCTTTGCTGTCTGTTTTCCCCTGGCCCTTTCTTCCCTCTCTCCATGGGACCGTGGGATTGATTGATAACTTCATTTGTTCCTGTAGGGAAGAGGATGGGGGGGTGAGTACATGACTTAGCCTCTGTGTTGTGACGGAGGGATGACAGGGCTTTTTTTCTCTTTTTCCTCCCTCTTCCTGGACACACCTCAGGCCCTGTTCACGCGCGTTTTGTTTTTTAACAGTGACGGATGATCTCAATTTTTGAAAAGCATTAGGTCGGCCATTAGGAAAGTGAGGCGTAAGGGTCTATTTGTCACAAGAGAGCTCTTGCATGCAGTCCGGTGGTGGCCTTTTCCTGGTCATTTATGCTCTTTTCTTCAGTACAAATGGGACCTACGGTGCCTGGCACAGCAGCGAGATTCTCTGCATATTTTCGGCAAGATGGTTTTGTACCAGCTTTGAGTGATGTGGACTGCAGCAGTTCACGTTTCATGGTAGCAGGAGAGGACACTTGAAATGTTGTGGCTTGTTGTCTGTAATGTGATTTAATCTACATAAAGGTTGTGAGGCGTTGTGTGCTTCTAAGGGCTGGTGACTGGCATTGTGTAAGCATCATTCTTTCCTTGCCTGAGCCTCTCTTTGTTTTTCCTTGCTTTATTCATGTTTGCCTTTGTGTCTGTGCTTGTGAAATAGCAATACCTGCGTGGTGAATATCTGCATCTCCTCAGCAGAAACAGCACAAAACATTGTTGTCAGGTGCGGACAGCAGGCCCCCCTCCCTTTGGCTGCAGCCCCACTTGTTCTCCCTCAAGATTTACAGCTGTGAGTCTGGCTATCCCACACTCCCCGAGAACAGTAGGCGCACAGTGTGAGCACCACAGAAGAAGTGATGACATTCTGCCCACATCACAGTGGCTGACGGTGCCAGAAACCTCAACCTCGGACTACGCGGCAGAGATAGATCACTCTTTTCCTGTGTTCACTCTCTCCCTCCGCCGTTTCTCTTCCTGTATTTATTTGACATATGACTGGCAGGGAGGATCGCGGTGAAACCTCCCCTCAGAGTCGGACAGTTTGGGCTATGGTTAGTTTAGGATTTGGCACCCAGAGACCCATTACAAGGTCGCAGTCAACTTGGGCTGATTTAAGTTATCCGCTGCTCACTGAATGTACATAAGACCAGCTTTTACAGAAGGAGAAGTTTTGGAAAAATGCTCTAGCAGATGTTTCCATAGACGGCTGCCCCTGTGGATTTAGAGGAGAAGGAGTAGACTGATTAACTGCTGAGGAGGGAACACTACACTAGCACTCTCTATAAACGTAAAGATCAGTCATTGTATAGCTGAAGACACCTGACACCTAGTTTGTATTTAAATTTAATGCAGTGACCCACAGTTTTTGTACAAACACGCAGCATGTTTGAGGTAAAATATGCATGCCTCCGGGCTTGAATACTGAGCACAGAACACAGCATCAGCATTCATACAATACTTTACTTCCAAAGTCTGCTGCTTGATACATTTATGTGTTACCACATAAATTAGAAATATGAGAAGGTTAGCCAAAGTTATTTCTGTTGCCTGGTAATGCAATACGAAATCACATATACAGTCTTATTGTTTGTCTTCAGGATATTTTTGTCCAAATGTAGCTTGAGAATCCATTTCTGGAAATTCAATTGAGATTTTAAAATAGGCTGATGATGGTGATTCCTGATTTTTTTGTTTTTACAATCAGGTTATAGCCGCTGCCAATGATCAAAGTATTTCATCACATTCAGGGCTGCGAATAACGTTCATTATTGATATATTTGACAATAATTTCTCGTTTTGGTCTATAAAAGGTGAAGAAATTCACAATTTTCTTATGCCAAAGGTGAAATTATTGATTTGCCTGTTTTGTATAGCAGGCGACTAGAACCAGAGAATTTTTTTTAGTATAGCTTGAAATGAAATTATCGAAAAATAAAAATGTCTTTGTTGGATTTATCAATTAAAGGTGCTGTAAGCGGAATGGTCAGTTTAGCTAACTTCCTGTCAGTGACTGCAGTTAGCATTCCCCTCGCTCGTCACCACATTAATGCAATGCTGTCTTCAAGCAGCGAGTTATCTAGCACCATCTCAGATCCATAAGTGTGATAAAAATAAAACAAAGCATCAAAACAGACATTGGGAAGGATTTTTACCTGCTCCGCCATTGTAGGCGCATACACATTCACCCATCTGTCGCTCTGCACGTGCACCGGCAGTGAGACGGGTGCCGGTTTGTAGCGTTCTCTCTTCTGATTGGTTATCAGTAGTGGGATTCCCAAAAAGTTTATTTGCCGATTACATGCAGAGCGAGTGACTGAGAGATCGGCTTTATGAAACGCGCACACTATTTAAGTGATCACTGTATGAATAAAGAGCGATTTAACACTTATATTAACGTAAATAAATCGCTAACTTCACCTTTAAGTTTTAATTAAATGAATGCAAAATCAAAACATAAATTCACCTAGAAAGCTGTTTTATGGTCTGCAGTGGCATAATACAACCAGAAATATCCAACGGTTTAATCGTCAAAGTGAATCATTGTCCTTAGAAAGACCTTTGACAAAACAATCCCATTTCAAGAGCCATTTGCTAGTTTTTACTAGAGCTGTAAAACAAAATGGTCACATGGTCTTCATAAATGGATATACTGTAGTTTGTTCAGTTGTGACTGAGATGCAGGGCTGGACTGGCCATCTGGCATACCGGGCAAATGCCCGAGGGGCCGGCAGCCTTTTGGGCCGGTGAGGTTAAAAAAAAAAAAATTAAAATCTTTTTTTTTTTTTTTTTTTTTTTTTTTTTTTGGACCCTCGGCTGTGTGACTCGGCCCGGCCCGGCCAAGTCACACAGCCGAGGGCCGAGGTCCCTTCCCTCTCGGGAGTGCCATGGACATATAAATGTGCATGCAGGCTGTCAACTTCACCTGAAAGTTACCAGGCCATTACTCATTATGATTGGTTCTAGGCTAGGCCTGGCCCAATCACACACACAGCAGAGGGCTGCCCATTCAGAGGCTGCATTGAGTTGTATTATCACGCATTCAACTTGTACTCAGTAATTATGAGCATCTGACGATGGTCAGTTTTACGTTCAGGGCCGTCGGACTGCGGACAGGCTTGGGGGGGCCCAAGGCAGAGGGGGGCTGCACCCAAGAAAAAATAAATTATTTTTTTGATTTATATTAATTTTACTGGCTCAATATAGGCCCCTGATCTTTGAAGGCCCCGACATTTTTTATTTAGGGGCTATGAAGATCAGGGGCCTATATTGGGCCATTAAAAAATACAAACGAAGGGAAAAAATTCCCGAAGCTGACTGGATTTTTTAAACTTTCTTCTTTCTGCTTTTTGGTCATTCTGTGTCTTTGAATCATTCCAGAAAATAGTACTAAATAGCTTACATAGGAAACAGTTGATTTAGCCTTTGTTTTCTCCTCAAAGTGCACCAGATTGATGAATTTTACTTTAACATTTAAAAAAAAATCTTCCGGGGGAGCATTCCCCCGGACCCCCCTAGAAGGTCCAGGGTCCACGACACAGTCTCCCAAATTCCTGTGAGAAACACTGTGTGTGTGTATGTTTATTAAGAGTCATTAGACCAGGGGTTGTGTTCAAGTACGCGTAATAATCTGGTCATTCATCAATAGAAACATTGTGTTGTTATCTGGCTCAGAGAGGGACCAGTCACTCATACGTTTTGGACTATAGACAAACAAAGCTTTTACATGTTTGTATTGTAAGACCGCCTCTCAGAGAGCCCATCAGGACTTTCTGTATAGGGGCCCAGAATTTGGTGCAACACCCCTTCCTCCGCATATCGTATAAACGGTGGGCTGCCATGGCCAAAAATGCCAGGGCCGATTTTTTGTCCCAGTCCAGCCCTGCTGAGATGGATCTATTGACTTTCAAGCTGAGATATTATGTTTGATACAGAAGAAAGCTCAAGACAGTGGCCCTTCGGTTTGGATTCTTTTGTCAAACTACTGTTCCCGAGGTCAAGAATGAACCTTGGTGTTTCACTTTTCCGCCAACATGGTCACTGAAGTGTGAAACCATAACAGCTAACTGAGCTCACATGTCAACAGAGTAAACCTGATGACAACTAGGCACACTCCATCCAACAGTCCGTGTTGAAATCTCCGGGCGAAGACTTTGGGTAGACATTGAGGTGGGATTGTTTTGTAACATGAAAGGGGTCATTACTTCTGTAGAGAATATCTTTGAAAATCTCTTCTTCTGTATTTTTGTCTTGCCATTTTGTGTCATCATGGAATCCCTTAAACCGGCTCTCAAGTATTGAATGTCAGCACTTCCTTCTTCTTTTTCCTAACCTTCTGCTCTCGTGATTGCCTGCGCTCTTAAAAAAAAATGTGACATGTGAAAAATGTCTTCAACGTTTGCACCTGAACCGTGGTCTTATATTTGTGGAATTCTTTGCTTGATCCTGATTCTGCAAGTTGCCCGTTAACCTTCTCACGTGGAAATTGGACTTTGCTTCCTGTTCCCACATGATGTCAGCTCAGAAAACTGCCAGAACATTCACGTCTTAAGTGAGTGTGTGTGTGTGTGTGGGGAAGGGGGGCTTAAGAAAAATGCTGACTGCTGTTTGCAGGCAGTGGGAGGGGTCAATGTTGTGTGTGGACTGTTTGCCCTCTCAGCAACCAAGCTTTGGTGGTCACCCCTGATTGCATCCGTCTGTTGAGAAACCCTTGTCGTTCCCTCACCTCCTCTTTGGTCTTTATACTCGCGCTCGCCGCCCTCTGTCTGCTGACCATCTGCGAGCAGGAGAGCGCTCTTCTCCTCCTCGTCACCTCGACTCAAGGCAATTATTTCTTTTCTCTCACTCGCCGATCTGAGAGAGATGAAAACACATTTTTTCAATTAAGGGGGAGCCGCTGAAAGTGTTGGCTTGGGGCTGCCGCTGAGCTGCTGCTCTCTCTCTCTCTGCCCCCTCTGAGATCCTGCTCCTGCCGCCTCATTCCCAGCACAGCCAGCCAGGGGGGGTGGAGGGGGCGGGGGGGCGAGCGGGAAGCGGTGAGTAACTTTTAAACATTTTCATCCTTTTCATTCAGCAGCTTTGATTTGTTTCGTGCCGGCGTCTGAGGCACTGATTGGTTGGAGTGGAGTTGTCTTTGGCAGGGAGTCCAGACTTCTCCCCTGGGCGGTGTAAATTCAGCATTTTGACACTTTAGTTCTGGATGGTTTATCCCCCTCAGTGATTGGTTAGTTTTCTTAAGGACGCTGTTGACTTATCTTGACGATTTAGACATTATGGAATGTTTTAATTTTGGGAGGGCATGCATACCGTGACAATTTGGGGCAATCTATGGTGCGTGTGTGTTTCATGTCTGGCTGGATCTGTGCTTTCACAAGTGCAAGTGTAATTCTAAGCGAACCCCTGCCCTGCGCACACGCCTCTCTCTAAATATTCACAGTGAATTACGACTGACTAGTGACAACTGAGTCAAGGCGTCACTTGGATCTTGTCTTTTCCGTTCCCTCGGGTGCTGCTTTGTTGGGCTGCCAAAGAAGTTGTCAGGAGTGGGAGGCATTATCTTTAGACAAGGGTGAGAAAAACAAGGTGAGAAAATGTGTATCAGGGGAGAAAGACAGGGAAGCGAATTAGCTAACTGTTTAGTGATGGATTGAGTTAGAAAGAGGGAGAGAGGGGAAGATAGAAAGCAAGTGAACGACAGAATGGAGAAGAGGAAAAGGCAGTTGAGAGGCAGTGCCTTGTCATCTCAGCTGTTGTGATTTAAGTGGGCTGACAACACACAAATCTCACAGCATCTCACAGCTGTGCGACATGCCTTCCCCCATTTTATTTTTAACCCTGGACACTTATATTAGGCTGCTCGGTCCAAGCAGAGTCCAGACTATTGTCTCTGTGTGTGTGTGTGTGTGTTTCCATGTGTTTGGGTCTGCATTTGCCAAGGGGTGGGTGTGTGTGCTTGGCCCTGTGTGACTGTATCAGACGCATGCCTATATATGTCAGTGCCGCAAGTTTCACTACAAGGCAAATCGAAAGCTCTTTTTCCTTAAGCCTCCGGTGTGTGCTCTGTCTCCAATCATGTCAGACGTGACAAGTTTAAGAACAGTTTACATGTGTGAGATCCAGCGCTGGCTGGCTCAACAGTCTTTATTGACCGTGTGAGTGTGTCCGTAAATTGCAGGAGTGCATTCCACATGGACGTGCTGCCAGCTCTCTTGATGGCACCCTTGTGTGAGCGGCTGGTAAAAGCCTAACAAGGAGAACGGGGGGGGGGGGGGGAAAGAGGCTTGGATTTAGAGCACAGCGGACCCTGAAGCTTCCTGCTATTTCCTGAGCCCCATGCCGCTCACAGTGTCTCCACACCTGGGCTTGACAGCACCCTCCCTCTGCCACAACACCCACCAATACTGAGTGATTTAAACGTGTTGCCAGGGAACATATCTTTTTTTATATTTTTGTGTGCGTAAGAAAATCCTATCATCGTTGAAATAACAAGATAAAATGGATCCGTTGACAGTTGTGGAAAGACCTTCGCTTTCATCCCGTTACCGCTTCCTTCCCAAACCTCAAGAAAAACATCCCTCACTTCAAAGTTTCTCCGGGGTAGAGAAAGATTTAGAATGTGCTGAGTTCGCTAAAGCAATAGCAATAGGAAGATGAACATTTGGAGTGTGTGTGTGTGTGTGAGGGGGGGGGGGGGGGGGGGGCGGAAATCAGAGGGATGAATGAATTGGGTTCTGTGAGTGGATCTTTAGTTGCTCCTCAGGCGGTGAGTGTGCCAATTGATTTGGTAAGCTCATGGTCGCCTCACCCACCCACATCCCCCCCGTCCTTCCTCTTGCTGCCAGACCTACCGCCTGCATGTGCTGTGAGCCAATCGATGTCAAGAAGCTGGCTCACAGCGGTATTAGGCTAACAACTCAGAGCGGCATTGAGCACTTCCATTGATTCGAATCCTAATTATGTTTCATTGCCGGAATCTCTTCAAGAGCTCTGATTGTGCCACTCTTTCACGTTTTGTTTGCTAGCTATTTAATTATAATGAACTTATTATTTAAAAGAAAATGCCACACATCTTAAATGTTATCCTGAGATGGACATACAAATCCATCCAATAGTTATTATGACCTTTTACTCCATGAATGCAATACTTTGTCCTACTGGTGTTGCTTGTGGAAAATATAGGGAATCACGATAAGCATTAGATCCAACCTCTTGGGATAATGTACTATATACTGTATCTGTTAAAACTTTCATGGTAATCAATAAAATAGTTATTGAGGTATTTCAGACGTGATCAACTCACCAACAGACCAAACTGTCAACCCGCACGCTACCCCTAAAGCCATGCAATTGTCAAGCTGGTTCTTCAAACATTTGGGCTGCTATGTGACAGCAGTTTGTATTGACTGTGAGATTTGACGAAAACTTGGAAGACGATTTTGGAATTTAGAGACATGAGTCCCCTAGTGTAGTTTTTTTTTCTGAAACGTTTCCTCATCCGCCCTTCCTTTTGGTTTGCATCCTTCCTTAATGTTTTGTGTCTCTTGATCATTGGACAGTACAGAATCTGTACTTCATCTGCTTCCAGACATCATCAGTCTTGGGACAGTTAGCCTGAAGTATAGGCTCAGGCTGTCTGTGTGAGGGATCAGTCGTGGCCAAACTTGAATGAAATAACAGAGGAACTGGGATAATTGGGTTGTGTCACAGTTAGACTCTATGGGGCTTCTTAAACTGAAACAAAAAGCTCTTTCAGCCCCACCGAATTCAATGAAAGACATCTGAAGGTCATTTCGAATCAAACAGTAAGTGATCGGTCTGACCTGATTTGAATTAAACTACAGGTTTTAATTACAGTCCTTTGTGTACTTAGACATTTTTCTTTGGACTGGCATGCTCTCAGATGAGTCAGAACACACGCAAACACACACACACACACACACACACACACACATAAACAGAGCACCTCTGGAGACTACCAGAGGAGAAAAGTGCAGCTAGAAAAAGCAGGCTGCCACTCAACCCTGCCATTAAGCTTGGCCACTGATAAGGTTGACCACGGGGAGATGTCTGCACTCAGGAACTGTCCGTCAAACGCAAGAGGCCCCCTCCCCTCTTCACACGAGAGCAATGGGAGTGATTAGGGGGGAGGCGTGTGAGAGAAGAAGATGGAGAGGCAGGGAGACAGATATAAAGTGGCTTGGGAATAAGAGGATTGAGGCAGACAAATAAAGAGAAAGGGAGTGGAAGAGAGGGTAAGAGAGGGAGAAAAATGGACCAAGACGGAATCCACCAAACCGTAAGAGATTGGTAAAATGAGGGAGGAAGTGAAAATGAAACCGTAGAACGAAAGGTGGGGGTGGTGGATTCTACAAAGAATGTGACCCTTTTGTCAGGTGGAAGCCAAAGCACTGACACTCCTTACTGTAGCAGCATGTCAAAATGATGTCAGTTATGTTAGCCAGAACAGTGTCTCCATTTCCCTCCATTTCAACCACAACTTCAACCATTTTTCTCCCTTTCGTGCTGTTTACTGCCTAAAACCCTTTATTAGGTTACAGAGATTAAGTCAATTACCATAAAGAACTCGTGCAAATCAACACATTGTCATGCTGAAACCTGAACGCAACAATAGCGCTCTGTTCAAGGTTCACAATGCAATGGAATAATTATTTTAAACGCAAACCAGATTCAAATAAGTAAGAAAGGGCCCTAAAGCACTATAGTTTTAAGGCATGCATGCTAGATACAGTATGTCATTTTGAGGTGACTGGGTGAAGAGTTGGAGCCTTCTTTATCCTCGGGTTGAACTTTGTCTATTTCTTTATCTTTTTTTGCTGATGAGGGAGGAAATCATTTTTGCAAAGAGAGAAATATGTCCAGACTCGCTCTCTTTTTTCTTCTCCTTTGTTTCCAGTCATTCCTTTCCTCTCCCACGTATAGAGTCATCGTTGATCAGAGAGGCCCCAGATGTTGTTCTTCACCTATCTCCTTTCACCATCTCTTGACATTGTTGTGAAAGTGGCCCCCGAGTAGCGTTCATTAAGCTGAGGGCTTCCTCCGGTCCTGTAGCGCTTGTTACACATCAAGAGATGGATGGGAGTTTCATTGGATGCAGAGGGGCCTTACATCTCCCGGTTTTTAAAAGCAATGAGACACACAGCTGAGCCTGGGCATCAGCCACAACCAGCTAATTTGATTTTGTTCCACACCTCCCTTGTTTTTTCCGTCGCGTTCAGTCAGGAACACAGGGCCCTGGAACAGGCCGACAAACACACACACACACACACACACACACACACACACACACACACACACCACCTCTGTCTACGGAAAAAAGTTGCACGGTGGAAAATTTGGCAGTGGAAATTCTTTGTTTTTGATCCATCTGCTGCACGCGCCACACAAAACAAGAGTTATTTTTGGTTTCAGAGCGAGCACAAGAAGTGCCAGCTGTCGTGCAGTTCATTAAAGTCCTGATGGCGGACAATTGTGAACTGAATTAGAGCAAAGCAATGATTTTTTAATGCTCGTTGCTGGGTTTATGGTATTTCCTTTCGTGTTCTCCAATTCATTGAGGTTTCAATCTTAATGTACTCTTTGGTGGTTCTCATGTGGAAAGTCTGCTAAAGCCTGGTCATTATTCAGACGGGGGGATTGAGGGCATGTGTTAATGTTCCAGTGTCATATGTCTTCAGCTTGGGTCACTCTGAGCTAGTCCCAGAGGTATGACTGCTATGTGGGATAAGCACAAAGAGTGGGGAAGACTGGAGAGGAGTGCTTTGCAGACTATATAACTGTCAGCTTGATCAGTGTCGTAGATGGCTAGAGCGAGATAGGTAGAGGCACATCAGTTAATCTCCTCCAAAGAGCATTGCTTTGCCGTCTTTATTGTCTTTTTCGATTGTGATGTTCAGATGTGTTGTGATATAAAAACACTTTAATGAATAATATGTATCAACTTATTTGATTCTTCGTCTCATAAAAATAAGTCCATATGACCAGAAGTAAACTAGAAGACGATTTGCAGGCGAAATCCAAGCTGCGTACATGACAGTGGCACTATTTACAGCCATTACGTGGGCACGGGAAGCGGGTATAGCTGGCTTTAGCTGCTGTGTTGCCTGGGAAATTTTTCTTCTGTCTCTATGGCGACGTGCAGAGAAATCAGACTTGTCTCTGCTCTCCTTTAATCCCTGTTTATAATGCCAAGTTGCCATAAATACAGGACTTCAGGGAGCACTTGTGGTGATACACCCAGTTTGTGGGGCAACAAAAGCTTTAATTAGGCTGAATGCCAACCATATGGGACAGCAGGTAGGCTCCCAACTCGTGTGGTCCAAACACACACACACACATACACAGTGCAGATTCAGAGGGTTAGGAAAAGTACTAAAAGGCCGCACACCAGAGAATGTGCTGCAGGCTCTTCTTTGGGTTTTTTTTTTTTTTGCCATGAAAAAGATTGAAGCCTCAGTAAGTGCTTTCCTTTCAAGGAGCGGTTCAACATTTTCGGAAATGTGTTTATTTGCTTTTTCCGCCAAGAGTTAGATGGAGCTACATAGGAACGATTAGCTTAGTTTAACGTTGCTTAGCCTGAAGAAGTATAAGCAGAGGGAAACAGCTCACATGCCTCAGACGAAAGTGCAGAAATCGGCCTATACCCACACTTCTAAAGCTTACCAAGTTACACATCTATCTCATATCTTCTTTGTTTAATCCGTGCTTTAACACAAATAATTTTTGATGTCAGACAAAATGATGTAGCTTACTAAAAAAAGAACTTAACTTCCTGTCACATTACAGATAGTATTTAAGTAGAGCAGATCAACAGAGCAGACTTGTTAGCAATATGACACATATAGTACGTTGAGCTAACTACAATTCTAAAACATTGTTTATTGTGTTTATTGGCACAGACTGGATACATTTGCTGAATTGAAATTATTCGAGTTTATGGGGAAGACTGAGAGAAAAGTTAATGAAAGCCTTGGAGCATGGATCAAGGCCGACGGACACAGAGGATTTAAGAGAGCTAATTAAAAAAAAGAGAGAAAGGGTAAATGGTGCAGTGTAGAAAAGGTAAGTAAAGTAAGATAAGATAATATATCATTTATTGTATGAGGAAAGTAAATCAAAATGGGGACTCGCTGGAGCAAAGCAAGCAAGCAGCAAAACGAGAGGGAGGCATCTGACCAGCGGAGAGAAGAGCAATAAGCACAGAGGAAAAGTGAACTGAGAGAGGGAGATAAGGTGAACGAGGTAGAGGAGATGCTGAGGGAGGGACCTGCGAGGATAGAGGGAGGTGGGTGGAGGAAGAGGAGGAAGAGGAGGAGGAGAGGGAGGGGGATGAGGGGGATTGAAAGCAGTGCCAAGCTGTCCCAGGGGTGATGAATGAGGCCATAATGAAGTATCTGTGCTCCTATGCCTCTGGCTGGAGAATAACCGCAGCCTTGGCACAGCCACGAGGCCCGCTCAATCATGCCAAGGAGAGCACACAAAAACATTCACTCTCCCACACGCACACACACACACACACACACACACACACATGCATACACAAGAGTTTGTGACAAGCTACTGCACTGCTAAGCAGACACACATATTTACACACAGGAACTTATGACAGATCTGTCTCTTCCTACCACCCACCGTATCTCAATCACACACACACACACACACATACATACACACATTCCTACCTTAATTCTGTCTTTGTTTCTCCACCCAGACCAGGGGTGGCAGGAGTGTGGGTTTTGAAAACAACCTGTTGTTCAGTATGATGGGCTGCTAATGCATAATACATTGTGGTTCTCCACACAAATGCAGACAAACACAAACACATATGTACATTGAATGTCTTAAAGTCAAGACAAATGGCAAATTCCTTCGCTGCAGTAAACAAGTCGATTTTGGTCCACTGAAATATCAGCCTGCCAGTTTGTCCCTGGCGCATATCAGTCCATGTGCAGTGTGCAGAGAAAAACAATGGCTAACAGTAATTGTGTCTCCCAAGCCCTTCTTACAAACGTCCTTACATGTTTATGAAAGCATTGCGTTCAACACCAAGCAGATCAGCAACAATTTACCGTGAACATTTTCTCCCATAAACATGAAATTTAAGCAAGAAAAAGTTAACTCAACCTAATTGGAAAAATCCAAACATTAGTGTGAGTCAGGATTTTCTTGTGTTGGTACAATGTAAAATGATTAAGAGCTCCTGGCGCTTTGGATTACACGCACACATTTTCCGCTGAAAAAAAAACAGCAGACGCCCAGTCAAAGAGTCAATGTCACTGAACTGTGTCCCTTATTTCCCTCTACGTTGAATTGCAGTGATGCAACCAATTGAAGCCCACCCAGAAACAAAATTCAGAAATACTTTGACTTGCGGTTACAGCCACTAAAAGATCTGCATGTAGGTTGTTGTAAGTGTTGTGTTCTACTTGTGTCTCTGCGTGTGGTTACCTGCCTTCTTGATTGTGCAAAGCCAGAATCAAGATGTAGACACTTGAAACCTCTCATTCACCCCTACAATGTTCCTATAATAACACCAACTTCCGTTGAACTTCATGCAATCTGCTGATATTCATCTGTGACTTTAAAAAAAATGGTGTGATTCGGATCAGATTGCAGTAAAATAACAGTTCATGTTACCTTTTTTGTGGCTGATATATAATTGTTGATGATTTCAGTTAGCCGTGTGGATTGGTATCTGCATTAATAAAGTGGCGAATTTCTGCTCTGCGACATTGAAAGCGTTGCATGGGCGAAATCTATGAACTTATGGGAAACAAAACTGGGTGTAGAGTGTAGCCTGAACTGTGCTGACAGGCTGTTTTTTTTTCACTGATCTCTCCCAAACGAGCTGGAGCTGGCAGAGATGAAACTGTGATGGAAAGAAAAAGTAGGACAGGGATGGTTGATATCTCTCTTACTCTCCTCTCTTATGATCCATAGTATCTGTCTTTGTGGATGTGCATGCCTTTTAATCGCACTTGTGTCGTGTGTGTGTGTGTGTGTGTGTGTGTGTGTGTGTGTGTGTGTGTGTGTGTGTGTGTGTGTGTGTGTACTGCTCCAACCAGCCTACATACTGCTCTCTGTAACTTTCTGCTCCACTGCTGCAGGCTGTTCTTTGCCACATATCCTCATCTTCAGGATCTCTTTCTTTCTCTCTTTCTCTCTTTCTTCATGTCTGCCTTCGCCATCTTTGTTTCTGTTTCCCTGTAATTTTGCCACTAATGGTTTTGAGATGAATTCCCGGCAATCTGTGATCCGTGCTTCCTCCTGCTGTGCTTTGCCAAATCTATACAGAGAGGAATGCCACAAAGCAAACACACCCACACACA
>NC_137233.1:25618969-25894151 GCF_949987685.1 Ammodytes marinus
TCTTTAGAATACGCTCCAGTTAATGGCACACATACAAGTTATTCCCCTCACCCAGACACACACACACACACATTCTGATCGCGTGTTACTGTATTCAGAGTTCCCCTGTTCTTCAGCAAATCTGTCCAGTTATCTGCCACAAATCACTTGAGGAATATATTGCGGTGGGCTGCATGTCCCCAGCAGTGAAAATCGATGTTGTAAGGAACAAACACAACACACTGGTTGAACCCCCTGCACGACTCCCACAGAGCACAGCTCTCATGTTTTGGCAATAAGTCGATGTAAAGGGAGTTACACTTCTCTCATTGGAGCCACTGGGGTGTATGCGTCAGAAAAGCTTTCTCCATTTGAGAGTGATTATGTTTTTTAGTCAACTTACTCCATCTCTACTTGTGTCATTACATGTGTCTATACGTGTTTATCAGTGTGTGTATGTGTGTGTGTGGGGGGGGGAAGGGCGGGGGGTGTAATTGCTTCTGTGCGGCAGGCGGTAGGTCTTGGGTTTTGAAATATGTTGAGTTGGAGCCAGGAGGATGTGAATCTCCTCTTCTCAGTCGTGTTGCTCTCTATCTGTCTCTCCCCTTGAAATGACTGCAAGACCATTCAGAATCACTCGCACACAAAAGTCATTTTCTCTTGCGCGTACCCACGGGCACAAACTGGCACTCCGCTGGCATATATCTCCCCTCCTAGCATCCTATTTAACCCTCATCTCTCACATTCCACTTCAAACAAAGATGCAACCACCTGGAGCCATTTAAGATCGCACAGCCTTACACTTCAAAGTCAAGAACAAGAATCAGAAGCGACGCCATTGCGAGTCGACGTGACAAACAAATCCTTCACTGCCTGCATTCTGCATCTTCTCTATCAACTGTTCAGTTGGATTCAGCACATGCCCTACTTTGCTTCTTCGTCTTCCGGTGCCAGATTTTCTGTCTTCCTAGATGTGACACATTATAGCGACCACCACCTGCTCCTCGGCTTAATTGTTCACAATCTGTGCAATGACAGCGTCCAATTCTGGTCACTGAATCCATGTGATATAAACGTTATAAAATATAATTTATATGCTGACTGGTAGCCTAATATACTGCAGCAAAGTTCCACTTTAAAGTTGTCTGCTGCTATATGGGACCTGCTATGAATTGCTCAGACATACAGTGTAGTATAATCACCTCTGCAAGTCCGTGATATTCTTCTCCTGGGTGAAACATTCTTTCATGTTTTGTTTGCAATATCTCCATCACCACTCCACAAAACATTGTCGGCAGCTGCATTCTTGCTGCAAAAAAAATTAGGCTCAAGAAAACAATATTTTTCCGTTTTGTTTTGCCAGATTGTTCAGAGTAAATAGGGGATCTGTCCTAGGGTGACCCTCTCGATCAACGTGAAATTGCTTCATAATACAAAGTATTGAATATTCAATACCTTCTCATTAATAAGCCATACCTAATAGTTATGTAAAATATCATATTATTCACTGCCTTTGCCCAATTACACAGTCATGTCATGTTAAGTCCTGTCTTTGTTATCTTAAAGATGTAATCTTATCGGCTCTTACCAATGCATGTGTCATACAGGACGAGACAATGTGAGACTCAGTTGAAGTTAGTAACCAACAGCAATGATCAGAGCCAGCATCTGATTGCGCGAGGTTTTTACTGCAGATATGATGGGCTCTTTATCATCATTTTCTCAGTTGAGTGTGTCTTGTGGAGTTTACATTACATTCTACATCAACGTTTACCTGCTCCTTTTTATTCTCCTCCAGCCGACACAGATTCAAGTCCTCCAAAAAAAGAGAAAAGTGGCAACCTTTTAATTTAGCATCTTTGATTGAAGAGCTTTTATTTATGCATGGCAGCACAACTGCTTCAAATTTACATCCAATTCCTATTCCTGTAGGGTATATGGGTGGGTTAGGGGTATACACACACACACACTTGAAATACACACCCCTGTTCCCTGGTTGTGTCCCTGACCTCTGAGGTTTGGCGTGAACAGTAGACCATGGTGGAGCTCTAAGTGGGTGCAGGCCGACCAGATGTGGCTGTCTAACCCCACAGACCTAACGAGCGGCTGCTTGGCCAGTAGCCTCACACCGCCGCAATTGGCTGTTTAGCATTCTGCCTAGAAAGCCCATGGACCTGGTGTAGCGAGCCACCAGTAGGGTGCTGACTCTAAACAGAGGCTGACTGAGGTTTTCTCTGAGGTTAAGAAGGGGGGGTTGGGCAGGCAATCTTAAAGCTTCATGTTAACTGGGTTTATTAAAGCCATGTCCTTATGTCTTTGTTGGTCTGTGCTGCCTATTAGGTTTTATTGCGGCCTTGGGTCAGTGGCAGAACACCTGAATCCATACTGTTTTATGTCATTATTAACGTTATTAAATTGTAATGTACTCAGTTATGTTTTGCAAGGATACTATAACTTTTTCTTTTCAGCAGAAATGGGTGCTGTCATGAATTACTGATGCAGCTTTAGAGCAGAATATCTCACTAATTTCAAAGGTTTAAATGTAAGAGCAGCTACGGTCCAATTTTTGTGTTGTAATGTAAAAGTATCATATGGGTTAACACTCAGGGGGTAGAGGAGTGAGATAAGTGAATTACATTTTTTAAATGTGTAATAATTAGACAAAATATTGACTAAGGAAAAGTCTGACTCCCCTTTATGTCTGTTTTTTGTTTGTATGTTTCTTGACTGGTTTATCTGTGTTTTCTTGCTGCAAAACAATTTTCCCCTCAGGGACAAATAAAATGGATTTTTTTTCTGTACGGATTAAATGAACAAGATTCAACATGTTAATTAGTGAGCTTTTTTTAGCAAAGGCTTAGCTAACCATTTCCTGGCAGTAGGTTCACATTTACCATACAGACATGTAAGTTGTATAAATATTTTTTACCTAATTATTGTCAAAAAGTCAATTAGATTT
The DNA here is from genome assembly GCF_949987685.1 of Ammodytes marinus. Taxonomy (NCBI): domain Eukaryota; kingdom Metazoa; phylum Chordata; class Actinopteri; order Uranoscopiformes; family Ammodytidae; genus Ammodytes; species Ammodytes marinus. The sequence continues at coordinate 25,621,908 of NC_137233.1, forward strand.
TTTTCACAAATCGACAAATTGCTTTAACGCTAGTCAGTAGCCATCTTCCGCTGCCTTAAACTTCCACTGCCCTCTTCCTGTTGAAGGTCAGTGGAGTGCCAAGTTATTCAGGACTACTCAAGTTGATGATCAGCGTTTGCAGCATGACACAGGATCTTAAAAGTTTACCCAGCCTGCCGACCATGCGGGTGACAAATTTCACCCCTCTATTCTAAAACAGTCATTTGCAGCTGAGAATTCTGGGAGTGTGAAGAGGCCGGCGGTGGAAGAGCTGAGTTGACTTTGTTGGATTGTTTTGTTTTTTTTGCTCTGTAGTTTTGTAGTCTTTGCAGTATTTTCCATTTAGTCCGACTTCTTTACTGTTGAACCACCCCTCACTTATTCTCTGTCAGATTCTCTCAGGAAAAAAAACTTTGCTTAGCAGGCTGAAGTCACAACCGACCAAACCTTGAACAACGGCAATAAACTCCCATCGACAGATTACAGGCTCGAGCGTGGCTTCGTTTTCCAGAAATATGTAATACATTGCACATGGGTACTAAATGTGTCCCAGATGCGACGAGGTTCATGTGTTGTTCAGGCTGGGCTGTCTGCACCCCCAGATCTTTGCTATGTCATCAAAACTAGTGCTCTGTCATATACACTTCCCATGGGGGCATTTTCTATAACTTATGGTTTATGTCTACGCCGTTTGGGAATATTCTCGAATAAACCCACTGACCCATCCCATGTATTGATCAGATATTGTTTGAGGTCCATTGAAGTACTCCTTGATTTTCATGCGTAATCAATAGAGTTCACGATGCATGGCGAAGCAGTTCTCTGATCTGTTTGTGGCTTTAGGAGGATCAGATGGACAAGCAGGGTCAGGAACAGCAGCTAAATGCAAATAGTCCATGATCAATAGAGATCAGTGCCAAGATTTCACTAGGTCTCTTGTGTTCAAAGGGTCAGCTTCGAGGCCAGAAGCCTATATGGTCATATTGTCTGAGGATTCTGTTTTATTAAGGCTTGGTCACACAAGACTAGTTGAACAACTGCTGTAGTTGGTGAGCTATATACCTGCTAACATACTAGCAAGCCAGAAATATGGCCAGGCTGTGTCACGAATACCTCGTATTTACTATTAAAGTCACCTTATCTGCGTTTTATCGGAGTGTCTCAACCCTGAGCGTGTCAATGTTTGCAATAAATAGATCCCTTTTGGACATAGCCAAGTCCTTCAGAGCAAGCTAGCTACTGTAACTGTCAGTTAATAAGGTACTTGGCCCTGTTGCTGATGAGACATCATACGTTTATTCATGAGGTGTGCTGTAAAATCAGCTCCTGTCTCATAAATGTCTATAAATCTTGTTTTGTTTGAGGGTCAGTTTATACTCCAACAGGGAACATTCTTAATATAAAATGATGATGCAACACAGCTAAATATCTGCAATTGTGTTTTCTTTTTTATTTTAAATCTGTGGCTCTCTATTTGAAAAGTAAAGCAAAGTTCCATTGAACTTGTTGTTTACACTTAATCGTGAAAATGTAATTCCTGGTGTGACCGGGCCTCGCCCTGAAATTCTGCCCATTTATTGGCCAATACCATCGCAGCAGCCTTGTGTCAGAGTGTGTGATGGATCAGTCCAGCAGGTAATCGTTCTAAACGGTTCTCCTCATATGCCACTGGAAGGGTCACATACAATGCAGGGTGAACCAACAATAAGACAAATCCATAGGTCACATCCAGAGACTGCAAGAATGTATTGGCATGGAGCTTGGCTCTAGATGGATGGGCTTGGGGGATACCATGTGCTCTATCTCCCTGTCATGTGTTTTCTTTCTTTCTCATTACATTTCCCTCTCAAGCATTGTCTCACTGGCAATCCTGCTTTTCACACTCTCTTTTATGTTTCCCTCTCCCACTTGGTCTATCACCCATTGATGTTGCTTTTATGATCTGTGTTTATGATCTCTCTCTCTCTCTCTCTCTCTCTCTCTCTCTCTCTCTCTCTCTCTCTCTCTCTCTCCTCTCTCTCTTTTCTATGTCGTTCTCTCTCAGCTAACCTCTTGGCATGCTGCAGGGAAGGAATAGCAGACTGAGAGTGATTTGTTCTGACGCCAGCATCAGTCTTGTGGCTGGCATAGACTTGGCATGCATATATACACACACGCTGACACACACACACACACACACACACACACACACACACACACACACGCACACACACACACACGCACACACACACGCACACACACACACACACACACACACACACACACACACACACACACACACACACACACACACACACACACACACACACACATACAGAGCAGCCTTTCCTGTCCAGAGTTTACTCTTCTGGCTGGTGCGCTGCCCCAGATACCAGAGAGGAGCCCTAGAACAGGCACCAAACATACTTGAGCTGCAGTGCTGTGATGCGATTAGACACGGAGGATATCGACAGGGCCTTTTCACAGATTAGTATGTCACTCTCTGTTGGGCTACCCATAGTGGATGGGCTTAGCATGCATTTCTGAAAAAACAGTAGCTTGTAAAGGCAGTGATACGATTGTTTGCATGGTTTTATGTGTGAGGGAATGTGCTTATTGGCACACCCACACATTGCCCATATGTGTGACTGTGTTTGTGCTCTCTCTCTCTCTCTCTCTCTCTCTCTCTGTATGTTTCTGTCTGGCCACAATGAGTGTTTATGTGCAGACATGTGGAGACCAGCAGCTTAAGCGAGAATAATGATACACAGTGATAAGTTGTTCCACGATCCAGGAAGCATTTGCAAAGGGTTTTTGCTTGTTGTCCATGAATCAGCTTCAAGTCAGTGATTTACAAGGTTTGGTCATCCTTTGGTCATTCTCCAGAGCATGTGTGAATTTGTTTAAGGGAAGGGATCACATCACCCCTTCCAACTCAAACCAGGCTCCGACTGCTACCTTCCCTTTCTTTGCCCGTGTTCCTTTACATATTTCTGACTCACACACATCGGAATCCAATAAAATATAAAGACGATGTTATATCATCTTTATTGTCAGTTTGAAAAGGAAGAATGGCATGTTCATGGACAGTGCCGCCTTTGCTGCAAATCAGAGCCACCCACTCATAAATGAAGCTGAGAGCTTTAAAAAAAAAAGAGAAGAGCATCACAAATAGGTGAGAGCAGAGTCTTTCAGAACATTCAATATGGATTTAGATAAGCCCAGCGCTCTGTGCACACATGCTCCCATGTTTGTGTATATTTTATGTTCTTATTTAATGTGTATATGTGTGTCTCTTCAGTGTGTGTCCTTGTTTTCATGTCTCAATACTTGGCAGCCCTTCATATTCCCCGTCACTCTTCCAGTCAGCCTGTGCCTTGTTTAACAGTGGCTTCATTGATGCTCAGGTCTTGTGATCCTTTGCTCTTGCCTTGGACAATTTTCAACCAATCCCACACTAACCTTACTGTTCTCTAGGCAGTTTGTGTGTGTGTGTGTGTGTCACCTTTGAGTTCCATACATTCAAAATAAGAATACAGTTGCTTGCATTCTTGCTCATGGATATATACGTGTGTGTGTGTGTGTGTGTGTGTGTGTGTGTGTGTGTGTGTGTGTGTGTGTGTGTGTGTGTGTGTGTGTGTGTGTGTGTGTGTGTGTGTGTGTGTGTGTGTGTGTGTGTGTGTGTGTGTGTGTGTGTGTGTGTGTGTGTGTGTGTGTGTGTGTGTGTGTGTGTGTGTGTGTGTGTGTGTGTGTGTGTGTGTGTGTGTGTTACGTAGCAAATGTGTTTGCTGTATGTTTTCTGTGTGAGCGTACGTGTGAGAACCAGGCCGTGATGTCACACGTGGGTCAGCAGAAGGCGGTTATTGTGTCTGGACCTCCGCGGGGGGTGTGTGAGGTCTGTTTTTCGGGCCTCCTTGTGCCCGACCGGCGCAGCACAGAGACCCGTCTGTGGCCTGGAGAACCCGAGGAGCGCCAGGAGCCCACGGGGCGAATAAATGCCCTGTGAAAAGCGTGTTAGGAGAGGTGTGAAAGGAATCGAAGGGCGAGACACTGGGTTTTGTGTGGAACGGTTCCCTCCCCCTCGCCTTCCCAGTACACATGCCCCCTCTCTCTCTCTCTTTCTCTCTCTCTCTCTCTCTCTCTCTCTCTCTCTCTCTTTCTTTCTCACACACACACATACACACACTCTCAGTTTTCCTTCCACACACACACACACACACACACCTCACACGGAGGTTCACAGTTCAAATAAACAGCGGCTCTAGCAGCGGGCCAGGTCTGGTGTAAACAGCAGCAGGCCGAGGTGATTTAGTTTCTCTCAGGGCACATGCTCTCAGTGCTCACTAATGGGCCATGCTTTAAATGGGGGAACGAAGGGGAGCAGCGGTAAGTGGGGAATGAAGCGGGTGAAGAAAAATCTGTAGATGGATAGAGACTGTGATATGACTGATATGCCTTGTGAAGACGTTAGCTCAAACTTATCTTTTTAAAAGTCTTGAGGTGTTCCATTGAAGGTATGTCTTTGCTCGGAGGTGTGTTCACTCTAAAAGTTTGACCTCGGTTTGATCAAAGTTGTGTGTGTGTGTGTGTGTGTGTGTGTGTGTGTGTGTGTGTGTGTGTGTGTGTGTGTGTGTGTGTGTGTGTGTGTTTGTCGCTCAACGTGACTCATCCCTCCTCCCATGCCTTCTCCACAGCCCTGTCTGTCCTTGTATGTTTGCTGCCTACAGTCTAAAGCTCCCGGCAGTGATCCGTTAATAGAGCCCCGGGTTCACGGCGTCTATCGGCCGGTGATGAAATACACTGCCAGTCTGTCACGTCCTGGAAATGGCCATTTGTCCTCCAATCCATAACCTCCACAGGCCTTTCCAGATCCTGGGAGACGGCTGTGGAGGCCTTATTGACATGCACATGGTGTGTGTGTGTGTGTGTGTGTGTGTGCGTGCATGCGTGCGTGCCTGCTCATCATCCATCCCTCTTTGTTGGGTAAACAGTGTAACAAGCCAAGATACAGGGGAAATTAAATTGCCCATACCTGACTGAGAGGAATCATTTCAAGATGAAACACTGCCATTGGATCAAAAGAAACCTTTGACCAATCTCTGTAGGCCTTCACAATTAGTTATGGTTGTATTAGTCTATTAGCTAAAGTCTCATTTTGTCTGATTCGAGTGTAATCTCCTTATATCTTCCTTTTTGAGACTACCACATGACCTCAGCAAGAGATAGGTATATATACGTAATAGCGCATTAAGTTGACCCTCTATTGAAACGCTCTGAGCTGGATTTCTTAGTGTGAGAAGGGGCAATTTCCCTAGAGGATGGGAAAGCTGTCCAGTCCCCTCTCACCTTCCCAGATCCTCATTACTTTGAGTATGTTTGGTTACCAGCCTTCTTTTTCCACAATGGGCCACTTGTGAGGAAACAAAAGCTCCAGCAAAGCTATATTTTAAATGAAATAATAATAATAAAAAAGTTTTATAAGTATTACATATAAACAAATTTTTTCACCAAAGTTGGAACAGTTTGGTGGACCAATCAGGATTCAGCAAATTTTTTATCTATTTGAGTCTTGTTATTTGCCTTTGGTGCCCGACCACTGTAATAGAATCTAATCAAACTATACACCCCAACACAGTTCTGATGAAACAGATAGCTGAGTTTAAGAGGTTTTAACTCATAAAGAATAACACTTACTTTTTCAAACTTTAGCTTTGATTGTTTCTCATGTACTGAATATTGTACCTGTATATACATTGTATAGAGAACTTAATAATAATAATAATAATTGATAGGTTTTATATAGCGCTTTTTTGGAGGCCACTTAAAGACGCTTTACATCGCATAGAATATACATAAAGAAAAGAAAAAAAAACAGGAAAACAAGATACAAAAACAAATTCAAAGTAGAGTCAGGTGTGGTATGGGTGGAGTCAGGTGTCATATGCTTTCTTGAAGAGGTGAGTTTTGAGTTGGCTTTTGAATTAGTTTATTGAGTCTGAGTTTCGGTTGTTTGGGGGGAGGGAGTTCCAGTTAAGATGAGAAACAAGGTTGTCCAGATATAGAAACTTAGTACAGATTAATTCAACAGACTATGTGTGTGACTTTACTTCATGGGTATGTCTGCGTCTGTGGTCATAGATCAGTTAGTAATTAAATGCTCTTCATGGAAAGTCTAAATTAATTTGAACAATGCCGGGGCTGCTCCTCCCTCCACAAATATGTTGCTACCTGAAATCAGTCCGTAGTTACACTATACACAGGGCAAATTGAACCTGAAGGTATAATTGACTATCATGGCTCATGTTGGAGTATTTTTGTTATTGTTAATTATTGTACCAAAAGCCACAAACATAAACCCAGGAATGTTTAATGATGTGAAAACTCACCATCCATGCAGTTAACGTGTTGAAAGAATGTCTGCCTTTTTTCCATCCAGCCGAAATGTGTTGATAACAAATTGAAAAACCAAACGTACGGTGTAGTTTTACACAAGCACAGTGCCCTGTGCATGTACATTTTTCTAGTTTGTGCCAGAGTGGATCGAACGCCCCCGGGCCAAACTCTGTTTGACGGACTGATCCTGTCTGTGGCTGCTTTACCCGCAAGTCCACTAAAGCTAAATATTTAAACGTGGCATAGCTGAGGGTTTATTTAACTAAAGGTTTGAGCTTAACCCTTTATGGGAGAGCTCTGCAGAAAGTGGAGTTTGGTGTGGAATATAAATATATATACAGTATATATGTATATATTTATTTATTTTACAAGACTATGTTTAGATGGGGCAATACTTTTCTTGCATTCTCATCCCATGTTTCTCTCCTCGTACCTGACAGGACATCTGTTTCCATTTCCACATCCACATCCTTTGTTTTATCGCATGTTATATCCAGATTTATAATTCATAATTCATGGAATTGTCAAAAACCCCACTGCGCATCAGGCCTCCTCCACTGGCCAAATACACATTCACCATGGCTCTCTTTTGTTATTTTTGCTCTTTCTCTCCTTCTTTATTTAAGAGCAGTGCGGTACAAAGCCCCATACTCCACATAAAGGCTTTTGTGTTGGCTTGGCTTTACTGTATGCAGCCTTTCTGAAAAAATAAGTGGTAAGGTAATACATCAGGTCTGCGGCTGCCACCCTGCAATTGTGGTCCGGCTAATGAGCTCGCTAATATCCATTATTAATGATGGAACATCTGGTCAGTCGGCATGCGATTGTGGCCACGGAGCAAAGGTTCCCGCAAGGTGATTTGTTATAGCAGGAAGCAGGACTAAAAAGTCGGAAAGAGGTTTATTTGATAGAGCTATGTGGTGAATGAAACAAACAAATGATGAAGCGAGAGAGAGAGACAGAGAAAGAGTCTGCAAATCAGGATTGACGCCCACACCACTCATCTGGGTCATGATGACAAGGTGAGGAAGAGGAAGATCAGTGGAGGCAGAGTGAGAGAGTTGAGTCAGAGAAATGGCTGCAGGGTGCTGAGTGTGGGAGGTTAGGGAGGGGGGGGGGGGGGGGCGGCTCATTCATGAAGCCACACGATCTTTCTGCACCAGAGCTGTGTCTGTATGTGTCTCGCTGGGAGAGAAATGGGGAGTTTTCTCAGTGTATTACTTAGCAGCAAAGGAGATTACTTTTCGACACAGATGGGAAGGCCGAGCACTCAAGAATGATGTCTGATGTCTTTATATTTCTAACTCACGACAACAGAGGAATAATAATCATGTCAAAACTCATTTTTCATTGTCTCTCCATTGCAAGTCCTCACATCCCACTGCGTCCACTACAGTTTTATTTTTTTTTACTTCCACCAACTGTTCCCCCTTATTCCTTTTTTTTCCATCCGGAGCATGACCTAGATAGTTTTGAATCAGAATCCACATGTACAGTGCGGCTGAGAGAGAAAAGCTCATTGACAAACCGCTGTTGTTGGGCACGGCGAGCTTGAAAATTGAGCTGCGTCGCCCCGGAGAGTGCTGTCTGCAGTGGAGATGGATGGACTAATGGATAGACCAAGGTGGAGGGCTTGGAGAGTGTGTTTTTCCTCTGTGCTGAAGAGCCCTTGTGTAAGTGGGCCAGGATGGGGGCAAAAAATAGCTCCAGTCCCCTTGAGGAGTCACTCCGCAAGGTCACCTCCTTGCCCTGCATGGGCCTTTATGCGTGAAACTAAGTGTCCATACTCTTTCTTTTTTCTTCCCCCATTCTCTCTTGCTCATTTTTCGCTCTCTCCCTCTATTTTCCCCACCGTGGTTTAATGGCTTACCCAGACCCTCTGTATCAGCAAGGTCTCCGCAGCGCGAGTTGAGTTTGTGTGCTAACGAACCCCCGAGCTAATTAGAATTTCAGCCAAGCTGGCTGCTCTCCTCATTTCCTTTGCCATTTCCCTCCCTTTGGACAAATACAATTTCACCCCTCAACCCGTGCAGAATTAATCCAGTTAATGTTCAACACGGGATGAATAATGGTGGCTACTTATCTGCTGGGAACATGGGTACAGAGGGGGCTCTTGTAGTTCGAGGACCCATATTGAGCCAAGGTCTTGTGTCACACTAAATCTACTTTTGGGCAAAGTATTTACCAAAGTATACTGCTAGTTCATGGTGGGCGGGAGGTCGGTTTTGTCTTCAGAATGAATCAGCACTCACTCGGATGTCAGGGTTCTTCACCAACACAGCAACCAGAGTTGTGTTCACTGAAAACTAGTGAACCTTCATACCAACAGGGAGCCATTTCCTTTTCTGTGTAACTAGAGGCGAGTGTTCACATGAATCATTACACCATTAATGTAGCAGAAGGGCAGACAGCAGGTAAGCAAACAGCAATAAGGGGGCGGAAAACAATCCAAATTTACCAGGATTACCTATCATGGTTGACAACAACTTCCACATCATCTCAAATGTACCCTAGCTTGACTTCAACACCTCTGTTGCTTGATTTGTTGGACTGTGTCCTAGCACAGAATCTAGCTACTAAAAATTTAAACCATTCAGCTCCAGGTTTTCCCTGAAAGGCAGAACGTTATTAGGCATTCAGTTGGATTTCGATTCATGGTTTTCCACTCTGTTATACACAATGGACACAAATAGTTGTGCAAAGAATAAAAACTTTTTTTTTTAAATCATGCCCTCTTTTTCACCTCTGCACACTGTGCCAATTGATTGTTGGTTACCAAAAAGTTCTAAAACTTTTGAAGACAGACCACAAACCCCAACCCTGCTCTTTATAGTTGCAAACCAACAATGAACAATATATATCAAAAACTACAAAATGAGCAGGTGTACAGCAGGTATTATGTTATCCCCTGACACCAAGCATGAATTCAGCCTTAGACCTCTATTTTCTTTAAGGCCCATGGCACCTTCATACTCCATACTTCATACTTAAAGTTATTCTTCAACTTGGTAACAATCTGTTTTGTGACTGTTGGTTAATCTCAACCCATCTGTTAACCTTTTAAGTTATTTTGTGGACATAAGTGGAGGTATCTTTGATTTCTTTGAGATCTCTGAAGTCTAACAGGATATAGAACTATTCTTTTTTGTCTCCATTTAAACCTCAAAAATCTCCTTGCCACTCACTGCCCTTATTAAACTGACGATAGGTCAGGTTGCTGTGGAATGATATGGTGTGATCATTTGACCTTGCCCTAAAACATAATTGTTTCCTCTATTGTACACCAGCTGCAATGCATCAGATCCTGGCCAGTGGAAATACTTAAGAGTAGTTAGAAATGTGCTGAGGAAACCTTCTGCGGTAGTGGGAAGGCGTGCTATACGGGATAGGAAGCTCCCGTACAGGCTCTATCCCTCCCTCCCAACATGTCTTAGCTATCAGCTGTTGGGGTGAGTCCCAGCTGCCTCTTGTGTTGACTCTAGAGTGATAGCCATCAGCATTTGCCACTTGAAAGGAGAGGAGACTGGTGTTCCTAAAAAAGCAGATGGGAAATAAAGATGGGGAGGCCATGTTGGGATGTTTGGCTACATTTCAAATCGCGATAAAGGCATTGATTTATCAGGAGTGTTTTTCTGACCATATCGGGCAGTATATAAATCAGTTCCTTCCCTGGTAAGAAGTGAATAATGTTCTTGAAGGATAAGATCCTCTTAGCCAGTTCAACTTTCTTACATACCTTCTTGCAGATAGGGCTCCCGGCACCGGAGGGAACATGTATTTACAATATCGCTCATCCTGTGCTTTGATAGATACAAGAGCCTTAATATGCTTTTTCATGCATAGGAAGGGAGTAAACCTGTTTGGCTCGCTGTCTAAAATTACCGTCTCTGCATGCCAAGAATCCATGAAGGCTATACTAGCTGTGGTATGTCCGCCAAGCTGGCCTCTATATGCTTTTATTCAGTCCTCTCGTGGCATTTAAAATGGCTCACTGCGTTTCGAGGAAGAGTTTATTGGGGAAAAGGGAATGACTTATTGGGGTAAACGGCTGGCCTCAAACCAGTTGACCCATTCTGAGGTTGCTCCGGGCAGAGGACACTGTCACTTAAGGCTCCTTGTAAAATCTTGTGGTTAGGCCATAAGTGCAGCCTGAGCTGTAATTGATATTCTTGTGTTTGTAGAGGGGTCGCTATTATATGCATCTAACGTAAAGGACGTAGTGAGAGTCGCCCCGCCACGTGTGACAGGAGAGTCCAGGGCAGAAAGACGGCTTTCACTAAAAAGAAAAGCAGAGTTCCAGTGTGACTCCAGGGAAGCCGGAGGAACAGTTCCCCAACGGAGGAAAAGAGAGTACAGCACTGTCCTCAAAGACTGAGGAGGTTCAGAGCAGTCAGCCGTTTTTCAGCTGCCATTTTTTTCTCATTTCAAAGCAAGCTTTTTCCACATTTTTTTTTTTTTTGTTTTGTTTTTGGCCAACAGGCAGCATCGCGGCACATTTGGAAATATATACGCAAATCTTGATTTAATTACACTCTAACCCACTTCCATGTTATCCATCCTCCAAGTTGCCTTTTGAAAATCTTCCACAAAGCTGTTAAGCTTTGATTGCCAGAAGACTTTGGGGCATTTTCTTTCTGTTTCCTGACACATTTTGAGGTACACAAATAAGCAAATGAGGAGCCGCAGTGGGTTGCTGTTTAACACTAAGACCAGTCATTGTAGGAATGAGAGAAGAGAGGGATAGGATTACAGTTTACTGCTATGTGAGTGTGCTGGAGATTATGATGTGCCCAAAATAGCTGAGATGGTGGCAATCTGTTAGGCAACAATTGTGCTGTTGATGGTGCCGCTAATAGCTGATCTAAATGAATCCATGTGTTGATCAAGCAATCAAACTTGATTTGTATAGCATGTTTCAAAGCAGAAGTGACAAAATGATTTACATGTGAGTGAGGACTACACATAATATGTAATAACACAAGATGGTAGTAAATTATATATAATTATAATCTACTCTGTCCTCTGGTAAGGAATCTTTGGAAATACTAATAGACCCACCAAGTGCACTGCCAAAAATATACTACTGGATATTTCAAATCCTTCTTAATTGGCTTTACATTTGTTTTTGATTCATCGGATTTTCCTTTGACTGTAAGCCTTTTGTACTTCTCCCAGCTAATGTCTGTTTCTTATGTTAAACAGCATTGTTTGGTTTACAGGGGCTCACCTCCCCATTTCCCCATTTCCCCATTTCACCATGCAGGTCAGCGCACTGCGGTTCCCTCCCCTCTCTCTCTCTTCTTGTCCCGGGCCAGTTGATTCTGGAAAGTGCTTTCATTCACATGTAAATTCTGCCAGAACACCAGTCATTCAAGCTGCTAATTATACCAATGTTGGGACGCTGACTTGGTGACATCACACCGGGATATTAGCGTGCAAGGAAGGGGAGAGGTGTGTGTGTGCGTGTGTGTGTGTGTGTGTGTGTGTGTGTGTGTGTGTGTGTGTGTGTGTGTGTGTGTGTGTGTGTGTGTGTGTGTGTGTGTGTGTGTGTGTGTGTGTGTGTGTGTGTGTGTGTGTGTGTGTGTGTGTGTGTGCGCGTGTGCGTGTGCGTGTGTGTGCGTGTGTTTGTGTGCCTGTCAAGTCAACCAGACAATGAGACAGGAAGTGAATGATTTTGCCTTGCAACAAAAGCTTCTTCAGGCTACAATAGAAGGGGATTGGATTGACCATTGATTTTCACTCTGTACAGAAATGAATAAAGAGCCCATGGCTTTGATAAAGGTCGGAAAATCATATCCTCATGCAGCTTATGCTAATAGATCATCAGATATAATCAGTGAACATCTCCTACACGATCTTCAGAATCGTTGACTCCAATTTTAATTCAAGGCCCCTTACTTTAGATTGTTCAATAGGGTAGCAATATGTGAACAATGTAGTCTTCCTCGGCAGACAGGGTGTGTGCTAAGTTGTCACGGAGCTATTACATTTTGAAACAAACTTTAAGATTGGATCAAGTAACACAACATAACTGTCGATGCTGTAATGGAAACTCGTTTGTGATTTTATTTTGAAAGCACAAACCGGAAGTTGTTATGGTATTCACTAGAGCTTGACGCCAGTTAAGGATTAAAGCGCTGCTGCTATTCAGTGGGTCTGTCAGCAGCGCTCTGTGCCTTTACGCACCGAAAGTAGACACGGATCTTTCTACTCACACTCTACAGCAGTAAAGCCTGTGTCCAAGGGAGGTTTCTGTTGTATTCATTCGGATTTCAAGTTGTTGTTTTTTTTTTGGAGTCTGCGCTCTTGTTTGGATTTGTGAAAGGTGGAATCCGAGTTTACGCACTTTTAAATCGTCTTCGCTTTCTCCTGCTGCTGAACTCCTGAATGTGTTTGCAGAGAGCACGGGGGTTGACAAAAGGCTTTTAAACGGAGGGGGTCAATCCATGTAGCAGAGGGGTGCAGGCACCACGCAGCGGGCCAAGAGAGAGTGTGGGGTGTTTTCGTGGCAAGGCTGTGGCGTTTAAGTTTGTGTGACACATTTTGCAATGAGGACAACGTACTTTAAAACCCGCAACAAAACAACCAGCGCCGACGTACGGGGTATGGATTGCCTCCGCAGCAGTTTCTAAGAAGGTAAGCAGCTCATCATTGATCGCGTTTATGGTAGATTTGGAGCCGTTTTGCAGCGCGTCCGACGCTCCGTGTTTGGTATTTAAATGGTAATGGGAAGGACATTTGAGATGATCTTCAAATATCCATTTGGAAAAATATTTCGTTTTATCCTACACGTTTCCTCTCTTTCTCTCACCATCTCTCTCAGTCTGAAACGTGTGCGTAATGTCGCAGTACTAAATGTTAGAGTCGAATTTTAAGTAGTTTTTTAAATGTTTAATTTTTTTTTATCAAAGTTTTTGCCTCCCTCAACATTTTCCAAGTCGGCTAATGGCAGTCAAAGGACTCATTCATGACCCAATAAAGAGCTTGATTTTGATCAATTAATGAAAAATAACAATCATGCCAAGTTGCGTTATAGTGTTAGCTCTCTCTTTCCATAGACATATTCTCCCCCAACCCACCCCCTGTAGCGCAATGGTCAATCTACTGTGCGCTTTCCAGCCAGATACTCTTTTGTTTTGCGGCCGCTGTGCCTTATGGATTGTGGGCTCTTTAGTAAATAAACAGATTAATAAAATGGCATCTGTATAAGAGGTTTCAATTGTTTCCCTTCCAAATCAGCCTGCCTTATTATGTAAGTGTCATTATGTTGGCCTTTTCCTAGTCAAGAGGGGCTAATTATTTCCTGCGGTGTACTGCAATCTACATTGGAAATAAGTGGCATAATCGCAGCTCTGAGGCAGTTTTTAGGAGAACATTACGAGTCGCAATGCAGGCTAATTGACCCATTTAAACGGCTACTTTTTAGCAGTGTGTAATGGGTCACTGGATTAGCACATGAATGGAAGGACGGAAGAGTAATGAATAATGTGGCTTCAGCAGCTGGCTGCAGTATCACTGGGCTCCAAAAGAAGCCCAAGCATTAACTGAACTGACAGATGCATCAACGCCAGATCGTCGTTTATATCTGACAGCCACCACAAGTGCCTCTGAAACAAATTCAGCCCTGCATTGGCTGTTGCTTTTCCCCACTGACATCTGAAAGAAAAGTCAACATGACATTCCTGAAGGGACTGAATGATTTGCTGCGATATTTTCTTCTCAAATGTATCATAGGCCAGTGGACTGTGTTTTTGGTTAACAAATTTGCTGCTGGTCTGGCACTGTGTTACCAGCGAGTATGGTTGGTTGGAAGGCTTTACTGACTGAGGTTGTTTTGGAAGCCTGTCCCTTCCATGACTCCCTCTGTTCCCGTCCAAACTAGTGTCACTTTATGGGATAAGTCAACACTGAATGAATAAGTAATATGATCCAGTCTCCAGTATAGCCTGGCTGAAGCTGAAATGCTTCTAAGTCAGATGCTACATAAATATTTATTTCTCTTTCTCTCTCTCTCTCTCTCTCTCTCTCTCTCTCTCTCTCTCTCTCTCTCTCTCTCTCTCTCTCTCTCTTCTCTCTCTCTCTCTCTCTCTCTCTCTCTCTCTCTCTCTCTCTCTCTCTCTCTCTCTCCTCTCCCTCTCCCTCTCTTTCTTTCTCCTCTTTGCTTCATACACAAATCCTGTACCGGTCAGTTCTTCGAGAGATAATAGGGCAAATTATGAAATGTGTGGCTTTTTCAGTTTCCTTACTAGAGCGGGAAGAAAAAAGCCCAATCTGTTGCAAACCTTATTTTAAAATAAAATAAAAATCTTTGACCTTTTAGCTCTGTCGTTTTTGTACTTGTAGTGCATGTGGTTTTGTCTTGCAATAAACAGTTACTGTAGGCTATGCTCGATTTAAGAAGTTGAGAGTCACACCCCAATTCCTGGTTAGCTCCCATTACTCTAGCCTTGGCTTTAAGTTATTTTGGCATAAAATATTTCTTCATAACACTTTTCTTAAAGGCACTATTAGGAACTTTCGTTTTTTGTTGATTTTAGCAGCACCTTTTGGATAGAAGCGGTAATGTTTTTGCACCCAAGTGCGTGCTGGCGGTACGATCACTTGTTGAGGAAGCGAGTGAAAGAGTTACGACAGAGGCATCAAGATGATAAGGTAATTTATTTATCATGAAATATTAATAATGGCCATTTAACGAAGATGTAGCAAAAATAATGTTTATTTAGTACCGTTCATGAACACAAACTTTTCCAATCTGCCTGCCGTAAATCGTTTTGTGTAAGGTCCCGGGAATCGGACCTGAGCAAAGGCATTCATAGTAACTACCGAGGTATAAAAATAGCATTCTTTTTCACTTATGGTCTTGTTCGTTGTCACAGGTCCTTTATGATCATCAGAGGAAAAATGGGACTGTTTCAGTAATGGTTTAAAATGTCCATGTCTAAATTTTTAAACATTGACCAGTTAAATAGCTATTTTCACTGCAGGACCACATAAATCATATAAACCAAGATAAAACTCCAAACCTCTACAGCCACAGTGGCCATTTAACAGCTATGTTTATGGGGGAGTATCTCCTTTAAACCTCATGTGTGCTGTCATCAGAAAGTTACGCAAAGTGGTTCTATTTAAGTAAAGATACAAAGATGCTGATATGTTTCTGTCCATTCTCGAAGAAGAAACTCATCATCAGGTTGAAGCTAGTCGTCCAGAGGCTAGTTGATATCAATGAGGGCAGGACTTTGCCTCTCAATAATGTGTTATGACAGGTGGATGCAGGCGTACTCTCTGTCTTGTGAAACACGTTGCATCTGGTTCTTACTAATTGGCTGCTAATGGAAAACGTCTTTGTCGAGCCTGATTCTTGTCGAGAACACCTCCAGTCATGTTAACTGTGATTAACTCCTAATGGCTCTGAAGTCAACATATGCAGCCTGGTGTAGGCATTCCGACTTTGTTTGCCTGTATTATTAGTCATTTGTTAAAGAGCGCCTGAAAATTCCATTAACCGTCTCAAAACACTGAACGGAAATGTTGTGTTCGCCGAACAAAAGGGCAGATAAAGAAAAAGGAGCCTGTCCTCCTCTTCCCTCCACCTCTTCCAGAGAAAACAAAAGCAGCCGCAAACGAAGACAAGACTTTGGCTGCAGTGTGCACCCAGCTGTTCTCCACTCTGCACTCTCCTTTCTATCATCCAAAGTTTTGCTTTTGTGCAGAGCTGCCATTTAAATATGGGATTTTAATCTGGCCATCTAGAATGATGCCATGGAAAAGCTGCAGCGGTTTTGGGAGTTGGTCAGGAATGAGAGGACTCAGACTTCAGCTTCAAATCCTCCAAGGCTATACTTTCTCATATGGTTCTTGTATACAGTTGAATCAGATGGTTTACTAAAGCTTGGAGTCTTCTGACCTCTAACCTTAACCCCAAGGCTTACAACTGTAGACCTCTCTCTTTTTTTGCAATGCAAAGATGCTGTTCTTTGATCAGATCTTTCAAGGTTGTTTGTTTGGTCACATGTGAGGCCATGCCAACTGAAGATCTTATGGAATGACTTTAAGCAATTGAACCAAGGCTATGGAACTGTCAGAGGGGGCCTATCAGACCCTGGTTAAGTATTAAAACCACCTGTTACCTGGGTTACAGGGTTTATCAAGCGGAGTAGAGCGGAGATAATTAACTTGAATCGGTGAATCATTGTCCACTGACATCATTGTCACTGAGACTAGTATCTAACAACATACCCCCCAGGTCTTGAACAAACCTCACACTGCAACGGACCAATGATTACAAAGCAGCATGTACTACATATCCCAAGGGATGAAAGGGCAGTCACGTTAGAATTTTACAGAGCAAACATTTGAACTTCCCTCTCTGTACCTTGGAGTCATTTACGAGGCGTCAGTGACACACTTGACTTGTGTTACCAAAGTCCTCAAATCTCTTCTAATTGAAATCATGTAGATTGCAAGGGGAAGCTTGGGGATTAAGTTTCAGTGGAGGGGAAATCCCAGGCATGTGCATGAAGCGTGTTGTAAATCATTGGGGTAGAAGGGGGAGGTGAGGAAAAAACAGGCCCCCGTAGGCCTACAGTATCTCTGCCAGTGCTGATGTGGGGAGATCAGATGCTTGGGAGGTGAATCACTGGAGGAAGGTCATCCTCTTCACACATCTGGACGGAGAGAGTGGGGTCGGAGAAGGTGCGTTTCTCCAAAGGTCACAAGTTCTCTGCCTTTCAAATGAAGCTCTGCATAGACTGTATAGGCCGAGGGTAGGGCAGGGACGTTACGATGTGTCCTCGCAGAAGGAATGCGGTGTGAAATGCTTTCCATCAGCTCTGGCTATTTGTATATCCTTATCTCCAAGAGTCCCTCCTCACCCCAAGGCAGAAATAACTGCTAACCCTCTGGCAGCATTTCAAAAGAATGAAAGAGGTGGCCATACAGTTAATCCGTTTTGCTGTCTTCACCTTTGCTTATTTTGTCTTTCACTTTTCAATCATCATCTTCTCTGTGAGTGTGTTCTAGCAGATACACATATTGTTGTGTTTGACAACCAGTTAATCAGCCATTAGTGTTGATGGGGAAGGGACTGTTTTGTAATGAGGCAAGCTGCGTAGCCCCCGGCTATATCACCATGCCGCTGAGACAGGGATTTGCCAAATACCCTTCCACCGACAGCTTCTTGATGACTTTGTCTGCCTGATCTGCATTGTTTATCATACCTATCAATATTCATGACGATGATATCTGGTCAGCTTCTGTGTTTTATTAATATTTATTGAGTCACTGTGTAAAGCCTGTGGCTTGCATTACAGAGCTGACAGAATATGTTGCAAAGGTTTGCTTTTCTGCTCAGGGTGGCGTTGAAAGCCATAGATGACAGTAATAGGCCGTTATAATGAGGAATCTCATGTGGTGACGGAGAAGTCGTCCAACATTTGACCCACACATTTGTGTGTCTTCTTTTCCAGGATTATATGTCATAAGAGCAGTTGTGGTATGTCAGTGGGATGTTTGACTCAGAAAGCTACAAGCGGTTTCAAAGGATTTCTGGTGTCCGTTCTATCATCAAAATCCATCAGTGCTAAGCCAAATAGACTGAGGTGCTTTGTCAACTAAGACTCAACCTTGGGGAAGAAGTGCTCCTTCGAGCAAGTAACAAGGTGAGACTTGGCAAGCTCTCCACACGGCGCTGTCTGCACACCAATCACTTATCATGAACAGTTCCTCAGCCAACCAAGCTGTCAGCCTGTCAAACAATGTCCTGTGTGTCCTTAAACTCCTCCGTAGGGCTGTCTGTCAGGCAGGCGTCCGTCTGGGAAGGTAATGGGATTGTCTCCCTGGGTTGGCTGCCTGAGGGGCAGCACGGGTTAGTGGGATGCGACCTTCTGGCCACCCAGTCTCCTCTTTATGAATAGAGATGTCAAGGACACGGGAATCTGTACGTATGCAGTGTCGTCTCCCTTTGGACCCAATTACAGATATACTGAAGGTGGCCTATATGTTGATTTGAATTCATGAACTCAAGTATTTAACCCACATCCTGTTCAGATTTTTCTTAAATGTCTCACAAGGTCTGTTTCATTCTCCAAAGAGTAATACTTGGCTGTTAATCCTAATATTGTGAAAGATAAGGCTATAGAATGGTTGAGTCAATGAAATATAGCAACTTTCTTTATTAATCTCTGGACACAGCTGGAGATGGACGTGCAACACATGGACACTTTCCCTTTTACAGCTGGGTGCGTCCACTGCACTGTCCTGGCTAAGCATCTGCTAGTGTTTCTCCCTAACCTTGTACATAGTGAAATGTGTGTGTGATGTAAATGTTGGTGTGTTTGTACAGTGCTGCTTTTCATCTCAGTCCCTGGCTGAATTATCCTCATTTCCATAGCCTGTTTGTGATTATATCCTTGTTCTTGTTAACCCAGCAAGATTGTTGAGCATTGTTTTTGTGGCACCCACATTTTACTGTGAGAGCTGCAGGCGGGCCTTGACCTTTAAACTGTATGAAGTTCACATCTTTTATGGGTATAGGGTCTGCAAAACATGCAGACTCCATGCAGGGTTGAGCTCAAGGCTATGGTTTCACAAGGAGGGCTTTACAACGACTACAACCTTGTAGAGTTGTCCCTTTTATTTACAGTTTTTCAAAGTTACCTTTGAAAAAGGCCTTTTGGGTTGTTTATATTTTCTGCGATTAATGGCAGGCGTCAGAGGCCCAAACAGCAACCGCGGTATGACGTCTTGTTTCTGCTGAAACCCTATCACCTCAAATGTAGTTCTATTTACATGGTGATTTATTAAACTGAGTATTCTGTTCTCATGGTGGTGTATTGGGAGTTAAAATGTACAAGTGTTGTTCTCAAACCACAAATCACACTTTTCAATGGCATTATTTAGAAGGTCAATTAACTACTGCTTTCATTTATAATCTGAGGCTCCTATTGCAATAGTTGGTTCATGAATGTGTGCATGTTTAACAAAGGTGTAGCTTACAGATGACATTGGCTTGACAGACGTTCTTTGTTTGTCCACGGTAGGAAGATCTGTGTGCACTGTAAGTGTCGTCGTGAGGAGCATGCAGTGACAGCCATGCCTGTAGAGATGGAGAAGACGGTGACTAAGCTGATGTACGACTTCCAGAGGAACTCTACCTCAGACGACGACTCGGGCTGCGCCCTGGAGGAGTATGCCTGGGTGCCACCAGGACTCAAACCCGAACAGGTACTTACATTCATTACATTACATTCACGCTGGTCGAAATCACTGAGGTCTTTGTTGAAAATCTTTAACATTTAGCAGCTCTTTACTGTGCAGTTTTGTCAGCTGTTGTCCATCATACTTGATTGCAGGCACCACATACTCAACCCAACCCATGGGGCCCCATTCACTGTGGTGTGAATAAATCTGAAGATATAGTCAGCTTACATACCAAACTTTCAATTTTGAATCACAACTTCAGTTGTCAAAATTGTTTAATTTAAGCAACCAACGTTGTGCTAATATTAGAAAGTATTGCTTGATATGAAAGCATTTAAAAAGCTCTAATTTTAACATCCAAGCTCCCATGTGAGTTCAAATCTATACACCTGAATTTATTTTTCAAACGCCTGTTATTGTGACGAGAAAAATAATGTTTTATGTTTACAGACAACAGTTATACAATTGTATACATTTAAAAACATTCAGTAAGATATAAATCTAATAAAAGTATCAAGCATGTGCATAGAGTTATATCTCATACATATAGGTTTTGTAACTGTTCAGTTATGTCTCACCATTTGATAGCTCACCAGTTAGGCTGACTGCTCCCGCTGCAGTCCAATGGATAGCAAGGATTTTGTGGCTCCAGCAGTCAAATAAATCTCCCATTCATTCCGCCTACAAACATGTTAACAGTAGGTTCCATCACCCGCAGTGGAACTAAGCTAAGCCAAAAATACAATAAATGTTCCCATGCATGTTGAAGAAAATCCTCTTTAAAAGTCCCATTGACTCGTAGGTGTGCATATCTTGGAGGGTTTCCAGTTTCATAAGACAATAGTATTGCTTATGGAAACTGGTTTCATTTTGTCGATTGAGCTGAAAGCAATGAACCGGTCAATACTGTGGTTGGTCAACCAGCCGTTTTCACCTCTTAGGACTGAGTGCAATTATATTTCATCTCCCTCCAGGGTCACGCCTCACCCCAAAGTCAATTAGATTCTGGTGTCTAGCAATGATATGACCTCAGGAGCAGCCAGGACATAATGGGAACTGGGCTGTTCAGTATCGCATGAGCACGATACTAAACAACCTGGAAAAAACCTATATGGCCATTTTTGTATTATCTGTGATTGAAATGCCACAATATATCTATCAGCCTAAATAAAAAAGTGTCCAGAGCTATAGAGATTTAATTTCTCTATCTAACGTCCAAGTCGTTCAAGCTGTGGAAACATGTTGTGTGACCTCTCACAGAGGGGCGGAAGTACGCCTGATGTGTGGCTTTTCAACACCCGGCCTTCCTCTGCTGGAGGTGAGACGGAGTGAGAGTAGAGGGAGACGGTAAACACAAAGTTAATCTCCAGGATCTACACTGTGGGTTTTAGGTTTCCCCGTTGGGAGCCAATGCTGTGTATGAGTCTGCTGTTCAGCCAACAGTGGTGTAAAATCCCCACTCTGCAAGGAGAGATCTCAGGACTGCGGTATTCAATCAAATATAACTTGATTGTAATGAGGGATAACTCATTTAGCCGGGACTGTTCAACTCTCTTGTGTGTGTTTTGTACCTCTGTCAACAATCGCTGTAACACGGAGTCTGTAATAGAATATGAATCCCTATCATCAAACACGAGCGTTACTGGGTGTGTTGTACTGTAGATGTTATTGAGCCGCGAAGAGGAGGGCCTGCCAATATTCTCTCCACCACTGTCTCCTCTTGCTCTCTTCTCTCGGTCCTGCTCAAATACAAACACTCGCATGTTGCCAAGTTACAGCTTGTGCAGGGCCAAGTATTTTACTCAGCAGTGGCCTGTAACTGGTGTTTTATGTTTTCGACCAATCACGTAGCGACGAGCTGCGGTCTAATGTGCAATCTCTGCACAGCATCTACCAGGATCTGATTTTAATTTGCAGTCGAACATGAAGTACGCCTTTTATTCAGACCGCTCCCTCATGTGGGATATTAGAACAGAAACTCAGTTATTCAATGTTATTCATGCAAACTAGAGGTCTTTCCAGGTTCTGAAACAGAACCAGAGAACCGACACGGATAGATTCACTTTCACACAACATAGAGCCATTCTGAACGAGACCTGAGGCTAGTTTGATCCATTCCAATATGGAACTAGGGTCCATTACACCCGTTCCCATCCAAGTTCAAGGACTGTGAAAACTGTCAGCCCCTGACCTAGAGCCAGCAGCTGTGGACCAGAGATAAATGGTAAAGCTAAATGAAAATAGTTTGTGAGATACATCAAGTATTAATTTTAGATCTGGTAAATGTCAGTAAAACACAGACACGTGTCTCAAGAGATGGAAATGTGGGTCATTCTATCGGTCCACAATTTTAGTAGTAGTAGTAGTTTAGAATGACGTAAACGTTGTGCAAACGTTCATGGTCCCTAGAAGAGTAAACTTACTGACTAAAGTGATCATCAGAATAGCTAGGATTCTAAATGCTATTTGGTAAATGTTACCACACTAACACACTGAACTAAGATTGCCTAAATGGAAAACATACCTACTAAAAATCAGTACGCTGTCATCGGAATTTGGAGCATGTTGGCAGAGCCGGCCCAAGGCATAAGCGAACTAAGCGGCCGCTTAGGGCCCCCGACTGCCTAGGGGGCCCCCTAAAAAAAAAAAAAATCTTTTTTTTTTTTTTTTTTTTTTTTAATTTGTGTGTTTGATATTAACATAATATTATGCAAATGTGAGTTATCATACAAAAAAAGGAATAAAATGTTTTGGTCTAGATAATTAATAGCCTAAAAATGTAATCAGTTCATCTGGGAGGAAATCCGAAATTATCTGATCATGTCACGTTCACATCCATGCACAGTGTGTATTGAGTTTATTTAAAAAACAATTGGAAATGGGGCTGCCCTCAGTTGCCCATGCACTGTGTATAGTCTATAGCCTATTTCAGCCTTGTCTGTGGAAAAAAAGATAACTGGACAACAGAGTTCTTCTGCTTCGTTCCTCACACTGCATTTAAATGCATTCATAATATTACAGAGAAATATGTCCCGTAAAAGAAAAAGAGCACCAAGCCCATCCCAGAGGACCCTCCATAATATTTTATTTTATATTAATATTTTTATGGAAAATCCATGTGTCCTTCTTCAATAGCTTCTAACTCATCTGACCCAGTGTCTCCAAATTATTTGTTCACACAAAATTTCTCAGATTTAGCCTCTTAATTTTCCTCTCAAAGTACACCAGATTCATGCATTTCACTTTAAAAAGGTTAAAAAAATCTCCCGGGGGGGCATACCCCCGGACCCCCCAAGGAGGGTCTGAATCTCGGCTGTCTAATATTTTCACATAGCTGCACAGTGGAGGCACTAGCGGAAAACACTGGGTGTGTGAATGATATTTAACAAAGATCTAGTTTCTAGTTTCAGCAGCGCTAACATTGGAGAGGGGCCCCCTAATCATATTTCGCTTAGGGCCCCCTGAAGGCTTGGGCCGGCTCTGCATGTTGGCATGTCAATGCTAGAATGTAGCTAAAAGCACAGCTGTTAAGTACAACCTGACATAGCTGCTAGCTTGGTTTTAGATTAGTCTTGGTCAAATGGCAACTGCATTTTAATGCATTCAGTATAGCTTACACACCCCTTTTTCAGGCCTTTTAACTTTCAAATGCATTGAATTTGCTCACACAACTGTGCTGACTACAGTGTTGAGCCCTGGGCACTTGCACTTTTCGTGAGAAGAAAAAGGCATGCAATGAAAACACAGCCATTAAATCTGCTCACTTCGCTATGAAAACACCACCTTTCCCACCATGTTTGGCTATAACTACCAGTGTTTTCTCAACAATATAATATCTATGCCCACTAACCACTGTGAAGTGGCTTGTTGAGAGAATGTCAGGAGTGGTGCCTGGTGGTGTCTTTTCCTCTGGCCATTAACAGCAATAGAAACCAGCTGTGTGAAGCGATCACTCTTGTCACTCAGTTGCAAAGTCCTACCATTTGCTTTAGCCTTGAAAAACACTCCTTTCAGTACAGTTCGAAATTCTTCCCTGTCTTTAGATTCATCTGCTTTCAATTACAGTTATTATCACAAGCTGCTCCTCCTGGCTCTCGCTGCAACTGTGTCCATTGTGTGTGTGTGTGTGTGTGTGTGTGTGTGTGTGTGTGTGTGTCTGTCTTTTGATATTTTCCTGGGGGCAATGCACCTTTCACCTCCAGATTGTAACCCTGTTGTTGTTGGAAGCATGTTTTGTAATTTATCATTAGCACTCTGTGCGCGTGCATGTATGTATGTGCATCTGGAAGCACATGCATGTGAGCTCGGTGTGGATTATCAGTACTTGATCACAGTCAGTCTTGCATTGACACCCCACCCCCTGCGCCCTGCCCAACTGCGCCTGGAGTCGCGCTGCTGGATACAGATCCCGCGTTCCTCGCCAACAGTGGTGGAAGCCAATAAAAAACGGAGCAGAAGGAATTAGGTTACACTTACATCAAGCGACTCCTGCTGTAAATTCATCCCAAACAACAACAAAATCCCCTTGTAAGGCTTTACTGAAATGCTCTAGATTCAGAATTTGACAGTAAAGCTTCGCGATCTCCTGAGCTGAAAGACATCACAGTTGTTACCGATGCATGTCTGCATTATTCAAGTTAATCTATTTCTGTGCTCCAGACTCAGTGTTATTGCCAAGGACGAAGCTGATGGCTTGTTGTCAGTAGATCCATTCAGTAGACAGATTGGTCATTAAGATTGGCCTGGCCTAGTCAGCAGGTCGATCATGATGTGTCTCTTTACATCCAAAGTCTTCAACCCTGGGTTCTGCTCTAATGTTTTTGTTTCTTTGTGTCATGCTGCTTCTTCTAATTTGTCTCTTTCCTCATCCATCTAACATGTTCATTCTGTCTTTATTTCACTCTCTATCTTCCCCTTCCTGTCGTCAAATCTCCCTTTAAAGGCCTGTGGGTTCCGTGGTTTGCACTCCTTCCAATCACAATTCATATATGAATGCCTGACCTCCGTTGTACCCCGGCCCCCTGTTACAGTGTAATAAAAAAAGACTGCAATAAATAACATGGAGGTGACGCTCATTGTCTGCCGCTGTAATGTAAAGAATGTCCAAGTAATTTTGGAATGGCCAGATTAGCATTAATCCTGCTGTAGCATACAATTGTATGCACGAACATATTGCTACATGCAAAGGGGTTCATTTCTTCTTTGTCCGAGTGTTTGTGTGAGTGTGTGTGCACGTTTGACAGGTCCGTAATACATTCCCATGTCAATGTGCAAAGATGGAGAGGTGAGATTCCATTAAGTCTCTGCGGGCGGGCCATAAATCAAAGTGGTTTTAAGTGTGTGTGTGTGTGTGTGGGGGGGGGGGGGGGGGGGGTCACACCCGGTCATAGATACTGTTACTATTGTTTTCGCACAGTTTTACCTTTTAGTGCTCAAATGATTAATGGCCAATGTTTTAATAAGTTGAATCGCTTTGGGTCATTTATCAAATTAAATTGGCTAACATTTGTCCGTTCCAGTTTCTCCATATGAGGATTTGTAGCTTATGTCAAACTCAGCTCACTATAAAATATATGCGTTTACATATCTTGACTGCTGTACAGACAAATCAAGCAGCTGGAAGAGTATGAGTATGAGAGTATTGGCTGAGCTCTTGATGGACATTTTTCCTTCCTTCGTGACTATTTCAAGGACGAAACAATACATCAGCTAATTAAAAATATCAATTGAGAGATTCTATTTTCATGAAAATAATAACTGGCTGCAGTCCAAGTGTATTTGGGCTTTGTCGGCTTGTTTACATGTTGTTTGCAGGTATAGTTGTGTTGTTGTTCATCACTCTCATACCCCTCTCTGTGTCTGTCTCTTGCTCAGGTCCATCACTACTACAGCTCCCTGCCTGAGGACAAGGTGCCTTACGTGAACAGCCCAGGAGAGAAATACCGCATCAAACAGCTGCTCCATCAGCTCCCTCCCCATGACAATGAGGTGAGAGTCCAGACTGGCCCCCCTCCCCCCATCACCACCTCCATCCATCCGTCTATCTATTACTCCCTCCTTCCCTCCTCCAGGCCAATACAGAGATAAAAGGAGATGAAGGAGGAGACAGACTCAGGAAAAAAAAAAAATTGAGACGTTCTTATTAATGGGTGTGAATGAGACAGTGAGTTGTTATACAGTATGTGTGTATGACTATTTAAGTTTTTAAAATCAATTAATTATAATCTTGAGATTTAGTTGATTGCCTTAAAAAAGTGGTCACTAAACAGTTTATCACACATGTACAAGACCAAAATTGGTGTTTTAATATAGTTAGTATCAATGCATTTGAACATGTCCGTTTTTCTTGGAACGATTTACGGCAGGCAGATTAGAACAGCTTATGTTCCTGAATGGTACTAAATCAAAGTTTTACCTGCTTTACCATCATCATATTACCATTATTGATCTTACAAAGTCACATAAAAATACATTACCTCATCACGAGGCATCTGCGGTCTCTTTTTTCATGAACGTATTCACACGTTTCCTCAACAAAAGCCCGCGCCTTGGCTCTTGCGTTGGAGCCTAGGCGCTACTAACTAAAAGCTAAAAACTACTATTATCCCAAGGTGCCTCTCAAATCAAACAGCTTGTATGTCGTCCACATCTCCATGTGCGGCTTGTAGCCATTTTTAATGATTCTATATGTCTAGCTAGCTATGTAGCCATCCCCATTCTTAAACCCGCCAGCCAAGCTTGATTGGTTGACTTTCCTACTGGAAAAACGGCTGTCAATGAGCACAACGCCAGACGTATTTGAATCCACTAGGACAGTGTTTCAGTGGCCTGTAATCAGGCTTCCACTTGGATGAATTTCACTTAATTCATTGGTTTTATTTAGCAGGACATTTGATTGATAGTTTAATTTCACTTAAAGTCTTTCCTCCTGCAGCACAGATAACTCTGCTGCAACACAGCTTATCTCAGTTCCTTGGAATGGAAAAGGATGGAAATGTAAAAAACGCTGATAGAAAATTGACTTCCAGCATGTTCATCCTCATCTGGAAAGCCAGTTGGGAATACCCCAGGCTGAAATACCATCTTTCCATTTGTGATGGAAAGCACAAAGATAATTTACTGAAATGGTCAGTACTATTTACTTAAGATAAACGTTTCCTTTCATTATGGTAAGGTTTGACGATAGTATATTGATTTAAAAAACACAGACACTATCTAACAGTTTGCAGTAACCTTGTGTGTGTGTGTGTGTGTGTGTGTGTGTGTGTGTGTGTGTGTGTGTGTGTGTGTGTGTGTGTGTGTGTGTGTGTGTGTGTGTGTGTGTGTGTGTGTGTGTGTGTGTGTGTAGGTGCGCTACTGTAACAGTCTGGACGAGGAGGAGAAGCGAGAACTGAAGCTCTTCAGCAACCAGCGGAAACGGGAGAACCTGGGCCGCGGCAACGTCAGGCCGTTTCCCGTGACGATGACAGGGGCCATCTGCGAACAGGTAGCCTGACATGGATATTAAAATAAAATCATTCTTGTATCGTTTCCCCAGCGGTCAAGAGACATGACAGTCTCAAAGAGGCTCATCAGTTTCACTTCTAAATGTTATTTCTGCATCGCGTCCCGTGACAAGAGTGAATTAAGTTTGACGAGATCAAAGGTGCCTCATGTGGCCGGCGGAATGAAAGCAATGAATCATGTGACAGAGATCCTGTGCAGCTTGCTGACATGTCTGGTTAAGATGTATGAGAGGGGCTTGATGTTGACATATAAAGGGCAGTTGTCTGCTTTTATAACAACGTCACGTAGTGGCATCTCACAGTCTTGTTTGGGTGGTATGCGTGTGCATGCTGTGTGTCATTTGTACTCATTCATACTCGGCCATACCAGCTGTCTCACTCAAACTACACCTATCAAAGGATTTTAAATGGAAACATAGCTTTATATCTCATCGAAACTGAGGTACAGTTAGAACTGCTCCCCTGGAAATATTGCTGAGTAGAACTCCATTCAATATTTAATCTATTCCCTACATTTTTGTTTGTGGCCTTATGGGACTACGAAAGTGCAATGGAGAGTGTTCTTTAAACATCAAACTAACGCACTTCAGCATCCGTTAGCAATTTGTTTTTTTGTGTACAACAAGCTCTAGCAAAATGGAGCTACCATCAGTTGTGTTAGTGTCCCCCGGTGTATAGCTGCTTTACAGCTTGCGTTTCTCGTTCGCTTAGCTGACACACACACACACACACACACACACAAACACACACAAACACATATACATGAGGGAGCAGATTGTGAGGAGAGAGTGTATTGATTGAAATCCCCACTCCCCTTTGGTCTCCTTGCAGCAGGAGGCTTTGTGGCAGTTAGGATAACCTGATTGTATCTCTCTCTCTCTCTCTCTCTCTCTCTCTCTCTCTCTCTCTCTCTCTCTCTGTCTGCAACGTCCCACCACTGTAAATCTACCTTGCCTACCCGACCTTTCAACCTGTCTCTTTAGCACTCCCTCTCGTTTATCTCCCCGGGACCTCAACCTTTACACCCCCATGCCCATCACCCTCTTCTCTTTATCTTCCAATGCATCACTCACTTTTTATACCTCCCCTTTGCCCCACCAATGTCCTCCAGCAGCCGTTCAACCTCCTCTCTGTATTTGCCGTAGGTGGCCACACATGTAAACATATCCTCGTGCTCTCAGTTAAGTCCAGCTTCCATGCAAAATTGTGTTAAGGATAGAGACACACCAATCTAATACTCTGAATCAGTGTCGGCATTGCTACGGAACATGTTAAAGATCCCAGGAAAGGAGCTTGAACTGAAAAGAATACCTCTTCAGTGGTCAGTTGGTCAATTTATTTTTAATTTTTCTAGGAATTTCTTCACACTTAGCAAGCATTGACCATACAGTGTTTCAAGATGATGTCTTATCCATTCATTCCAATGAATATGCTTATGCTAGCGTTTTTAAAGAATGCTTTTTGGCATTCTGCTTTCGTTGGACATTGACAGTGTAAGATGCAGACATTCACAATCACTTGGAAACCCATGTGTATCCCAGCCATGCAAGATCAACTACTTGGTTAGTGAGTGGTTTAGTTTAGGTATCCAAATTGTTATCGGGAGAGATAAATAGGGGAAGGCGTTCATAGAATCTTTGTGGCTGCTTCCATGTGATGAAAAACTCTCGTCTTTTTCCTCCTTGTCCTTCTAGTGTGGAGGCCAGATAAACGGTGGGGACATTGCTGTATTTGCATCGCGGGCAGGCCACAGCGTGTGTTGGCACCCTGCCTGCTTCGTGTGCAGTATGTGTAACGAGCTGCTGGTGGACCTCATCTACTTCCATCAGGACGGAAAGATCTACTGTGGCCGGCACCACGCAGAGAGGCTGAAGCCGCGCTGCACCGCCTGCGATGAGGTACAAGCCTGTCATGTACACACACGCATGCATGCTCATGTGTTAATGGGCACAAATATCCCCTACTTAAACATTATGTGCCTATAATGTGGGATGGTGTTTATAGAGCCATTCATTTAGTATTTACACACACAAATTCTGCACGTATGCACGCCGACATGCGCAACAAAATGCTGTCATATGATGCTCATGTGCTTCCAACGCACACTGTCACATGCAAGAGTTTTCTCCAGTCTAATGGGGTCATCTCTCAATATTCTCACCCCCTCCCCAACCATTAGCACTGACGTACTCTCTGTGCAAATGGGGACAAGGACACTGTTAGTACTTGACAAGCACCCAGGCGTTTTTTAACAGCAGCATAATTAAAAGTAAATGCCCCATCTAGATTTCACCAAGTCCCCACACGCATTAGCCTCCCACGCAAGTCAGTGACAAAGAGGGAAGATCTAATAGTACCTTGCCACAGAGGAGAAAGTGGTGCGTATGGAGGAAGGAGGGAGGGGGGGGGAGCCGAGCCTTTGTCCTGTCACTCAGCACACGTTAATAACTCTACTAAGATTTAACCTCAGTGGACCCGTGATAAACGATACTCTTTCTTATATCTCCCCATTCTTAAGATCATCCTTGCGGACGAGTGCACCGAGGCAGAGGGGCGTCACTGGCACATGAAGCACTTCTGCTGTTTCGAGTGCGAGACGGTCCTGGGGGGCCAGCGCTACATCATGAAGGAGGGCCGGCCCTACTGCTGCTCCTGCTTCGAGTCCCTCTACGCCGAGTTCTGTGACTCCTGCGGGGAACACATTGGTATGCTGCACCACCACCACCACCACCGCTAGGCATCCATCAATGTTCATACAAACTGCATTAATCTCCAGCAGGTCATGTAAAGAAACCATTACAGAGAAACATATAATAAAGATGGATAAATGGATGCATGGGTGGAATGTTTAGGTTTTCTGAAGGAGGTCTTAAAGAGTGACCTCAATTTTTTTTTGCGGTAAGAAACACAGAGGAAAAAAAGCCACAGTAGAGAAGTTGTGGCCTAGTTTCTAGCATGTTATCACTGTATGATGTCATCCATGGCCACACATAAAAGGGAAAGGGCAGATAGCAGGAGGCCACAGAGTCCTCAGTTTACAGCGCACAGAAATATGTACAGTACATATCATGCAGCGTGAAACCAACCTGCGGCAAAGGCATGTGTGTATCATGTGACTTTTCAATGTCAGGATCTGTTTTTATCTCGGACACATGCACATGCAAAGTGTCAGTTACACAGTGCAGTACACATTTAAACATCTCACAACCTCTTGTGATAGTGGCAAAGCAACTGAGGGAAGAGACTGGGGTATGTTCCAGCAGGAAACCTTTTATATTAGCGCCTCTTGGCCCCATTCCACCTCCTGTTAAAAAACTCAGCTTGTTCGTATGTGTGCGTTATCCCCCGGCAGGATGCCCAGGTGTGATTTTGGCACATACCTCTAAACAAATTTGCTCTGTAATTATTTTTCAGACAGGATACACAAAAGTATTTGGCTAAAAAACACAACTGATTATAAATTGAAACTACCAGAAAACATGCTCGGACCAGATGGCAGCGATTAGCAAATAGCTGGTTTTCTTTTCCCCTGCTACAACTTCAGTGCAATGTGTTTATACAATGCTGAGCATGCGCAATAATGGGGTTTCCCCCAAGCACAGTTAAGTTACAGCCTTCTGATCTATTTTCTCAGTCAACAAGCAACTTGTAATGTGCTATTTTCACATTAAACTACATTTTAAATATAGACATTAAGGTTTTCAATATAAAGCTCTTTGGTACAGACATGTTCTGTATTTCTTTATTGCATATACTGTATAATGTATATAATTGTTGTTGTGTCCTTTATAATTTAGATATTGTACATTTTCACTTTCTTTAGTTTCTCTATACCGCTTAGTTTTGCTTTACTGTTTGCACTATATTAGATATTTTCGATTCCTCTGTATGTCTGGCAAATATTGCAGACATTGACAATGAAGTTGACTTTGACTTTGATTGGTGTGTTGTTTATCTTTCCTGCAGGCATTGACCAAGGCCAGATGACATATGATGGGCAGCACTGGCACGCCACGGAGGGCTGCTTCTGCTGCGCCCGCTGTAAACGCTCTCTGCTGGGTCGGCCCTTCCTGCCCAAGCAAGGCCAGATCTTCTGCTCCCGCTCCTGCAGTCTGGGAGAGGAGCCTAATGGTTCGGACTCGTCTGATTCGGCCTTCCAAAGCGCTCGCTCCACCAGAGAGTCCAGACACAGCTCCAAGACAGGGAAGAGTGGAGGAGGGGGAGGGGGGCAGACTGAGAGGTTTTCAGGTGAGGTGGACCCACTCTCTTTGCAAATGGATCTTCTGAGTCTCTCCAGCCAAACGCCCAGTTTGACTCGAGAGCCGCCTGCCTGGCAGAGCCAAGAGCAAGCGGGTGAGGGCTATAATTATGAATCCCAGTCAGACCAAACCGCCAACCCAACTCCTCTACAGCTCCTCAGCCAGTGCAATGTCAGGACTGCCTATAACCCCAGCTGCTCCGGACAGAGCAATCTACAGCACGATCACAGGATCAAGGAGAGCGTCGGTTTAAAGAGACCGCCCATCTCAGCCATGAAGGGCCACTCGCTCAATGAGACGTGGTTCCAGCAGCCAGCTCCAGAGGAGTACTATCCACCAAAGCTGAGGACCCAAAAGAGCTTCACCGAGGTGTCCCATTGTTCACAGCACCACAATGGCTTCTCCGCTGACAAGCGCTCCATCAGTTTGCATGGCTTTCAGAGGGACAGAGATGCAGGACCCCCAGCAGCAACTCAGGTGGCAAGAAGCAGGAACCCCATCAATGCACTTAGCTTTAGTGAGCAACTGACCCCTCTAGAGCAGACCCCAAGAGGATCAATGGAGTCCCTGGCTCTGTCCAATACTACAGGTGGGTGTGGAAGCAATCTATAGACCTCTGTGCGGTTTTGTTATCTGTTTGGTAGCATGACCAGGTTTTGCTGAGTGTTTTTATGGTAGTACACTTCACAACTTCTGGTCATGTTATCTCAAATTCAGCTTGTAAGAAGTTCCGTCTTAAATTAAAGGTTGCTCTTAAAAGAGAACTTTAAATACAATTGAATCGATATATTCAAATGGTTATGTTCTTAAAAGAAAACATCAGTGGACTTAATTCCATTTGCAGAATTTCTAAAAGATGTGGATTCAAGAATATTCTAATGAATAAAAGGCTGAGTTAACAAAAAAATGTCTACTCTATTTCCCTACAGGAAACTCAGCAGACGGAGGAGGGAGGCGTCAGGAGCACCTCTCTCGTTTCTCCATGCCAGACCTGAGCAAGGACTCTGGGATGAACGTGTCGGAGAAAAGTCACCTGAGCACCCTCAACTCCTCGGTGCAGTTCCGTAGCTCGGAGTCTGTTCACAGCCTCACAGCCGGTCAGCCCTACATGGAGATGGATCCTGGTCCTAGGTCCTCTAAGTACAAGGTGCAGTACTGTGACCCCCCTGGCATGGCTGTGGGTATGGGCATGACTCATTTACCCCCTGGCTTCACCTTCCAGGAAGAGGATAGGGTGAGTTTGGTGAGCAGCGCCAATGCTGCCCGCCTGCCGCCCATCAGCGAGCGTAGGGTTGGCGGTGTTGGAGGAGGAGGTGGGAGGGGAGCAAGTATCCATGTAGACGCCCCTGAGGAGACTCCCCAGAGGCGCCGGCACCACCACCACCACCGCTCCCGAAGGTCCCGACGCTCTCGCTCAGAAAACGCTCTCCACTTGGTGTCAGAGCGCAGGGCCAGACCTCAAGAAAGACCACAGCTGCGTGTGCGTGAGGATTATGACCGATTCCCGCCTCCAAGGAGCGCCAGGGAGCAGTTTGGAGTAGGAGGAGGAGGAGGTGGAGGAGGAGGAATGGGGCGATACCAGCCCCAGCCCTTCAGGCCGTGTCCCAGAACCACTTCAGACTTGACTCTTCAGAACCCCGGGGCCGGCCGACGCACCGGCTTGAGCCAGTACTCTTGGGACGATTACGACGACGATGACTGGTGCTCCACCTGCTCGTCTTCCTCAGAATCAGAGGATGAAGGTTACTTTCTGGGCGAGCCCATCCCCAGGCCCATCCAGCTGCGCTACCTCAGCAACCAGGAGCTAGTCCACAAGTACACCAACCCAGGGATGGGGGGACCCAATCGCAACGGGCAGTTACACACCCGAAAACGCCGAAAAAGCAAGAACTGCATTATCTCCTAACACCCCTTGACGCTCAGTACAGTAAATGACGTCTAACTCGTGTACACTAACATCTTCCATCTGGAACAAAAAAAAACAAATACAACTCACAGTCCACGTATTCAGTATTGTTGAGTGTTGAATATCATGTAATTGAAAGTCCGTGATGAATTCCAGTCAATACAGTGAAAAAAGGCAACAGTGTTCGCATGTTTGTTCATTTTAATGTTTCGGAATATCTCCTGAGTATTAAGGCTAACTGTCACACGTGCAATTCTATCAAGTCACACCGTTTATCAAAAGCTGATGTGCAATTTTCTTTTTTAATCATAAGTTCATTTCCATGCAGCAAACAAGTGTGCAAGGTAGTCCGTTTGCTACAGTTTAGCTTTTTCAAGCAATGTGATTTAGATGTAGGATATGATGTACTATTGTATTCAGTTCATAGTGTGTACATAGATAAATGAATTAATAATTTCACTTAAGTTAAGGAAGTCTGTGTACATATGGTTGTAAATGAGGTCTCACATATTTTTATATTTTGTATGGATAGAATCATTTATGTATTAAATATCTATAATGTAGAGATGTAGAAAATGACAAAAACAACTTATGCATGTTTTATTTGGCTGAGCTGGTCCTGCATTTGGAATAAAGGAGTATTTCAGTGAGTATTTTGATTGATGGCTCATGTTTTTCTCCCGGGGATGACAACACGTGTGTGTGTGTGTGTGTGTGTGTGTGTGTGTGTGTGTGTGTGTGTGTGTGTGTGTGTGTGTGTGTGTGTGTGTGTGTGTGTGTGTGTGTGTGTGTGTGTGTGTGTGTGTGTGTGTAAAAGGCACCTTCTCCATCTGTTAAATGCATAAATGAATGACAACATGGTGTAGAGGTTGATAAGAGAGTCACCTTCCACTGGAGTGTACGCAGACTGTAACGGCTGCCGTCACATTCAACACAACACAAAGCTCCATTGTCCTGGAAGCAGATGCCACTGAAGTTCTGGTTTATTGCATCAGCCTGTACAAGTTGGAAACTGCTGACAAAGCTAGAGACTTAGTTATTGAAATCTGGTGATGCTTTGTGTGAGTATTTCTTTTTTAAGCCATGGGGCAATTGGGGCTCTGACAGAGCTGCTGGTCCAACACTTTTAGAAAACTTCTAGAGGGGTTGCCACAAAATTTGGCACAGACATGCATGTTCCCCTATGGAAAAAAAGCAAAAAACTTTGGCGACCCCCTGCTTTATTATTTTAGCATCATATTTATGTTAAATGTTTCATTTGTCCAAAAGATCAACCTTAGCTATTCTTTTACACCTAATTGGCGAATGTTAACCATGCCGAAAAACAAATCTTATACAAGTGGACTGTTCCCATTAGAATATTGGCACATAAAGTATAACAGGTTGTATCTGTAAGTGTTAAGCAGTGTCATACTGTAAATTGGATTGCCTCTGACGTCCATGTGGTCCGAGGATTACTGTCGCTAGCCCCCATAATCCACCGACACACACAAACACACATATGTTTGGAACAGTGTATGAATGCCAATCTCTTGATTAGGGGCGTTAAAGCACTAATGCCGTTAACATGATTGGCACATTAGTACGTTTAGGCTACTTCACCTAACCATGGCGTCTTAGGGCTGGGCTCCAGGTTTCATGTTTACTCTTGGACACTCTCATAACTCCCAGACAGGGAGGAAGAGAGTCCTTGTTTAGTCAGCTATGATACGACGAAACCAGCTGCATAAACACGTGAGATACATTATGTTACATGACTGCTGATGGCCTGCTTCGTAAATGTGGGCTTTCCCCTGCTCTTAGCAAGTCTTTAAATCTCCAGCTGCAGACTATGAGTATCACTGCAATCACTGTTTCCAAGTGTAATGAGACGGACATTAAAAACACACACAAACCTCATTACTGGATATTTTCGTCCCTGACACATGAGCTTTCCTGACATCACCATTAACTTAGCCTACATTAGTTTGTTTCTTTATTAGTGCTTTGCCAGACCTTTTACCGGAGCGTAGGGTGTCTCCATGTGTTTAATTAAAAGCAAATGAAGGCCCTACAGTGAGGGTTTGCCACAGATTGCAGCCATATGCTTCCCGCGGTGTGCCATATTCATGGTAGTGAATGGTTGGGATATAATCCTCCGTTAGCTTTGATGCTTCCAGTTGTGACAGTCGTGTTGTCAGCCAATCTGTGACTGCCAGTGAATTAGATCCACCAGTGGTTACAGTAGATACCGTCAGGATAAACACAATGTATTGTTTTCCAGGTCAGGTGGAAATCAATGATACAAACCTGCCTTTCTGTCCAATCCTTAAAACCAAAGTTAGGAACAAGTTTAGTTACAACTTTAGATAATATGCTATTCTATAAGTGTTGCACCTATTTGACTCAATAAAAGTGTTACTCTGTTTGGCATCCTTTGCTTGTGTGTGTGTCACATTGTTTAGCCTACTGACAATTACATAGTTGGTTAATTAATTTGTTTGTATACAAAATGGAACGGTGTATTTTTATAACATATAAGGAACCACAGCCATTGGTTATACCAAGTTACAAGACTTGAAATGGAGCTAAACAGCAGAAGTGAATCCAAAGATGAATGCAGGGAAACAGTTCAGCGTTATTTAGTGAAGGTTATTTTTTAAGTAATTTCTGAAATGTGTCATTTCAGCTGGGAAAACAGCCAGGCAGGTTAGTTAGACTGGATGGCAAATCAATGTTGGGGCATCAATATATGATAAAGGAACATACAACTTTGGTGCAAAATAATAATGAAAATTATTGGGATCATTGCTGCACCGCGGGTTCTTCTATAACATAAACCAGCCAAGGATTCTTATCTTATTTTCTAATTTATTTTCCCCCAGTAATCCATCTGTCAAGTGACTCACATTTATTGCATTCTGCTTGGTTTAAGCCTGAGCCTGACCGTGTCTGGAGAACAGACAGTCATCATTTCATTAACCCGGAGGTATGTGTCTGCACTGGATAAACAACACGAAAAATCAGCTGACAAAGAAGACAGAGGTCCGGTAAGGTCCACGATCTACCTATATCTGCCTACCAAGCTCCCTCTTTCATCTTTCTTCATTTTAAATTTGGTAAAATTGCAATTTTTTTCATAAGAAGGGTGGGAGTTGTTCAGCTTGTATTCATTTTGCAAAACAAGATATTTCTCAAATGATCCCATTCATTTCACTGAAGGCACTAAAATGTTGAGTGGTCTAATTAATATATTTTTATTTTTATTTTTATTTTTATTTTTATTTTTATTTTTATTTTTATTTTTATTTTTATTTTTATTTTTATTTTTATTTTTATTTTTATTTTTATTTTTATTTTTATTTTTATTTTTATTTTTATTTTTATTTTTTATTTTTTATTTTTTATTTATTCATTCATAAACGCACAAAGTGGACGACTCGAGTAGTATTTGAATGAAATCCACAACAGTTGGAAAATGTAACAGTTTGATTAACAGCCACACATGTACACTATAAGGGCATGTACTGTATGTACAGAATGTGTTTGTTAAGGCCCAGATGCACAGCTGTCATGAGTTGTAGCCGTTTGCGTGGTTTTCGGAACCTCTAAGAGCTGTAATTACCGGTCCTTAAGAGCAGAACGGCTGCAAATTACAGCTGCGCTCTGAGCAAACTAAAATAGCTTGATTCAATCATTTACAAATGAAGAATGCCAATGGTGTGTTATCGCACACAGGACCAGCTTGCTTTCATATAGGCACGCAAGTACACACACACACACAAACTGGGATGGTGAATAGGAGATGTGTGAC
This sequence comes from Ammodytes marinus, assembly GCF_949987685.1. Taxonomy (NCBI): domain Eukaryota; kingdom Metazoa; phylum Chordata; class Actinopteri; order Uranoscopiformes; family Ammodytidae; genus Ammodytes; species Ammodytes marinus. Next base: position 25,658,943 of record NC_137233.1, read on the forward strand.
AGTACTGACTGGTGCCTTACCAGAAGTCTGCCCTCCTTCGGCCCCATCATGTGTGTTCAATTACCATGGCAAGACTGCAACAGAACAATGTCAACACAAACACAGATACCACATTGTACTACAATCTGGCATTAAGATACATGAGCAACACTGGGATGAAAATCACTTTTTCAAGCCGATGTGGTCAAATCATTATCAGAGCTTGTGTTTATCTCTTCCCTGGGGGTGTGAAAGCCCCATATTAAGATCCGGATGTGCTGGGATATATTCGCTCCTTATGGCTCATAATCCGCCAAAAAAAAGGTCATCAGGGCATCAGGGATTCCCCCTGGTTGCTCACTCTCAGAATCCCCTCTGTCATTCAGACCCACGGACCTGTCTGAGAGGCTCACTCCTCTCCTGAGGTGGATCCGTTAATATCGTGTGACAGTAACCCAGCTGTCCATCTGCTACCTCTCCTCTCCTCTCCTCTCTTCTCTTCTCCTCTCCTCCCCCTGTATCCTCGATCCACCCCGCTGGCTTAACCTCCCGCTTCACTTCTTCATACCAGACCCCAAAAATGTGATTATCTCCAACAAGTTCCTTGCTGTTTACTTTCAAGCAGCTTCCAAGTGTCTGCACAAGAAGAAAAAGGATAGTGAATGATAGTTAAGTAGTCAAGCACAGTATTAGACTTGTAGACCTTGACTAAACCCACTAATCTCAAAATGCATCCTCGCCCACTTAAGTGTGACCTTTGACCTTCCACTGGCCTCCACTGCCCCGGTCAACACGTTGTATCCCAATCTGTTTCACTTCTCAAACTAATCCCTGCTTTTATAGACTTGACCTGGAGTTTGTTTTAATTTCGTTGAAGTTTTTGAAAACAATTAAATACTGCTAATAATCATGACACACGTTCTGCCCCATTAATTGGAGCCCATAATGAGCCTCCATGAGGTGCCCTCATCAGGCCTGCTTGTTGTCTTTCAGCCACAGTGAAAGAAAACAATAATTCATTTCCAGTGTTTGCTCAGTCTGACACGTGGCGCGGTGAAATGCTGCCAAGGTTTGGGTTAATCCGCAGCTCCAACGGCCTGAGGGGGCACCTCGCCATAATGGAGAGTGGCATGCTGGGTACCTCGATGTTGTGTTGCCAGAGGGCTCTGTCTGGTTGCTGATATCAGCCCAACTTCACCCCTCCTCATGGTGACTCATTAACAAGCTCAGGTCTCAGGAGGGGTCCCATCTGTGTGCCACCTGTACCAGATCAGCACCGATTACAACATTTAACGCAGGACAGCGTTCACGTTTGTTTCAAAGTTTCCCTCATGCATACCACTTAACTGACTGTTGTGTCTACTCACTTCTTTCCTGCCCTTTTCCTTCTTCTCTGTCTCTGCCTGTCTGTTGTGCACAGATGATGGATGGACCGATTAGTCCACCAGATGTAAATGAGGCAGACAAGGTCTGTGATATTGACTTTACAGCGACACATTTTCCCAAACTTTCCATGACCTACAGTACACATTATCATTACCCTGTGATTTGAATAAAAGGCAAATGGGCCTTTTGGTCTTATAACATTTGCAGTTGTAGCTCTGATGGATTGCATGTGTCTGAGAAAAGGTACAATGGATGAAATATATGAAAATATTGATTTGACAAAGTTTTAAATAACCAAAAGTGTCTGCAATATTTTAGGACGGCCATACCCTCTACAGTGGCTCTGCTTAGCAACATAAGGTGTTGAAGTTATAACCTTAAAATCTTGATTATGCATCCGTAGTTGTAATGGCTCTAATGCTTTATCCTTCAAACGTGTTTGCTCTCTGTAATGGCCTCACTGTATAGTAGATTTCATTGTTGGGGGCGGAGTCTGCCATAATTAAATTTCCCATGTGTACAAAGGGATTCATAGTCAAATAAAGACAACAACCTTTATTATATATATTTTTTTTTAAGATATTTTTTTGGCATTTTTATGCTTTTATTGATAGAGTTGAAATGGGGCAGAGAGGGGAGTGACATGCAGAGAACGACCGCGGGCTGGAATCGAACCCGGGTCCGCTGCTGACCGAGGCCCATGGGGGGGACGCCCTACCTACTGAGCTAAGGGCGCCCCCAACAACCTTTATTATATTCTATATTGTGTTTGTACGATACAGACTCACTGAATCTTCACACAGTCCAGCCATACTAGGTTCGACAAGTCCTATGGCAGATCCATATCCCAAAATATTGTCAAGTGATTTAAACGCAGTGGTAACACAATGGCATTAAGGCAAAATATCATCACTTTGGGTATTGGGTATTGTTTATTGTTAACACAGCTACGGTTGCCATCTATGTATTGGAGACAAATCAAGCATAAAGTTAAGAGCTGAAATGCTTTTTGCATAGTGTATAACTCCAAGAAAATTTTTCATTTGCACAGACAGGGAAATTGAAACCGCCCTTCACTGGGGCTGCTGATGACTAATGTCAGTGTGACAGCGCTAATTCCCCTGACATCTGCTACACATCCTATCCTACTTAGACAAAGGAGATAACCTCTAGACACAATGGACAATTTAATCAGGTAGAATTGATGTGAGTCCTGTGACCAACTGACATGGTTTGTTTTAATAGTTATATTCACAAGGTTTACACTGATGATCAAACTGTATAGGCCTATTTACTGAGGAAATCGGTGCAGTTTTTGCATGCCCAGAAAATCATCCAAGTCGACTGATGTACAACTTGAGACTTACAAAATGTTGACTCACTTTGTCTGTTATACATCCAACTGTATTCACGCCTCTCTGATTTGCAGCGCTGCCAGTGAGCTCAGTGTTGCCAGGCGGAGAGAGACAGAAGAACAATTGGCCAAAATGCTGCTTTTTAAAAGTATGTCCCAGACAAAGACTTCTTCTAACTTCAGTTTACCTTTGTGTTTTCCCATAAGATATAAAAATTTAAACATCACGCAGACCCAATTTCCAAAGTGTCTTTTTCTGTAGTAATATGGGACTAAATTACTTCAGGAGTGATTAATCACTGGGTTATAAACCTTAGACGCAGTAGATTTAACATGTACTCAAAGTTACTGAGTTACTGCTTGAACTGTGCATCCGTGGCTAAAGCTCAATTACCAGAGCTCAATTATAGTACTAACCGTAAATGTTATTATTTATTTCGACTTTGTTTCATATACTTTATATCAGGACAAAGTGGGATGAGAGCACCTATGAACCTTGATATTTGTGAATTTTCAATGAAATTGCCCGTCATTATTATGGGCTAGGGTTATTTTAACTTGTCAATGTGCATGCTTTGAGGGCTTCATCTGTCTGGTGTGTCATGGGAGAAGATTAACAGCGCCATCTGTTGATGCGACAGAGCCATTACAGCTTTAAACTAAGGCCACTGAGAACTAGACAACCACTTTAACACTACACATCGCTGTATTCTTACTCCTTATGTTTCTCTGTTTGGTTGCCTTGTTAGGACATGCTTTACATTGGACAACAAGAAATCATTGTTTTTATTTCCTGTATATCATTCCTCCAATTGGTGCCAAAATGCTAAATAAATAACAGGCAAACAGCCAGGGTTTGCCAGGATTGCAGTAGTAGCCCTGGCGATGGTTTCCCCAATTAATGGCCCAGTTAATCCTCCTCCAGTGTTAACAAGGCACAGCGGGACATCGGTGCAGGATGATCAGCCTAGCCAAGACGCTGCCAATCAGAGCTCACATCCCCTTAGTGCTGGACTGTGGACAGAGCGTGCTTATAGCAGCTAATGAAGACCCTGTGGCTACTCACAGCTGCTGGCTAGAGATAAGGAAGGTTGACCTTCAAAGACTCACATATATTTCATTATAGGCCAGGACTCATGATAGAGGAAAGTGACCACAAGAGTGGGAGAGTGTCCTGCACTATAAACTGTCCACTGGGCATTTCTTGATTCCAGTGTTCTAGTTTTCAGTTAGTAGAAATTGCTGACACAATGTGCTTCACTGGCCCGACACATACTGTATAAGCAAGCAATACTATGCAGGGAACACAGCCCCATGTCCTGATGAGACGAAGAAGAGATGTAACGTTAAGGAATCAGTTAAGTCCATTGAACAGTCAGTGGAATTGAAATGAAAGCCCGACTATAAGCCTTCAGATAATAAGTAACACATCCTTCCTCTTACAAATTAAAGTTAAAATTCATAAACAATAAAAATAACAACGGAAGGCCTACCATTTCTGAATTCATGACACTCTTCCTTGGTCTGGTATGAACACAAACTTATGGTTCTCAATGTTAGCAAACTTTAACTAAATATTATTGTATGAAAAGTGGAGAAGGATCAGGAATCCTGCCCTAGTAATGTCTGTGCTACAGTCACAGTACAGTTTAGCTAATTGCTTAACAGAGATTAGTTTATTAGTTTAGCATTATACTATACTTGTCACCTGTAGCCGCAGTAGCTGCTGTTCAGTCAAAGTTAGTACCACTTTAAGGATGTGATGTAAGAGTAGAATACACCAGTTAGTGTGAGTATGAAGGTGATAAACACCAAGGTCACCAAAAGGCCTCCAAAAATGACCAGCGCCTCCATGTGAGCTCAATCAAATGCCCCCAGAGAGGGACAATGGGAGAGGAAAGAATGGTGCTGTACAACGTTGTGTGAATTTGTGAGACAGTCTCCATTAATAGTATTCCCTGCTGTGGTCAAAGAGCGGACAGCAGAGCCCACAGGGACCAAAGGGAGCAGTGGATGATTTATTGCCAGAGACCTGAAGGGAGAAAACTGCTGACCTCAGTGACAAACACATCGCAGCTGCAGGTGCTGTTTTCCAGGTACGGTTAACCCACATGACAGCGCAGCTGCACTGATCTAGAACTGTATTTTTCTTTCTTTTTTTACACGGTTAAATAAAAACTAAATTAATATTAATAATAATGAATACAATTGCTTAGCTTCACAAAAGTATTATACATGTTGGTGTTAAATTATAGCAGTTTGTTTGCTGTTCTAGGTGTTTAACTTGGTGTTTGCACATGTGGGATGTTGTAGACTCTTGGAAAGAAATCCCATAAAAAGCCTCCCCGACAAAGACACATTTGTTGTGGAACAAGAATAGACATAGCCTAACAGAAACTGCACCGTAACATTACATTGGCATCAAAAGTGACACCTACCTGACAATGACAGGAAATCAATTGCACTGTTTTTGCAGTGTTTATTGAGTGACAGCTTTGCCTTTTGATTTGATCGCTTCACAAAGCATAAATGCTGTCCATTTCTCACACAGAGTCATCCATTATTTCTCTGTTAGTTTCAAAAAACAGTCTGTAGCTACTGTCGTTAGAATGCCTCAGAACTTGGTCTCCACGCTCTTTTCCCCTATGAAGGATTTTCCACAGACCGTGATGGCTTTGAACTCATTGGAGATCTCCAGCAGGGTCTTCCCTTTGGTTTCAGGCAGGAGGAAGAAGGTATAAAGGCAACCCATCAGGCATGTACAGGCGAACAGCACAAAGCAGTACGAGTTCAGGGCATTCTGGGACGGAGGAAACACAGTGTGAAGCATCAGAACGCGCTTCATCTTTTCACAAGGTTTCACAGGGATGTTTGGTACATGACACATGACACAAATTGCACACTAAAACATTTCCATTCCCAAAATATACCATGACCAAAAGTCCATATTGTTCATTCAAAGGTGGAGTCAGCGATTCTGGAGAATGCTTGTTGTCTAAGACACGTTTGTCAAAATGGATGAATATCTCCTCAGTACAGACAGGTAGCGGATTGTGATATGATATTCACTGGTTTTGGCAAAAATTGATTTTGACAACAATCGTTCTCCATAATCACTGACTCCACCTTTATTTAAATCCTTCAAAGACAGTTGTTACAGTGAACGCCTTAGTGTGTTTCTTGACTTTGGCTTGTTGTACTCACTATAAGGAATGGAAAGACTAGGCCCATCACAGCAAACATCATCCAGCGCAGGATCCCCGTCAGCACAAAGGCTGCCGATCGATCGGACTGGATGAAGATCTCATTTTCGAGAGTTGCTGTACCTGCAGCTGGGTGAGAGAAAGAGACCACACAGGTGATTCTTCAATTAGCTTTAATGTGTGTCAGCCATAATGTAATATACTGAAATTCCTTTTTTCCACCCCCAACACTCAGCTTTGTATAGCACGTACCAGGTCCTCCGCCGAAGAAGATGATGAAAAGGATGATAAGACTAGCGGTAATGTAGGGAACCCAATAGCTGGAATCCTGCATGAAAAAAATATATATTATGTAAATATGTTCACATTTTGCTGTAGAGACATTTATGAAATCAGAGCAGAACACTCAGAGACAGATGTCTGAAACCTGCGCAAAATACTGAACTGAAACAGTTTGCACGGCTTGACGCTAATTTGGGTGAACTGACCTTTTTTTTTAAATACACATTTTGTAACCTCACGCCTGGCTCCATCTGAGTCTAGTAACAGGTTTACCTTCAGGTTGAGTGCGACAGTGACCAACACCCAGGTGGCAGACATGGCACCATAACCCCCCCAGAACAACGGTCTCCTCCCTGTCTTCTCAATCAGCAGCAGTCCCTGAGAGAGAGAATGATAGAATTATTATGCTAAGAAATAAAAATGTATTGTACGGTATGTCCTTCAGAAGTACTTAGCCAAGTGTCATTTTTCTGTTTCTTTTTTGTCTGTTCGCACTTTGCTCTTTAACCCAACGATAATGTTGTGCTTACGCAGTACATAGATCTTGTTTGTCAATCATTCCACCAGCTCATATGGAATGGATGATGTGAGTGTTGAATATGAACAGTGTTCTATTAGGCTCCCTAGAAAAATATGATTACTGTACACACGGAGCTTGCGGGGTGATGCTGCGAAGGAGGTGGGGCTTTTGAAATGCTATGTATCGTCAAGTGACAGAGTAGTACACCATGTGTTGGATATGCAGTATGTTACAGTGAGAAGAGTTGCTTTATGTGAATTGAACAGCCCAGAAGGTAAACTAAAAAAAAGAAGAAGAAGCAACTTTTCAGGGCCGTCATCACAACTGCAGTGTGAAGATTTGGAAGCACTCGAAGAGCTGATACAGTCTGAGGGAGTCACTCACACAGGAGATGGAGGTGAGGATTTCAGCTAGTCCAAGACCCAAGGTGACATAGCGAATCTTGTCTCTGGGTATACCCGACTCCAGGAAGATGTCAAAAGAGAAGATGCTGACCTGGGAAGTCGAGAAGCATGGGATTGATTTTGAGTGGCAATTATCTGTATTGTTTGGAGGCTGATAACTATAAATATGTATTTATTCTTAGGGGGCATCTGCTGTATTCAGATGCCCTAAAATAAGAGGCATCCTCACGGCAGACATGCCCGACAGCTGGTTGCAGCAGTAGATAGTGCACATGGTGATGAGCTGCAAACGGACAGTCCTGTGCCTCAGCAGCTGCAGGGGGCTTTTGGGAGGGGCTGCCTCAATGGCCGCCTGCTCAGCCAACATCTCTTCCATCTCCTGTTTGTAGTCGCCTTGGCCCCACAGACTCTGGAGAGCTGGGATGATTTAGTTTCAAACAAAGACCAGAGACATGGACACAATAACTGAGAAATGGAAACGTTTCTGTCATTCAAAACATTTGAGAGAAATATGTTATTATGGGTGACATAGTTTTAGTTTTTGAGGACTGCTGCATTTATATGAGGAAATACACCAACCTTTTTTGCAAGCCTTATCATCTCCTTTCTCTATGAATAAGTATCTGGGAGCTTCAGGAAGAAAGGGCAACACTAAGACATGAACCACGGAGAAGAAAGCAGGGACACATAGGACAATGTTCCACAGCTCCTCGCCACCAAGGATCTCACTGACAACAAAATATGTAAATAAACAAAGTATTTTGTTAAAGCTTGTTTAAAGACATAACTGCGTCTTTTTTTACTTTTTTTTTAAAACACAGGTTTTAAATAGGTGGAAAAAAAAGTGAGAGGGTTGATTTTTATTTTGCACAGTGACTTTCTGCCTCCCTATATCTTGTTCACATTTTCTTCATAAAAATGAAGAGACGTTGGCTTCTGCCTGGATCTTCTCATTTGCACATGAAAGAAGTTTGCCAGGAATATTTTTTTGGTTTTCTTTTCTTACACAATGACAATAATATAGCATACCTAAGTCCAAAAAACTGTCCGGATAGTTTGCCGAGGGATAAGAAGGTTGCTGAGGTCAGAGTCACCATACCTCTGAACTTTCTGGGTGCAATCTCTCCCAGGTACATTGAGTGGGTGCTGCTTCCCAAAGCTGCAGGTCACCAAAGGGAGCTTAATCAGCAAAGTGAAATAAATAAATAAAAACATGATATATGCATTATGCTCATCACCGAATACTGGTTACCTGCTGAGTAGCCATACAGAATCCTCGCCACGATAATCATTTCATACGACTTGGCGCCTTTACTCATCAGCATGATCCCCGCTGCAACAATGGCAATGAAGCTGTTGGCGATCATGGCCTTCTTTCTGATGAGGGAGAATATATCACTTCCAAGTCTTTTCAGGTGATTGGACTGCATGCACGGAGTCTCTCTTTATACTCACCTTCCCAGCTTCCCCGAGACCAGTTTGATGCTGAGTGCACCAAAGAGTCCCCCGACTGCATACATGGAGACAATGAGGGACCAGATCATGGTGATGGTCTGCAGAGGCGGGGGCTCTTCGTATCTGTCATACCAGCTGCTGTTGATGAAGCGCTGTATGTGCTGCAGTGGGAGATTTAAACAACATTTTTGTTCAGATTTTAAACAGACGACCGCACACTGTCTGTGACTGGAGTTGAAGATTGGAAGTAGCTCACCGGCGAGGGAGAACTCAGTCCAGTATTGTGGTAGCCAGTTTGGAAGCTTCCGCCAATTCCCAAAATAATGATGAGGAACAGAGCATTGCCACGTGTCTAAAAGTCAAAGCGGTGAACAGAAATGGGACTCAGAAGTGATGTGACATTTTTATTTATTCTATGGTTTTTTTAAACATTTTAGTCCCCTTGATTCCTGTAAGTACATTGTCTTGTTTTGGTGAAGGTCTGCAGAATCACTCAAAAACACTGATTAGGGTATTTCCTCAAGATATTACTCTTTCTTAAGATATGCAAAATACAACTTTACCACCTCAGTTGTGTATTTTAATGGTGTAGAAGAGTGAACAATCCTTCCTGCTTTGGACCATAGAAAACTGGAAACCTTCCCTGAGGTGTGATGCTGAATTACCTAACATAAATTGTTCATAATGAGGATTACACGTACTGGAAAAAGGATGGTCTTTTGTGAAATGTTACACAATAAATTGATCATTCTCAAAAAAATATGCTCTTATCTTAATCATTCAGGATATCTTCAGGTATACTGTTTCCCATGGGAATAAATACTGAGAACATTATCATATCTCAGAGAGGAAACCTGTTTCATACGAAAAAGAAATGCAATCTTAAATGTCTTTTTTTTTGTTCTCTTATTTCAAAACTGCTTGTTTTGCTCTCAACAGCTGTGTCTTTGCTATATCTTTGTACTCTCTTGTTTTGTTCTGTACTGTGTATTGTTTTGTAATGAGTTCTCTTCTTTTGTTCTCTGTTCTTTTGGCTGATTCTGGCATTTTCAACCCATATGATTATAATTTTTAATAATTTGCACTTCTTAAATAAATGTAATTGAATTCAATGTATAATTTAAAAGAAACTCACACACTGACTAAGTGGGATGACTCAGCTAAAAACTGAACGAGTCACTGAACTCTGCTCGCCTGAAACAACATGTTTAGTTTTTCTTCCATTTTCCCTATTAATAAAAGTTAGCATGAGGCTAGAGCTGGGGCATAATGTAGGGAATAACAACAGTGTTTCTAAAAGATTTTGACATATTTCTTTTACTGCTTAAACCGTCCAAGGTAACATTTATTTACACTATAATTCGAAATTCATACTGTATTATTTGTATTTGAAATAGTTTGACCCCAAAGAAGGATAATACAATGATTCAAATTTACATTTAGTCGATGTCCCCACAGAGTTGCATGACAGGGAAGAATGCTGTTGTAACATTTATAGTCTATAAAGTCTATTAATCTCAGACTGAATAGGTCTAAACTGTGATTTATCAGTCCTTTGTGTGTACAGCTGAATGATGAAACAACATGCTTGTTAATTCAAACGTGTGGACCTGTTCCTATTTAAAGTTTCCCATATGTTGATGCTAGGTGTCAAATGTATCTTACTAATGGCTGGTGAGTTGTTATATTCTTATTTAACAGGCAACTGAAAACGCAAGAAGTGAGAAATAGACCTCCTGGTAATTTGTCAGTCTAATTTGCAGTTTTTTGTCCTCCATGTACAGAATTTTTTTTTTCAAACCCTTCATAGAACATAAAATCTATTAAATGTAGGATATTAATAGATAGTAAAGAATAATGCATTCCAAATTTCTGAAAGGTGTAGTATGTATGTCAAAATGATTGTCTTATTTTAAACAAATCCAGTAGAATTCAGTAAAAGCCTACCAGCTGTTGCAGCAAAGACTCCATTCTGTCTTCACTGGCATGGACCTTACAGTGCATGTTTTTAGACCGCATTGTTCTCTGCTTGGTATTTCAGGCTGCTTATCATTAACTTCTCAGACTGTCTCTCTAGAAATAAAGTAACCAGCAATCCCCACGCAACACTGACAATGACTTGCTCCTTTGTGAGTCACTCGTTTGCCAGGCGGAGTGGACGGATGTTACTGTGCAGGGCAATCGATTCCTTTTCATTAAGACCGAAATCTATCCTAATAGTACAAATTCATAATCAAGTGATGTAGATGAGGGATTTGATAGCTTTTGCCAACATCATCTGTGTGTTTGTAGTATGTTAAATGTCAAAGGATTGGCCTACGCCAGTGCTTTGGCATGTTACAGAGCATTTAAATAATTTAAAGCTGCTACGAGGAACTTTTAAATGTTTCTGAAACAGTCAAATTTTTCCTCTGATGATCATGAATTACATGTAACAACAAACGAGACCATCAGTGCAAAGAATGCTAATTTTATAGGCTATAGTTTTTCTTCATGCCCTTTGAATTGAAAGTTCCCCGGAGCAAATAACACACTTCTGTGGGGCACACAATAGATTCTTTTTGGAGTTTAAATTGTGTTTTTTTATACAGGCATTCATTTTGGTCTATTCTTCTCATTTAAGTGTAGACAGGGGGACTGAAGGATGGAGGCACAGACTGCTAACCATTGAGCATAATTCGCATTACACGAATGCTACTGAAACCCTGGAAAAACACTATTTGGAAGTTCATTTGGTTAGTAGGCCGGTATGGAAAGGGGAATTGTTGTTCATACTCATGTCCGGCAGAGGGCAGTACATTATAACTTGACTGTAAAACGTTGTACTGCGCTCCGCTCTTTCCTGTCCTCACTGTCTCACGCTCCGGCGGAAACAACACCATCCAGTGTTTCCCCGTAGTCATCGTTGACTAGTAGGCGAATCATCTACACAAAGAAAGCCATTCAGTTTTTTGCGTTGTTTCTATAGTTTAGACTAAAAATGCCGCAAGAGAATCTGGAGGAAGAGGGTCTTCCCAAGAACCCCGACCTGAGGATAGCACAGCTGAAGTTTCTGCTCACAATGGACGGATACAAACAGGATGTTAAAGTGAAGACTGAGCTCATGGACGCTATCAAAGCTAACAGTGAGTTAGCATCTATCTGCTCTGGGGCGCTTGTAGTGGGAACCTCAGTAGCCCGGTTAATTTATACACGGCCCTGATATTAATGGGCAGACATATTACATATTCCTATGCGCATAAAGGCTAAACAAGTCCAAAAAATGTATTCCAACGTAACATACCGATCACCACAGAGACATTAGCACGCGAGCTAACTACTGTAGCAAACGTCAGTTAGCCAACAAGCAATCTGACGAAGTGTTTTTAAAGTTTGCGCTTACACTTGATAAAGCAACATTTCTCATTGTTTCAAGCTCCCCGTGTTTATGTCGCCCTCCAGATGAATTAACATGGAGTAAAATAGAGACTGCTCCCATTTTTAATTAGTAATATACTTTTTTTATTTATAATAATCCCCTTGAAATCTGACTGGGTAATAGGCCTATACATGAGATTCATCAGCAGGTTATACTTCATTGGTCTCTCTCTCTGTTTCAGACATGGCACCCTACTACGAGGGTCTGTGTAAGGACCTGAAGTGGCAGCTGGACGGCGACCTGCACAACAAAATGAAGAAGGCCAACGAGGAGGAGCTGAAGCGCCTGGACGATGTGCTGGAGGACGCAGAGAAGAACCTGGGAGAGAGCGAGATACGCGACGCCATGATGGCAAAAGCTGAATACCTCATCAGAATTGGAGACAAGGTGTGTCCCTTATTCCATCTATGAATAGGCTTTCTTTGGCTTCTCGTCCTGCAAAGTGTGAAAGTCACATCTGGGCCACCTGTAGGTGTTTAGTGCGACGGTACATTTGTCTTGTCTGTCTGTCTGTCTGTATGCGTGTTTCATTTTGTTTCTGACCAGCGATACACAGCATGCCAAGCCATAGTGAAGAGGGGGAAAATGTACTTTTATTGCAATATCTCAATATCATAACTATTTGTGCATTATGTCAGGTAAGTTGGAGTATTAAGGAATTTCCTTTCCTTTTCTAAGGTCACTATGATAATTACTTCAATGACACCATTAATTTGTCTCAAGAAGTGCAGGCTAAACTTCCTCGTCATATTGAGTAATACAGTGTTGAGCCTATATGACTGAAAATCATCTGTTTAAGGTAGTCTGTCAATTATTTGTTTCTGCTGTAGTCACTCAGCCCCGTACTGAGAAGAATTATACTGTAATTGGTCATTTGCTTTGATTTGTGTGTGTGTGTGTGTGTGCGCGCGCATGCATACGCTAGGCCAGAAACCACAAAATCTTAAAGTCACACTAAAGCATTTTATTCATATGCGAGACCAAGCTTTTTCCATAAAAAAATACATTCTAAATCAAATTTTACTTTCTTTTGATTTTCTTCGTGCCACAGATTCCAGTAAACCTTGTCAGGTGTCTCCTTAGCAAGGGCCCATTCCTATCTTAATAATATGATCACAATCTCAAACCCTCCATCATTGTTTACCTGTCATCCCAAGTTGCACTCTTGCCTAGTCTCTTTAGTTTCTGTACATACCTCTTAAAGTGATAAGGCATTAAAGCAACGTGACTGATTATTATTATTTTTTTTTAATGGTATAGCAGTAAATACATTTATGTGAGCATTTGAGTTGTATGAACACACATTTTAACAGATTCATTGATATGTCCACAGGAGGGCGCCCTCACAGCCTTCAGGAAGACCTATGACAAGACCGTGGCTCTGGGTCACCGACTAGATATTGTCTTCTACCTGCTGAGGATCGGTCTCTTCTACATGGATAGCGACCTCATCACACGCAACTCGGAGAAAGCAAAGAGGTAAAGGCTCTTAATATGCTTGTCCCTCAACAGTTTGGGTCATCTCTTCAGTACTCAATCATCCTCCTGTGCATCTCCACAGCCTGATCGAGGAGGGGGGCGACTGGGACCGGAGGAATCGTCTGAAGGTGTACCAGGGCCTTTACTGCGTGGCCATCAGGGACTTCAAACAAGCTGCCGAGCTCTTCCTCGACACGGTCTCCACGTTCACCTCCTATGAGCTCATGGACTACAAGACCTTTGTCACCTACACCGTCTACGTCTGCATGATCGCCCTCAAGAGGCCTGACCTCCGTGAAAAGGTAGCAGTGCAAAAGGAAGGGAATTCCACTCACTTCTTCATACCTACAGTTTTTCCACGGGATTTGTGAAATACCTTCAACCAGGTTTTGAAACATATGTTTAAGTTGGCGCTATGACTGACAATGAAATGTGTTTCTCTTCAGGTAATAAAGGGATCAGAGATCTTGGAGGTCCTGCACAGTCTGCCTTCTGTTCGCCAGTATCTGTTCTCCCTGTACGAGTGCCGTTACTCAGTCTTCTTCCAGTCTCTGGGTGAGGAAGCCTTTTCATTTTTGGACTTGAAAAACGTTGAAGGAACAAACACCTATCTGGTCACCTGTAGACTGTTATGTTGTTGTTTATATCATTCATTACTGATTGAAAGTTTTTTTCCAGTCTGTTATTTCATATATTCCAATAATGAATTTGTCAGAATAGGCTTTCTGTGACAGGCATTGTGTGTGTGCCCTCAATGCTCCACCTCATCGTGACACTTGAGTAATGACCGTGCACCTTTGTCCTCCCTGTGCCACAGCCACGGTGGAGCAGGAGATGAAGAAGGACTGGCTCTTTGCCCCACACTACCGCTACTATGTGAGGGAGATGAGGATCCAGGCCTACAGCCAGCTGCTGGAGTCCTACCGCTCCCTCACCCTGGGCTACATGGCTGAGGCCTTTGGTGTCAGCACGGAGTTCATCGACCAGTGAGTACCCATACTTCTAAAAAAGTCATCTTGTACACCGGCTGGGCCTCAGATGGTTTCCTCAGGACTTAATAGTAGGGTTAGTGTCTACATGTACATGGGTGGAAACATAGATCTGTGCTTTCTGGCCAAATTCTATAGAAAGGACATGTAAAGGGCAAAACAGAAACTACAGGAGACTCCTGGAAGTTCGTCCACCTGGGCCTGGCACATAACCCCCACCCTGTAACACTTATGTTGTTTTTACTTAATCAAACAGGATGTTAAGTATTGGTGCTGGTGGTTGTGTTAAGTTGCCTTTGCACAGAGCCAGTCTAGCTGTTTCCAGTCATTATACTAAGCTAAGCAGCTGATGGCTGGAGCTTCACATCTTCCGTACAGACATGACAATCTTCTAACTCTTGGCAGGAAAGCGCATTTCCCAACATTTTTAACTACTCCTTTAAACAACCACTATTTGTCATACCACGTGTTAAGGTTTTATGGCTGCATCAGGTTGACACTTAATCTCTTCTCCTTCCTCAGGGAACTGTCCCGATTCATAGCTGCTGGCCGTCTCCACTGTAAGATCGATAAAGTGAATGAGATTGTGGAAACAAATAGGTAAAGTTACTTTTCTTCAAACTTTCAATACATGTAGAAATAACTCCATAAACAAAGGCAGAACTCTAATTATCTCCCTTTTCTTTCCAGACCTGACAGCAAAAACTGGCAGTACCAAGAAACCATCAAGAAGGGCGACTTGCTGCTCAACAGAGTCCAGAAGCTGTCTAGGGTTATAAACATGTAACCTGAGGCCATATTTTCTCACCACAGCAAGGGGGACTTGCATCATTCTTATTGGTTTACCCTTTCCTGTAGTTTGTCTGGCAAAGTGACTCTTATATTGTGTATATAATACAATTTTGTTTAACTGTTGTCAATGTGGTTTTATTTTCAGAAAAGAGGCAGACACATCATTTCATATAAATAGCAGTATAAATTATTTTATTTACAGAAACTTGTTACAAAACAAATATACTATACAATCTTTTTTCTTTAAATATTAATTCTAACCTATGTTTTGTTCATGAATTACATAGCAGCCAATACATAAGTCCAGCTGAAAATGATTTTGATAATGGATACAAAAAAAAATCTATACACGCTTTTACATAGTATGAATGGTGGATTCATTTTTTTCCTCCCAAACAAGCTGTATCCTCTCACTTTCACATTCCAAGTCTATGGTGCTAATAAAAAAAAATCCTCCCAGTGTTTCCGTCTACTGGAAACGATGTCAAGATGTCAGTCGAGTTTGAGGGTAAACAAAACACTTGATTGAAGGTTTTTGCGTACAAAAGTCCTAGTAAACCACAGGGCGCTAACAGAAATTCTCGACGTCTGGTCTGGAAAACTTGGATAAACCTGTGCCCCCACCCCAAAGAAAAACACAATACTTAAGTGTTTCATAATGGGCAGCCGACAAGCTCAGGTTTTTAACCACATTTAGGGTTCATAGGCAGATTTAAAAGCAAACTCCTAAACACTTTGAACATTCAAGTAAGGTAAAACAACCCAAAGAATACTGTACTCAAACAGTCAGGGCGACACAAATTCAGGCACTTTCTTAATTTGATATTTCTTTAAAAGCTGTGATTCAAATTACTTGTTTGGCAACGATAATGCAAGCAGTTGGACTGTTTTGAAGTGCTCATCTTCCTCGCAATGATTGCTTAAGTCCCCTCCGCCTTTATAAAATAACGTAAAGTGTTTAAATCATGAAATGTGTTAAAGGTCTACAAAGTGTTGTATGACCGGAGAGTCCATGGAAACTGGTTAGACAATGGGCACAGCTTCAAGCCTGCAGAACATTTTAAAATCACAGGCTAATTGGGTCATATAGCAACTGTATTTGTTTTGTTGAGTCATAGGCAACAGAAAATGTCTTGTAAAAGCACATGTGATTGAGACCTTGAAAAGTGAATAAAGGTATCCTCTGTCTGACAGACACATGCTACAGTGGCAACACTTCCAACATTGTTCCTTAAAAGGTTTCAGTACACGATTCATGAGATGCTTCAGCTTCTACATATAGGCGTATTGCATTATACAGACCTGGCAGTGAACCACTCAGACTTATTCCTTTTTTTTAATTAAATAAATAATGTATTTTTTTATTGTACCAAAAATTCCGCTTGTACAAAAAAAGTCTGTGCAAAAATACATATTTCACTATGTACACTTCTTTTTAAACAAAATATGTATTCTCAAATAGGGATACTTGTTTGATACGTAGGCTAAAAAAAAAGAAAGAAAAAGCTAAAAATTCAATTGTCTACGTCTTCTCTACCTTTCCACACTATCTGACATCAGTGGAGGTTCCATAAAATCAACAGGCCAAATGTTTAAATATGTCCCATGTAAGCCATCTCATGAATCTTGCACCAGAAATTCCCTATCAAGACTCAAATAAGCAAACGACCCAATGAGGCGGGCCAGTATTGCCTGATTTAAGACTCAATTTTGACAAAGGATCAGAGTATAATGCTTGGCTTTCTGTTCTACTGTGACAAATCTTTTCTCTACACACGCCAACTTAGTGTTACGGTGACGCATTGGAACTTTGAACATCCAGAGCTTGGGTAGTGGTTACACATAGGCGGGACAATCCAAACCCACAGAAGACCGGTGACGTGCATAAAGTTTGCTCCAGTTAAGACGTACCATACCTGATTCCCTATGCAAAAGGAAAAATAAACATTAGAATTCACATCTGCCCACAACAGCTGTGGAGTTCACACAGCTGTATGGTTAAAAAGTATAACATGTGGTATGTTGTGGCAATAACAATACAATTTGCACTGATTTTCTTCATATCCACACGGGCAATGCACCATCGCCGCTCCATGAGCAAGACTGCCCAACTTTTAGTTTAAAATTAAATTAAAAACAGAAAGCAGTTGGCAAATCTGAAAGCAGCTTTTGGCTAGCTCTGTGGACAACTAAGCAGTGCCTATGGAGAATGTAGTTATTTAGTGCTGTTCACAGTTGGGTGCAGGGTCTACTGTGGCGATCATTTTGCACAATGAAAAGATTCAGAAAAATTAACAGGTGTCCTCAAGAGCAAGCCATCTCTCTGACAAAGATTCAATCACATGGGCACATCAGGCGTCCTTTTCACATTTGAAAGCACAACTGTCTCCACCACGTCTACAAATACTCTTTGTAGTTCAGTGTAAAAAGCTCATAAGAAAAATCATAAAAAGGTAACACTTGCATAATTATTCTGGATAATAAAAGAACAGACCAGATCGTCCCTATGGGCTCCTCTCAGGCTACGGCGTGCAACCCGAGGTTGCTCGACGCGTCGCCAGAGACAGTCAGACTAACGGAAAGTGAAACAACAAGGTGATTGTATGTTGTTTAAGGTGTTGCAAGTGTTGCAACAGGTTGCTGCTCCTCCTGCTCTCCTTCCAAGGCTTCTGAGATCAGGCGCTGGGGGTGTAATTAAGTTGGAAATTCCAGTAGTCCAGCAGAATCTGACATGAGAAAAATACTTGTACACGCACATTCAAGACAATCATTCTAACAAACAGGGAAGAGATGGGCTCGCTGTCTCCCCAGTTCATGACGGCCTGTAGTGGCAGCCCTTAACCTGAACCCGAAGAGATTTGAACCGCAGCTCAAGAGACCCATGGCTGTTGCTATTGTTCCTCCTACTTCCAACCAGACAAAAGACCTCTCAGAGTGCTGGGACAACACTTGCGTGGGGGGGTCCTTGGCTTGCTCATTAGACCCCATGGCGCTCCACGCTATCCCCATACAGTGCCGCCGCCGCCACCGCCCCCCTCTCCCACACACACGCACACACACACACACACACACACACACACACACACACACATGGCTTTGGGAGAAATAGTAAGGACCACATTGACTTCACTGGGCAGTCCAGATCATCTCCACCCTGAGGATTGTGGGAAGCTGAGAGTAATGTGGGTTGGTTTCTACAAGGCCTCATGTAGTCCAGAGCGGTATGCGGACTGCTCCGGACTATTCCCCGTCCGCCTGCCGGTTTCATACACAGAAGCCGGA
The DNA here is from genome assembly GCF_949987685.1 of Ammodytes marinus. NCBI lineage: Eukaryota > Metazoa > Chordata > Actinopteri > Uranoscopiformes > Ammodytidae > Ammodytes > Ammodytes marinus. Next base: position 25,677,486 of record NC_137233.1, read on the forward strand.
CACCGCTGTCAGGGACGAGCCTTTGGCTGGGGAAGAGGGAAAGAAAACATGGTCAAGTAACTTGTCTGTATATTTGCTCTGAGCTACAACATGAACACAGCCTAGGCACAACAAACTATAACTCATTAAACACTAGGTGTCAGGCAGCCTTGAGAGTATGTGGAATTGGGGGAAAATTATTTAAATCTCCACTTTATACTGAAATGCATCCTGATAGGCTCAGTACAAAACCTACCTGATGTAAATGGGAGTTGTTGGGTAGCCCTGGCGTCCCTGCAATGCTCCGCCCATGCTTCCCATGGATGTTGTTAATGGCAGGTGACTTGGCCACTTTGGGTCTCCCTGGTCCGGGTCCCCCTGCTCCTCCTCCACTGTTAATGCCGCTGGAAGCAGGAGAGCTTTTGCGCTTCTTGCCCTCCAGGCGGCCGTCTGAGGAGTGGTGGCTGAAGCTGGTGTGGTGGTCTGACGAGGACTGGTGGTGGACAAATGGCCCCAGGGAGAGGGTGGAGTCACTGCTGTTCATCACCACGCTCATGCGCTTGATAGACTCTGCGGGGCTGCCAGAGGGGGGACCTCGGGCTGGAGGCCCAGAGGAGCCCCCTGCCGACCCTCCGGAGGGCTCGGCCTTGAGGCTGAGTGAGTTGGTCCGCACGTTGGGGCCACAGTTAAGCCCCACGCTGTGGACTCCACTGTGGGAGGAGGATAGTGACGATGAGGAGGCGGGACCTATTGAGCCGTGGTGGTAGGTGCTTCCTGAGCTGCCGACATTTGCACAGTTCTTCTTGAAAGAGGAGGAGGAAGAGTAGTTGGCATTAGCAGAGGAGGATTCAGAGGGGCCGTGAGATGAAGAGAGAATAGAGCTGTTCTTCCTCTTCTTCCCCGAGCTCAAACTAGTGCTGCTACTGTTACTGTTGGCTCCACCAGTGGAGTTGGGGGTGACGGGTGTGGAGGAGATCTCCTTGGGCCTGAAGGACGATGACTTGGTAGTGCTGCTGCTGGAGGAACGGGACTTTAGCGCCCGGCCCGAGGCGAGGGAAGGAGCTGAAGAAGACGAAGAGGATGAGGACGAGTGGGCTGAAGGCATCTGCGGCGACGAAGACACTTGTCGGGCCTGCGTAATGCCGTAGGCCGGGTGCTCGGCCCCGCCCTGTGGGGAGCTGCGGGCGTTTAAGGTGGTCCCGTAGGAGAGCATGGACCTGCCCTCGTAGGATTGGCTATAAGGAGTCTGGGGCAAGGTGGCAGGGGGGCCCAGGAAGCCTGAAGAAGGAGTGCTACCGTGGGAATTTGTGCTTGTCCTATGAGCAGGTGCAAGGGAGGAGGAGGAGTTCTCCAAGGCCAAGGGGATTTTCCTGATAGGGGAAGAAAATCATTAATTAGTGATGGCCGCTTAAAATACGATTCTGACCATATAAGAAAGGAAGGGTGATTGTTGTGTCTGAGCTGGACAGACTTACTTCCACATCTGAGAGTTGACATGCTTGTCCATCATTGAAGTTAGGGCACATCGCACTCTGTCCCATCGTCGGTCGAAAGAGTAACAACCTCTCCCAAACAGTCGACTTCCAAAGGTACAGTGCTGGGAACAAAATAGGGAACTGATGAACACTTTTACAAGTATACAATTATGAAGTATAGTAAAAAGGATTAATAGAAAGCAAATAGTGGTCACTACTCTAAAACCAATAATGGATTTTCTTCTACAATCCTCTATATTTAAAATTACTGGTGATCGTAGAGTGTACTTACAGCTGCCGGTCGAGGGTGATAACCTGAATAGTGACAGTCCAGTTTGTCAGCGTTGTCCTCCCGCTCCTCGTTCTCTCCCTCGTCACTGGAGGGTCTGGAAAAGCCATCGGGGGTGGTTTGGGGATGGTGTGGGGAATCATGGACTACTGCAGGATCTCCGGGGGTACCACCTCCGTGACTGCTGTTTAGTCTGATGGACAGATAAGTGTGGCCAATCATTTTATCTGAATCATAAAAACTGGTAGTGTTTCACCACTTACCGTACTTTCCGTACTATAAGCCGCACTGGACTATAAGCCGCAGGTGTTATAATGTTTAATTACCATATGTAAGAGTTCGTGCACAGAGGGGATTGTCGGGAAAGAGATGGCTGCTTGAGGAAGCTCCCATTTATTAACATTTCAACAAACAAGTTGCATATTTGTATAACGTACGTAAGTGTTACCATTTTGTGCAATAGTAGCTATTAGGGATGGGCACGAGTGTTTTCGCTACTCGTGTGATCGCTTGCATTCCTCGAGGATCAATCGATTCCTCGTTAAACTTTTTTCTATTTTTAGAACGCAACGCATCTGTCTACAGAACAACGGTTGACCGCAATAAAGCGCTCAATGCTTATGTCAAACAGTCACAGTTGCCATATGATATTAAGGATTTATTTTCCACAAGTTTAAAACACATTTTCCTAACTGAAAGTAATTAAATAAGCGGGCCACAATTTAAACCGATCGAGTAGGTCTGCGGTGGAGAGAGAAAAAAAGCATGGGCTGTAGTTGGCTAACAATCAAAATAGACATTTAAAATAAGAAGGGCAGCAAATACAATAAAATTATTGTCCTACAATTTAAACACATAGATAGGCTAAATAACTCACCAAAGCAGTAGAAGTAGTAGTATATCCAACCGCGTAATGCTCACTCCTGTCCGTGACTAATTACCGCAACTAATTCCTCGTTAACGGAACGTTACACCGGTCGGCTTTTGAATCTCAATCCTATATTCCATAATAAAGGCTTCTTAAATGTCGTTTGCTCGAATGTGCCCGAAGTCAGCCTGGCTTCTTTAGGTGACTTTCCAAGTTTTCCAGCACCGCATTCAGCTCCGCGGTGCTGTGGAGACCACACACTGGCTGCGCTGCATGGAGGTGGCAGTTATTTGCGGTTTCTGTTTGACACAACGCTTAGTTTATTTAACTTGGATCAAAATATTTAATTTTGTTAAACTTTATATCCGTTTTGTACACGTATATAACATTTTAAAATAGGGGCGGCCCGCCGGCCGGCCTAAAGGCTACAAACACTAAAAAAAACAAAAAACGATTTTCCTCATCCACCAATCGAGATCATTTGAAACGAGGAGTACTCGAGTACTCGATTACTAACGCCCATCCCTAGTAGCTACAGAATATATACTGTGCTGTGTAATAACAGGGTCGAAAAACGGGGAAAAAGTCGCGGCTTGTAGGCCGAAAAGTACGGTAAGTTAATTAGGCTTGTTAGTCTGGTTTCGCTACACACAATACATACATACATACAAGCCAGGACGTACCGTGGAAGACCAGGGCTGTGAAATTTGGGCTTGCCAAGTGGCAAAGGCTTAGTGGCGTCTGGGGCAGGGCCGTTGCCATGAGCGACCTGGTGGGCATCATTTGCAGCGGTGAGATGGGGGGAGGGGTGTGGGTCCCTGAGAGAGGGGTTTGGTTGGGAATGGGGTGGGTGGACTTCCTTCTCCCTGTCCCGCTCCCTTGTTCTGTTCTTGTGCTCCGCCAGCAACGTGTCAAAGCGTTTCCTCCGTCCTGGCACCGCCCTCCGCTGGCTTAAGGAATGTGTCTGATGGGACATCGGAAAAGCCAAAGGTCAGATATGGCATATATTTGTGACTGAAAAAAAACAAAAAAAAAAACAGAACATCCCAGAGAAACTATTGTTTTTTTGTGTCAACGATGAAGAGATTTTACTTTAAAAAGATTTATCTGTAAATGTGAAGCTTAATATAGCTTACACCTCTTTGCCACAGAGCGCCGATCAAAAATACATTAATGTGCCACACTGTAGCACTGGATGGCAGGTTTCTTTATTATTGTATGTTAACATGCACAATGTTGTTTTTGTTCTCTCAATGTGTAAGGCACACCAAATCTACCCAGCACCCAGCTCTTTAAAAACAGAACAAAACATAAGGCTTATACAGTCTTTGTGACCTGATATAAAAGTCAAACTAATTAAAGTCAATTGTCAAGAAATCAGTGACATGGTTTTTGTAATGAGTTGTGTACTTACATTACAATAACTAAATAGCCTCTTGCAATAACGCCCGCTACATTAGTGTTGTCCACAGGGTGTGCATTTTTGGTACAGGATGATAATGTCAATACTCATAATTTGATCTATGCAAATCTGTAAATTCACAATATCACTCCAATTGAAACGGCCATGAAGGCAGCCAACCAGCAGGAGGGCAGACCAGCTAATGTGTAGCCACATCAGTGATTTGAGCCCACTTGCATTACTCCGTACACTATAAATGATGGAGTGCTGAGGTTACTATTATTGAGTTTTGAAAGACACATTCACATCTGACCCAGTGAAAGACAGCCAGCTAACACTAGGTAGACCCCTGTCTTTCTATAATACAGGATGAACAACACTGAGGCAGTAGCTGCAGATGACTCAGTAGGTGTGGACCTATCCAAAGCAATGCTAGCACTAGCAAGAAAGCTAACTGGTTTCCATTATCTGAGTTAAAGTTAGTGAACCTTGTTTGCTAGCCCCAGTATTCTGAGAATAATATAAACACAGCAGCAGAACATGTCCTCCTACATGCTGAACATTGCAAAGGGACAATATCATTCTTAAAACAGGAGGCAAAAAAACTTTTGTATGAAGGTTTGCAGGCTATATAGGGCTATGCTAGTAGGCTGCATAAGGCTGTCGTGCTCTGGTCAGTGCTGCACCACCAAAGTTGACAGCACGTGTCCTAGAAACACTGGCCCTCAAATGTCAGTCAGCCGCTGCCATGGAAACACAATCTTATCCTTTTTTGAGAAATGAAAAGAAAATTCCTATAATTTTTTTTAGTCAAACAATGTTGAGAAATATTAGAGATAAATAGTTTGACTTTCCGGTCAATTCACTGGAAACAAATTAAATAAAAGAATAGCTAAGTTATCATGTCCTTAAATGGGATTTTTGTTGACAAAAGCAAAACTGTAGAACATTACCAGCTTTATGTTTTAAATGATAAACAGTTCATACAGCCCAAATGCACAGCAGGGAGAGAATAATTACCTTGCATGTGAGCGATCTTGTGCATGTTTTCCGAGCTGTGATATCCACAACACCACAGTGGATATCTGGATTGAACTCACGTTCTGGAGGCAGAGAAAAAGCGTGTGAGAGGAAAACAGGAAAATGTACATACTTTGTGACAAAAATCCCTTGCTCTGGTAACTGTTGTTGTAAATTGTGTTACGTAAAATAAGCCGATATATGCAACTTTACGTAGACACTGACTGAGTGCACCACACTAGAACAGCAGTTTTTACTCCATTTCCACCTCAAACTGACCTGTCACTCTCTTGTTAACGTGGCGTCTGCTACTGGCACTGCTGTCCTGCTTCTTGTCTGAGAGGACCGAGGGGTGGCCCTTGCCATTGGGAATCTGACCCGGGGCCAGTAATGGAGGCTTTGGTATGGAGGGACAGTTAAGGCCTGCTTTAAGGGCTGATGATGAGGTGGTGATGGTGGTAGTGTTGGAGCTCACAGTGGTGCTAGAGGAGGATGTGGAGGAGGATGGGGTGGTTGCGGGGGCAGAAGGGGCCTGCACCAGCTTAGCGGACGAGTCCACCCTCAGATGCATCTTCTCCACCTTGACAGCCGGGGTGAGGCTGGAAGAGAAGGTTACAGAGATGAAGAGGGCCGCAAGGAGGAAGCTGAGAGTTAGAAACACTGAGCCAGTGAGAAAGGCATGGCAGGAGACAGATGTGCACGTATGGGTGGGGCTGGGAGGACAAAACATAAATCTGTAAATGATCCATCATTTATCAAACAATGGTTCAAAGAAGAGATTTCCATAATAAAAAAGTCACCACATTGCACTTTACAAGCTTTCATCCTTCAGATTGCAGGGTGTTCGATTATTAAGAAATGTTTTAAATACATTTAAAAGCTACAGCAGTTATTTAAATGTCTTGGATACATGTTTATTCAACATTTAGGTAAATTGAAGAAGCGGATTGGAATCAGTAACCGCAGATACCAAATATGATATACAAGGACGACAATCAGGGCTGAAAAAACTTGGGGCATACCTAATTAAATCATTTATGTACTGAAGATTTAACAATCAGCTTTTTTGATGAAGTGTAAAAAGGACACCATGGCTTGTGGTGTAGTGGTTAGAGTGCGCCCCACCCCCCCAAAAAATGATCTTAAAAAAAAGGACATAGCGCGGGTTTCTTCTACCTCAAGACCATCCTTAGCCAAGTGTTAATGTAGACGAGGCACCAGTGAAACTTACATCTTGTCCGGCTGGAGCATCCTGAAGGGTGCTAGGGGGACTCTTCGCTGAATGCCTGGCAGCTTGTCTTTGGCTGGTTTGAGGAGTTTAGGATTGGAGGAGGAGGAGGATGTTGAAGAGGAGGATAAGCTAGATCCAGCGGCGGGAGTTCGGCTGAGGATGCCTCCACTGGCCACAGCCCCCGAGCCCAGGCCGGGCCCAAGTCCACTGCTCCGGTTCCTGCCCGACACGGGGAAGGGCGAGGTGGTGGCTTGCTTGCTGACCGAACTGTGTCTTCTCTCTGAAACAACAGTAGATTCCCAACATTTATATGGACTAGTATATACATGTATGAATTTGGAGGAAAAAAAATATTGGTCCATGAGTCAGGAGAGAAAGCACATGGGGACACAGAAATCCTCCTCTGACAGTGGTGAGCAAGTTACCTCGACAACAAATACGCAGCGTTTGTGATTCATGCCAACTCAGCCAGAAATAGAACCAGCCAATAGGTCAAGAACTTAATTTCCTGCCTCAGCCTCCTAGAACAGCTACTGTGCAAACTGATAAAAGGTAGCGTGACAGCAGAAATGATTAGCGTGATACTGAGTTGTGGATGAAAGACAAAAATAGAACAAAGGAATAATATTCCACGTTGGGAAATGCTTGCATCCAAAACTAAATATATTTTCCTTGGAAAAAGGAATACAATAATCGAAGAAGGGTTTGGGCTTTCAAAGGACACTTTCATTAATCGCCATTTTTCGTAACCTCATACAACAAAAAAGTGAAACGCTCAAAATAAATTACACTACTGTATGGTAAAAATAAAATCATTTCATACGGTCTAGATTCTGGAGAATGCTTGTTCTCTAAAAATCAAAATCAGCGAATATCTCCTCACGATCTGCTGCTTGTCCGCACTGTGTGTGCGCTGAAAGAAAACATCCAGTCAATACACAGCCTAGGCTCTGTTAACTGGTAAACAACAAAGGGGGGGCACTGTATACAAAATGCAGCTTTACAGAGTCTAAGCTGTGTATTAACACCATATTTTGTTTCAGCATACACAAAATACATACAGGCAGCGGATCCTTGGGATATATTCACCGATTTCAACAGTGATTTTGACAACAAGCGTTTTCAAGAGTCGCTAAACCCAGCTTTAATTAGTCGCCACAGCAGAAACTACCGATGGAAAAGCAGTGAGCTGTGGGCCTGTTTGCTAACCTTGCACAGGGCTAACTCCATGGTGTAGCTGGGAACTGGGACGCAGGCCAAATTTCAGTCTCAGCAGGTGAGCTCCACACAAGCTTGTTGCTGCAGAAACCGTGGAGGGGATGCTAACACACATACACGCATAGCGCTGCCACTGCCACTCATCCAACCGTATCGCCCTGGTCCAATTTCCCCTTTCAAGGAGACCAAAATGCTCTCGAGAGTGCCCTCTTCTCACGTAAGGGCCTCTCTATACACCCATTCATGACACACTCCAGATATCTCCCCACCCTCTGCTTAGCAGCCTTTTCTTTTGCTTCCTCCCTCCTTCCCCTGCTGTCTTGTCTGTCCCAGTCACAGTCAATAGCACACCCTGCACACACACTCACACCAGGAAGCCCCAGCGTGACACTAACAGCACTAACACTGAGTAAAGAAAGCCAACACCAGTTGAAGAGGGATAAAAGGGAAATCAACAGAAAAAAAGGAACAACAAGAAAAAGGAGGAGCCTTAGTATCCTATTCCACTCGTTGGGCTCAGTGCTGAGGGGAATCCCTGGCAGTGGGAGTGAGATCAACAGACAAGGGTGACAACCTTACTGTCATCCCTACAAGCACTATGTTCAAGACGTAGCATTGCCTGGCCTGCCATTGCTGTACACAATTTGAAATAAAATAATAACCTTCATGTAACACAATAGATACACTATGGTGAGTTTCGTTGCTATCTAAGCTCAAGGTGCATTATTCAGAAATGTGTGTTTGTTCAGCCAAGGCAATGTGTGAAAGTCTTTGTTGAATCAAGTGCAGAGAAGGCACACAGTGGCATACGAGCTTAAAGCCTCCCGTTCTGCTGTGGTGAAGTGTCCCCCATGCTGGGATCCACCTCGGCCGAGAAGCACAAACACCTAACGGGAGACAGATGGGCTCAAAGAAACCCGCTAGAATCATATCGAGACCATCTAGAGGGTGCCGAGATCGGTGCCTTTGCCCCGTGTTAACGCCACATGGGGTCTCTCCCTATAATGATATCAAAGGGAGTAAGACAGGAGCAAAACCACAGTAAGAGCATTTCTACTCTCTCGCAGTAGCATAGCCACAGAATTTCCCTTAAAACTATTGCCATGTGGAGCTGCAGAGATGTGTCCATTAAACAGGGAATGAATTGGCAACTATTTTTGATAGACAAAACAAGACTAATGGTGTGGACTAGTGGTCAGCATTTTCCACTATTTTCTGACATTTTATAGACGAAAGGATTCATCAAAAAAGTGATTGATACGGAAAATAGTCCAACTTTGATGTTAGTCAAGGGAGGCACTATTAGCTGCTTATTCATCAATTTGTCAAATTACATCTAAACAATAATTCAGTGGCATACAGGTTATGGTGAACAATTCTAGTTATTATAGATGCATCAATGCAATCCACTGAGTTGGAATCAGCAGTTACAAGTGTGAAGTGGATCTGGTAAAGGCTAGATGTGATGATTCGTCATCATTTCATCACTAGTGTCAATGTACAGTTTTGTATTTCCATCATCAATTATATACATTCAGTCGAAACATCCATCTCTGGACCATAATAGTGCCTTGTTGTTTTGCTGTCAAGATTGTATTCGATAGATCCTTAGGAAAAGAAATTGGTATCGGGAGAGAAAACTGAATGTGTTGTTGTTCACAAGTAATAGAGGGGTCTAACCAGCGAATCACTCTTCATTATTTAAGAGTGTGGGAGAAGTTCTTTCTTTTTCTTTCAAGTGTTGAAGTGTTTCAGTAGAACAAACAATTCCTCTATGAGCCATGTGCTATTATACCTCCCTCTTGTGGCTGACAAAAACAACTGTCATTACTGTCACACTTCATGCACGCCACTGTAAAATATTCAGTGACAAATACTCAATATGCATGTTTGACCAAAACAAGTTATTAAAATACTCAAATCAGGGACATCTGATAATGGCGGACAGTGTAGGATAGGATGAAAAAAACTGATGCTAATAAGAGTGGAAGGAAGCTATCACATTTCTGTCAGGACAAGGCCATGTGAACCAACTTTAAAAAATTCCTGTCCCCTTCCATTTACTCTATTTTCAAGTTTTATATAAAAGCTCACAACATGAAAGGACAACGTCAATGCAACTTCCATACCACTACGTGGCAATGAGCTGAGTTAACAGACAGCTCATATACACACTCACCGGCCACTGTCTTAACAAGGCATTTTCGTCCAAGTCACTTAAACCCCATTTCTCCCCATTATGATGCTCAGTTTGAACTTCAACAAGTTGTCCTGTCCACGTCTACATGCCTAAATGCATAGAGTTGCTGCCATGTGATTTTCTGATAAGATATATGAGTTAACAAGAAATTGATCCGGTGTACCAAATAAAGTGGCAGGTGAGTGTGTATTCAGGGACTGTGGGCTTTTGTGAACTTAACAAGACACACACTGATGCTTTATCATTATATTCACATATATATAATTCACCCATTTACTTAAGTACTGTAGTCAAAGGATCCTGCTTAATTTACGAAGCAGCGGAAAACCAATGCACTGAAACACACACAAACTGGAATCGGATCTTAGCTGTAAGCGTTAAAAAAGTACATTACTGCAAAGACCCAAAGAGCCACATCAAATATTTACAGGGGAATTGTGAACATGCACGCACAAGTGAGACGCTGATGGTGAGTTAAATAAATAAATCAAAGTCCCCTCTCAGGTTACGGTGTAAGGAAGAGTGGTTGGGGAATACAAAGCCGGAAGGAGAAGTAATATCACTGAGTGTGTTAATGTGTGAAGCATCACCGCCAGCCTTAAAGGGGTATATCGTTCCTACGATGGAAAACTAATTTGTTACTTCCATTTCATCTTTACTGATCTACCGTCTTTACTTTCCACACTTCCACTTCCCATTCTTGTATGGGGTTACGTATGAGATTCAGAAACTCTTAAAAGCTAACTGCATGGTTCTACACGAAAGGGGACATGCGAATGTACTGTATGCATGCATATTCACGTGTGTGCATTAAACTTACCGTAGTGTGCTTGGAAGGCTTGGGGCTTCACAACCTGATTGCAGTGGCTGCACATCACCAGGTAGAAGTCGTCCTGTGCGGGACACTGGCCAAATATGGGCATGTCTGTACAAAGGGGAAGAATCAACCACAGAGGGCACATGTCAATAAGAGCGAGTTAAATAGACCTGTGCTCACCTGGCGCTTGAGTTGGCAGCACACTAGCATACATAGCATACTGATCACTACATACTAGTCCCCATTCATCCTAGAGAATATGTCCTAGTGGTAAGGAGCAGGAACATGCCAGAGCCAGCGATCCAAAGGTCCTTCTGGCACCTACACCTAGAGTCACTCAAACTCTTTCTTGTATTTTAATTCATAATCCAGAATATGTTCATACATTTCATCCTGGCATTTTCTTAATATTCATTCAATTCGTTGCAATTCGACAAACGAGAGATTTGGTTCTCATGAGGGTATTATGTGATGTGTGATACTGAATATATTTGGGTTTTTGCTTAGATAAAAACAATGCCACTATGGAAGTGCATCTTAATCATCATTACAAACATGTTCTGTATGCAGCTCTAGCATCTCTTCCAACCCCAAAGTAACAACCAACACTACCACTCCACAAGCCACTCGGAGACAAATCTGAGGGAAACACCGCTCCTCACCACAATGTGATCAAAATTTTGCCTGGCGGAGAAAACCAGAAAGCACCTCATTAAGGATGCTAATTAAGAGATTGCCCAGGGCATTTTGATGAGATGAGCAGAAGACAGGATAGGAAAAGGAGATAAGTGGAGGCCCTCTCCAATTGTGTACTCCACCAGGGCTGTCAAGGGTTCTCCAAACTTCACTGGCTAAGTCTGGAAGGACCGGTAAGGACCATTAGCAAAGACGATCATATTTAAAAAGGACCTACCTGGCGGATTCCCTCTCATTGAGTGGCAGTCTTGTGTGAATGAGTTAACAAACCCAATGCTACTTAATGCCTGCCGATTGTCTGAAGCCACTCAGTCAAGTGTCTCCTTCAACTGCACTGGAGTGAAAAGACTTATTTTCAAAACGACTGGGTTCTGCCACAAAGAAATGCCACATGCCTACACTTAATGGACAAAAGCGTGTAAATTATAGAACTTGAGTAGGGAGGCACACTGCCAAGGCGCACAGGCCTGGGTTAGACTACTCAGCAAAAAGTACAAGCGCATAAATGTGATGTTGAGGGGAAGTACTTCACTGGTGTCCACTTGCAGAAGTGTTAGCCATTAAAGCAGTATCAGGAACGTGGATTAAGATCTTGATAACTTTTCAGTTCTACATGCCTGTTTTCATACAATCCCCCCCTACGAGCAAGTCTCCAGTACCACTAGAAAATAGGGAGTTGTAATGAGAGAGCTCACATATTTGCTGAATCAATAACTTCCCATGTATTCTCCATTATAAAATCCACCTTCTCCAAGATCCTTTATTGAAATGGGCCAAAAACTGCGGAGTCCAACAGGCCAACCACATTTCCTTGCTGGATCAAAAGCAAGGTCAAACCGGACTCATTCACAAACTTCTGCTGTTGTTCACTCTGAGCGTTGTCCAAACGGTTTGCTCAACTATAAAAGCAGCCCCGGCACAAATCGCCCGGCCACTCTGCATTCAAGGCCCTGGCACGGACTAAACTGTACCGCTAAAATGGCCTGACTTGAAAAGGGGTCCAACGCCACTGTGTCTGCCCCATTCTCAATCTCTGTTTCCTTCTTGTGCAAGTAAGAGATGAATAGGGTATTTAGAGAGAGAGAGAGAGAGAGAGAGAGAGAGAGAGAGAGAGAGAGAGAGAGAGAGAGAGAGAGAGAGAGAGAAGTCATCGTGGAAGAGAAAGAAGAGGTAGAACAACCGAGCCAAGCCAAGAATGGAGAAAAAAACACAGTGAGGAAGAGAGCAGAGAAGCAGGCCGAGGCCACTGCAAGACAAAGAGAGTGAGCAGAGGAGGAGAAAAGAGACTGAGCATGAGACAGAGGAAGAGAAAGAGAGTCCAGTTAATTTCAGCATCCTCGTCGATGGCAGTGATGAATGATCTAGACGGAATAGCAGCAGCTCCGGCTGCCTCAGTCGGAGCAGCACACACGCTGGCTGAATCTGACCTGTGGCTGACACCAACACTACATTTCCAAGCATCCCTGACCGTGACGGCGCTGCTGTAAAAATATGTATTAAAAAAGTGAGACGGATGATGAGTGAATTCGCCAGGCATCGTCATTAATTGCCATACATCTTTTCAATGTGTGAATCATCTGTGTGCGTTAGAATGACGGTTACAGCACAGGAGAATTCTGGTGGTGAGTCACGGCGGAGAGGTGTAGTCATCCACTCATAATACCCCTACTTGATACAAACACACGCAGAACAACATTCTATGAACAGAACACACACGCACACTTCTGCCAGGAGCAGCATGAGTTGATCAGCCCAATGACACAGGCAACTGTCACTGACAGACGCTGCTACATGATGGAGACGTGTTTCAAGCCAGTTATGTCAAGTGACCTCACAACATTGAATTTAAAAGACAGTATGTCTCTCCGCCTTGTTCTGAACTGGAGATACAATGATCTTGTGCACTAACGAACATCATTTCTTTAGCACAAAGCAGACATCTGCTTACACTGCCAAGGTGTATTCAGTGAAATGGATCTCACACCATATTAAGGATTTTGTGTGATATGTGAAAACTCAAATTTCCCTGCACACGGGTACTACTGTTGAAGAAATGCAGATGCAAAACGTGCCCTGTCAAGTAGCCAGCAGATAACCTTTTCCTTCACGGAAACACATTGAGATTTTAAAGAAACTACAGCTGGACACATACTGATAAAATCATCCAGCCTGTGAAAAAAATTATGTGACCGTAGTGAAATGTGCCATCTTTCCTTGCAACCGTATCTCATTGAGATATAACTTCAGACGGAGACCCTGTTCAGCAAATAGATTTCAGACAGCATGAAAGACAACCATAATCAGTCATTCCAAATTAGTGACCAAAGGTGGTCTATTTAGGAGCCACCTCAGTAAGACGACTCAAATTTTGTGACCATTCACATCAGAGTGAACACTGTGTTGTTGGCTTGAGAACTAATGATTAAGTGTGTTAAGTGTCCGACTCTGAAGATGATCCTTGTGATTTTTTGCTTAATTAGTGCCATTTTTCCCTGCCAAGTTAAATTCTGTAGAATTTTAGGTGGGGAAAATAGAGAATACATTTATTTTCATACTATACTTGGTTCTGAAATAGAGTTGAAAAGAAAAGGACGCCTCTTAATATTGGTGTCCTAGTAGCTTCCGTGACCGCCACAAAACAGCAAGGTCACATTTGACTTGCCCTGCTCATAATAGTCCTCTCTGCAAAGTGACAATGTAGCTGTGGTCGTGTCGCAGAAATGTGTAAAATACAAATCAAGAAACAACATCTTTGTGACTGTATGCTTCTGAGAGGGTTGAACAATTTTAGAACCTTTCATTTTAACAACAGAGCATTGGACTACAATCACTGTATCGCTGTTGTGAAAATGGATTCATCATGTATTCAGTTCTGAGTGAGATGAACAGGTTAGTCTTCAACTTATCCTGTCAAATTGTTCGTTCTAATGTGTAATATCTAAATGTTTCAGTGAGTTGGGAATTGGGAGTGCACGATTGTGGATTCGTAAATAAATAAGATGCCATTTTATTGTTGAATAACATTTCACTTTTGTGCTGAGGCTCATTCTAAATCCAGGCCTGTCAACAGGACAAATCAGCCAACGCTAATCGAGGCGCATCCAAAAATAAAAATTAAGCTCAAACTGCTCTGAAACATCAGTCTGTGGCTCAGAAGAAAGATGATGATGTGTGCTTCTGACTTTGTGGGTTTTTTTCAGACAGTGTCCTTCTTCCTTTAGTCTGTCATGGCTGTCCCGTTCCCTGTAACTGCCTATTACAGAATGAATGAACATCTGCCTTCAAAAGCACTAATGGTGAAAACTACAATGTGTCCTGTCATAACCGAGATGGTAGTTACTCACAGGATTAAATTCACCCTAGCATTTTTATTATCGGAGTAATTTTTTTTCAAATTAAGCATTTTGTTCACAACGTTTCCTTTGCTTACAGTATGGACCCCGACACGTAACAACAACTTCACTGATGGTTATATTTTGTGTTGAAGCTGAATGTGAAATAGGACAAGCCATATATTAAAGAACTTCCCATCAGTTTAACAGAACTATAACAAAGAAGAGGCTTTAAAAAAAGACAATGTCATTATTTGAATAGTAAGAGGTTTAAAATAATTAATTTTCAAAGTATTAACTACCTTGAAATTGTCAAGCAAACAACCTAGCAGTTGCCTAAAGACAGGGGAGACATGCAATATGGTGGGAGGTTTCATATGTAGCCAAAATTGGCAGAAATGTAGTTGTTTAAAAATAAAGTTCATTAAAAATATTTTTTTCAAACAGATTAGGACATTGTTGTTGATGTTTGGGCCTATGGCATGTGTTCACCAATAAGTTATTTTACCACAGATGTAAATATTAACTACAGCACGAATAAGACACTAGTTTCACTTATTATATCCGGTTGAACAGTCAATTCATGACTAGAATAATTTACAGTAGGTGTACACTTTGGCAAAATAACGCGTGTAAACTGTCTGAAACCATGTATTTGTGCAAACCTGCAGAACAAAAATACACCTTTGGCCCAACAGACAAAAAAAAACACTCACCTTCTCTGCACAAACGCATGGCTTCTCGATTTTTCCCGAAGTCTTTGAAACTTTCCTCCAATTCAGCACCTGAAAATGAGGCGATCCGACACACAGACAAATAAATAGTTGCACTTGCTTGCCTGCCCGTGCTGTTGCTACCAGTAGCGTTTCTTCATATTCCACCAAAAACTGCATGCAATCGGCCAAAAAAAAAGGACAGGACTCGCAACTGTCGCGCTCCACCTCGCTTCCTCGCGCACATTTGGGACGCTGGGGAACTCACCGTCGTTGCCGTGGAGTTTGGTGGCGTCGACCCAGTTGCTCCAAGGCTGTCCCAGCATTATTTCTGGACTAGGCAATGATCTCCGCTCCGCAACAGTCGCCATTGCTGTGGAGCCTTCTCCCCGCTGGATCTGCTGCTGCTGCTTCAGCTGCTGCCTGGCCGCTCGGCGCTGCTCCCCCCTGACGTCATCCTCGGCCCTTTCCGACATTCTTTCCGCTACAATGTAACAACACAAGAGTCAGCGTTGGTCGGGCTCGGGATAGGTGGACTTTTTCACTGATTGACGGGCAACCGCGTGTTGTTTCACCGCACCCGCCCCTTAAAAAAACCTCTTTGAATGGCCACTTGACAAGCAACAAGTAAAAAGCTTATACAACATATGGCATATAGGCCTACCGAATTTACTGTCAGTTTTTTTAATCTCAAGGTTTACGGGTCCCTGGCTAGTTAGTTAGCATTAGCTTTAATCTATTTAACATGCGATGCCTTTAACTACTCAGCTTGCTGGTTCATGTTAAACCATGTTTATTAAATATGACAGAATACACATGAATAAGCTCTGGTTCACTATGGTAACACAGCAATGTGTAGGCTAGTATGATATGCTATAATCTATTTTAGACAATTATGCATGATGCATATAAATAAGTAGACCTATGGTATAGTTTACTAGGCTAGGCTATATGAATGCAGTATAGCACTACTGCAGTAGCCTACAATTATAAAATTGGCTTAACAGTATGTGACTGTATGATAGCATTCCTTGCAAAGGGCATGTTTATATTTTGGAATATTTAGTAAGCTGTTAAAAATGCACCTCTCCATTTCAACATCCTATGAATTGCGTTTTTCATATTGGATGATATAATTAAATTAAATAATTGCATGTGTCTGTCAAAAAATATGCCTTTTACAGTCTGCACCAGTCTTATGGGAATTCTGAATATCACAGATCGTGCGTTGACTTTTGGGAGGCAACATATTCGGTTTCTTTCTTAATTTGCATGTTAAGGAAAATAAAGTAGTTTAAATCTCAATGCTATCTGCTATGACGAGACACATCCGCAGGCACACCAAAACTAAAACGTCCCATTTTCGCAATGACAGCATCCAAACATATTTTCCCTCAATCCTATAGCTCAAGATTACTATGCAGACTAAACAACAGACATTGTTGGACAAATGTGCATTTTTTAGATGTTCTGATCAACAAGTTGCACAGTAACTATGTATTGTGCTTTCCCTTGAGATATTTATTTTTATGTGAATACTCACACACAGCAATATAGAAGAAACATTTAAAAGCAAGTTGATTTGAACTTAATGGATGATGGATCAGTGACTGTTAGTTTGCCATTCAAGGGTTAGGTAAAGACAGACCCAAATGATATAGCTTACATTGCTGTTAATTCAACAAAATGTCTTAAAAGGAACATCGCATCAATGAGATAGGACTGCCTTGGAACAGCTTCCCCCGTGGTTCCTTAACCTTTTAGCTGTGTTGGTTGTCTGTCTTAATGTTTACTTTCAAAATGAAATGTTTGTACTCTATCCTAAAGATGCACATACAGTATTTCAACTGAAAAAAGATGACAAAATGGATCTCTTTATGTGGATTGCCACAGAAAACATTCAGAAAAGAGACTGCTTATTATTATAGAGACAAAGGAACCCGCTTTACACATGGCATACACACCTCTGTTCTTAATCTGATGCTGCCCTTCCTGTTTCAAATGAATGGTGTAGTTGTGGATGGATCTACATAACTAATTCTCTTTTCCATCTCACATCATCAGAAATTCTTAAGACGTAAAAAGTCTGTCAGTTGAACAGACAAACAAGGACAGTGCAAACAGCCTTCTGTGCAGTCTATTTTTTCTGAGATCAAAAGAAGAATCTCTGCAAAAAGATATCCTCCAAATAAATGGTAGAACATCTGAATGTATTCCTGTTTGCCGTGTATCCTGTTGAGCCTTGAGCAAGAATGACCTTGACCCTCTGTTGCTAGTTTCAAGTGTGCAGTTCAAAACAAGGCTTTCTTTTTAGACCAACACTAAATTTAGAAAACACTTGTACTGCAGGTTTTGCCACTGACTTAAGAGAAAAACATTATTGTATTTCCTTTCAATTTTATGTTTGTCACTTCTTGATTTATCCTAAGTATTTCAAAAGACATGGACAGGCCAGAGTCCACTATTGACTTGAAGGTGAAGTAAGCGATTTATTTATGGTAATATAAGTGTTAAATCGCTCTTTATTCATACAGTGATAAATTACATAACGTGCGCGTTTCATAAAGCCGATCTCTCAGTCACCCGCTCTGCATGTAATCGGCAAATAAACTTTTTCGGGGATCCCGAAACTGATATCCAATCACAAGAGAGAACGCTACAAACCGGCACCCGTCTCACTGCCGGTGCACGCGCAGAGCGACAGATGGGTGAATATTTATGTGCCTACAATGGCGGAGCAGGTAAAAATCCTTGCCAATGTCTGTTTTGATGGTTTTTATCATGTTTTATCACACTTACTTATCTGGGATGATGCTAGATAACTCGCTGTTTGAAGACTGCAGTGCATTAATGTGGTGACGAGGGAGGGAACTGCTAACTGCTGTAACTGACAGGAAGTTAGCTAAACTGACCATTCCGCTTACTGAACCTTTTAACTGCATAGGTTCTTCATACTATGGGGATGTTGAGCTTCACAGTGCACGCTTTCTAATGTAAACTGCTACTGTTAAAATGGTCAAAACACTGAGGTTGACCTCATCTTTGACAACATGATTCATACGTTCCTTATGGGAAGTCTTGAAGATTACATTCAGATCGTTTACTGGAGCCAATATATCCAAAACTAGAACCCACTGTTGACCTTAATTAAAATACAGTTTATTACATCCAGGATACCTGGTTGGGTCAATTAAATGTCACGTTACATTGAACTGATAGATTTCAAAATGTACTCCCTTTGTAATTTCCTTTTAAAGTACTATACAAATAGTTTGCGTGACATTCAGCAAACAGAGGGTCAATGGTAATACTCTGCAAGGATTTCAAATACATACAAGGCACAACACAGTTAGATTTACCCCAAAACATTAACAGCATTATTCAAGAGGAATGCATCAGATATTTGTTCAGTCTAATGTGTAACTTACCCATTTAGTCCTTTGCCACAAAGTACAACAGTACGTGGATGACATTTTTGGTAGGGCTCTTTGGAAGACCAGCAGTTCTTTTGTCATTACCAGTCCACAAATAGCTTCGACTAGCAAAACATTTAGGTTATCATTCTAATGCTAGTCCATCTCGCTGAGCAGCAGTGACCTTAGGTCTGGGATGGGGCCGGAAGTGTAGTCTTCTTTTACAAACCATCCCAGATTGTTAATATTTAACAGATAGAAATCACAGGCTTTCCTCAATAACCCCCCCCCCCCCCTTTTGACATCAACTGTAATGTGAAAATGTTTTCAGGCAGGTATCTTGCTTGAAAAGGACTTTTCTGCAAAAGTGTCTCTTTTACATTGCGCAACTGTGATGAAAAGTAGTGATAAAAAAGTTTTTAACTTTTTTCACATGGCATTATTTTTTCCAGTGTGCAAAACTATTACTGGGTGTGTGTGTGTGAGTGTGTGTGTGTGTGTGTGTGTGTGTGTGTGTGTGTGTGTGTGTGTGTGTGTGTGTGTGTGTGTGTGTGTGTGTGTGTGTACTGTTTAACCATCCATGTATGATCATGTAAGAGTAACAAAGGGAAAGGACTTTTTTGCACATTGGTTTTTATCATGACTACATTAATAGTAAAACAAAAACAGGCACAACATGTTTTTTTGTTGTGCGTTTAACTGAAAACAATCTGGAAGCAGCCCTATACAACAACTTCTCATTACTGTGCAGCTATAGAAAATAGTAATTGTAAATAGAGTTTGGATTTATGAGTGGCTGTGAGATCTTACCTTGGCAAAATAAGAAAAAAGGAAGATATTTTAACTCAATCAGCAGATCCTCATCAGTTTTGGTGATCGCTGGCTGCCACACACACTGAAGAGGAAGTCTGGAGACACACAGAAGGCCACACACATAGACATTGAGAGAAGACAACTCAGCATCAGGGGTAATATGGATTTAGAATACTATGGCATATGCATATAACGATGACTATGTATTAATAACAATTTACTTTAGATTGATTTAAGTTTCCATAATTCTTCAAAGGCTGTTCATCAAAAGCAAGACTCAAATAAACTGCCTTCAAAATCAGCTGAATTTCTTAGGCTTAAAAGGATGTTTCAGTATTTTTGAAGTAGGGTTGTATGGTACTTCTGCATAGTTAACCTGACAACAATAGTAAATGACTCGGTCATGGCATGATCGAGTCAAAAGATAATATTGAATTTTCCCCCAGCCTTTGTGCATTTCTATAAACACTGATCATCACTACGACTTTGAAGTAAAAGTAGAATACAACAGCCTGCTATCCTTCTATTAAAAACATGCCACTGTGCTCGTTACTCAGACTGAATCCAATCGTGGTATGGGCTCTAGGAGGCCAGAATGTCAAAGGTATACCAGTATGCAATTTACTTGGAAACGAAGTACTTGTCATTGACAAGTAGGTGCACAAGTTGACAGGACAACCCACTTAGCTAGCTAACCGGAGCTAGCAGAGATCAACAAGAGGCAGCAGTTTTATTGGCAAGCGTTGCTCAGACTACCCACACTCACGTACATTAACATTTTTTTCGCACAAGTATAAGAAAATGTTAAGTAAACGTTAAGCGTAGAAACGATATGTGGGTTAAAAAAAGAGACATGTCTATCTGGTGTTATGGCATGAAAACAGGTTGCTTCCAGTGTGGGTCTGTGACTGGTACAAACGTTACTAGAGAGCACTGGTGGCTACATTAGCCTGCTAGCTGCAGCCTGTGGCCAGCCATGACTAGCGTTAGCGGGGAAGCTGGCAGGAGCCTGACAGCACAGCACAAGCCGTTAGCAGTCGTCGCGGAACGACAACTAATTCACTCTTACCAAGGCTCTGGGTGATGCAGACGTGGACGTGACACCAGGTAGATGTATATCAACCGGATGCACTGGGCAAAGGAGACAGGAGACGGTGGGAAAGAGCGAGTGCGGTGCTCAGCCTCTGTGGAGGTCTTCACCTGGTGCTTCCATGTCTGTTTACCAGACTGCATTCTGGGACAGAGACGTCACTGCGCCAGGACGCACGCGCACACGGCGCACAGTGATCAGTTAAAGCGTTTGTTATTTTCGAAAAACTGTACATCCCTTGGTGGATTTGTGTATGTTATTTTCGAAGAACTGAACATCCCTTACTGTCGGTACAGTCATTGTATAGAGACTACATTTCTGTATAATAAAGGAATTTAGGAGCTGCTCACAACTGAACAACTTAAAACTAAGTGTGGTTAGTGGTTACAAAACATAGCCTATATATAATTTAATTATTGTGTGACAAACAACAACACAAAAAATGTTGGATAACCACCATAAAGCACTCATAGGCTATAACGTACGTTTATTTGAATGGGAGGATACAGTACATCTAGTCCATTTAACCATATTGTTTGGGAAATTTAACCAGAAAGGATTTTTTACACAATTTAAAGACTTTGAATTACATTATAAATCCCTTTCAAAGTTTTAAACAACAATGCCTAGAAACGGCCACATATTCTATGTTGCTGTCTTGTGTGAAATGTTTTAAATCGTACTCGTGCACATGTCTGTTTTCCCTTTCTTCTATTACGTATTTGAATTTGATGTAAATGTTTTCTTTTAGCTGTTATTGATTTTCTTTTTAAATAAATCTTTTTTTTTTTACTCTCTCCTCTCTGGCCAATCAGCGACATAGGCGGCGCGAGCTCTTTTGCTCACTTCCGCCGGTTCAATAAAGTGTTTCCAGCTAGATACAGACATGGGAGCTGTTACAGATGGTAAGTAACTGTTTATTTCATTTATTTCAGCGCCCTGGTAAAAAACACGAGTAGAAATGTATACCGAGGTTCTTCAAGTATCAATACGTACAGAGTCATACTGTCCAAAACACGAACCAATTCAGAGAGGGAAGCTTTGTTCTTAAAACTGCTAATATATTGTAGCCATGCTAGCTAGCAAACAGTTAGCCCAGCAACTCCAGGATTTGCCTGCTTTGTCGGAAAGGTTTGTTTTATCCCCTGCTCTCGACCCTATTCTAGACGAAGTTATCAGGAAGCGTCTTCTAATTGACGGGGACGGAGCTGGTGATGACCGCAGAATCAACGTGCTGCTGAAGAGCTTTACCAAGTGGTGCAACTCGCCTGGGACCCCGGAGGAAGGGTATGTGTCTGTGTGAGCCCAATAGACCTCAGCCTTGGATTTTGTCACTAAACGTTTCTATAAAAGTGTGGCAAAAGACTGACGTTTGTGGTTTGAGTCATAATCCGTTCTGCTATTGTGTTCAGGTTCACGCAGTACCAGAGGATGTTGGGTACACTGGCCCAATGTGATTTTTCCATGGGGAAGACGTTGATGGTTTATGACATGAATCTTCGGGAAATGGAGAATTATGAGAAAATTTACACCAACATAGGTAGGGAAAAAAAGATTTTTCTGAAACTGACACTAAGGGAGTTCCTGCCCTATTTGTATTTAATAATGCACACCATTTGTTGCATCGCATCGCCTGTATATTATTTTATATGACATAAAACCTGTTCTTGTATTTCACACTCTTTATACATTATGTAGAAGAACTGGGCCGGAGTCACCACAAAGCGACTTATTTTAAAATAATCACCAACTTGTCCACATTTCAGAGCAAAACATCACGTCTGCACACGAGAAGATATCAGAATGCAAAAAAGAAATTCAGAGAGCAAAAAGAATACGAAAAAATCGCCAAGGTAAGATTATGTCCAGTGCCCAAGATACATTTTTGGTAAAATATTAACCTGAGAGTTTTATTATTTGTTTTTATATACAGACCAAAAGGCAAACATTGGAGGTGTATGTAGTAAAACAATGCATTTATTATTTTTAACATAGTGCCAAAGGAGTTAGTTGATCCATTGATTGGTCAATCAGCAAAATAATGTCACCTCTGGACAATGGATACGTTATTTAAATCATTTATGAAGGACACATTCCAAACATAATTTAGGACCTATGTTTAGCATTTCCGATACTTTCTTCCATGTTTTATTTACTTAACAATTGATTAATTCTGAAAATGATGCAGGGTTTTATATGGCATTTCCTTGAAGAGCACACCTGGCATAGGTGAATTTATTTTCTTGTACACTGAGATCATCAATCATTTGATGAACAATTAGTGGCAATAGATGTTTGTTTGTTTTTTTATTCTAAAAATGTATTATTTGGAAGAGCCAATTAATTTCTGCCTGTCTCACATTTCACTATTTTGGGTTCCTTCAGAGTACGATGCTTTGGCTAAGGTTATCCAGCAACACCCAGACCGACATGAAACTCTAAAGTAAGTCAGTCCCTCCTTTGCTTCATCTAGATGATGATAATCAGTTTTGCCTTTCATGATAATCACATGTTTTGCTTAATTCTGTTTTGATCACATAAAGGCAGTTGGAGGCGCTCGACAAAGAACTCCAGCAACTTTCTAACATTAAGGAAAATGTAGATGCAAAGGTAAATTCATTATCCCTTCTTTTCTAACCAGTGAAGTCTTCAATCATCAGTAATAATTAAATTTACTTCCTCTGTTTTTTCGCACCCAGTTGGAGTTGCGAAAGAAGCAGTTCCATGTGCTACTCAGTACCATACAGGAGCTACAGCAGACACTGGAGAGTGAGTTAACAAGGACAATTTTAATGTTATCTGTATTCCTAATGGCTGTTGATATGTATATTCATCCATTTCATCTGTGAAGTTTAAAGAAAGTGTATGTACCAGTGCCTTGCTGATCATGGCTTTCCTTCCTAGATGACGAGAAAAATGACAATGACGACAACAATCAGGAAAGTCCTGCAGAAATCGGAGAATGAACATAATGGATCCTGACCGAGATAAATCAAGTGACCCGCTTTTAAATCATTTTGTTTTTTGTCTAAGGATTTTTATGTATTTTTGAATAAAGCTGAATTGTCCAAATACTTTCATTTATAATGTATTTACCAAAGCGGTGAATTTTGAGACGCATGGCTGACAATACATTTTGTTTAATTCGCCTTTTGTTATCTGGAATTATTAACTGAGCTTTGTCCAGTCTGATGATGATGTCATGATGGGAATGCACTGTATGCAAGATTGATACATCAGACTGATATAAATAACACAGGAGCAGAGGTTATTTATGAAGGGAAAAAGCATTACTAATCCTTTTAAAAAAAAAAATGATCAGTGCACTAGGAGTAAAGATTGAAAAAGTTGCATTTAAATTGCAGACCTTTTATTGCTGCAAGTGGAATACCACAAACGTATTTATGATAAGAGAAAGAGAGGTTTATGTAGTTGGTAAGAAAATATCGAGGTCTTGTAATGACCTATGGTAATAACAGATTGCAATAAAGCTATTGTGTTTCTGTCAAACAGAATTCCCTCTAAGCCCACAATGGGGAGCCAAAGTACATCGTTTTATATTAATAGCTGTTGATTTGTATTCAGTAGATTATAATAGATTGTAACATTGAGTAGACTTACCTGTAAAAGCAACTCATGCAATTGTAGGAGCCAAACAATCGATTTAAGTCAAATATTTTCTTTATTTGAACAAATATATTTGGAAAAATATGAATTTGCATCATTTCTAATACATCAAGAAACATTAATTACCTGCTTGTTCTGATCGGTCCAACCATTAGCAAAAAACAAAGCATAAAAAGTGTTGGGTTTGTTCAGCATTTTTGCTGTACTTATTTCTATTGAAGATATCTCCAAAAATCTATTCTTGCCATTTTATGGCAAGACAACAGGTGTTAAAAGTTTTGCAACAAGCGCTTTTTTATTATAATACAGTGCATATTAGAGTATATTTAAAAATAATCCTCATATGCTGTGGTTGAGCTGTTTCGACTTAGCTTTTACATCCTAATCAAATGTAATATATTCTACATACAGTATACGGTAAAAAATAAAATGTAAAAATAAGTATAACAATCCTGCATCCAATACTATAAGATAATATATAATATAACATAACCCTGTATTAGTCCCACAGAGGGGACATTGTCAGTGTGACAGCAGCAAAGGAGGATAGTGCAAATAAAAAAAGCATCAGTAAAAATTCAGAATATAACTGTATGAGGTACAGTAGACTGCTGCTGTCAGAGGAGGTCAAGACTCCTCTAGAACTCTACCAGGTATGTGCGGGCCTTCATCAGGCGTTTGAGGCGACTCTGCAAACCAGCCCTCTTGCTACCGATGTCCAAATCCTCCTTCAGCAAGAACTCCAAGTTCTCCTTGTCTTGAAGCACCATCAGCATCTCTCTCTGCAGCTGGATGGCTGACTCCTGTAACATCTGGTAGCGAATCACCAGCGGGATCTGGTCAGCCAGACGCTGGCTGGCAATCTGAGTGAGGAGAAAGATAGAAAAGTTTGAGACGCAAAAACCAATATCTAAAAACCTGCCCTTCGTCTAACATTGCTGTTTTTGTTTATGAATTATTCCTCGAGATTAAAACTCACTCTGTAATACGATTTAAGATGCAACATCAGCTCCTGAAGTGTTGCATCGTTATCTGTTCCATACACAATACTGGAAGAAACATGTTTTTCTTCCTCCTCATCCCCCTCCTCTTTCTTGCTGTCACTCAAACTGTTGCTGTATGTTCTGTCCTGAGAGTAAACAAGCAGCTCCATCTTGAACTGGGTCCTCAGCATGGATTCAGCAGTGGACTCTTCTTTCACCTTGATGGCTTCAATCTTAGCCTATAAAACAAGATTTTAAGTAGTCTTAACACCAAATAAATTATTTATTCAATGATGATAGTCGAAGTATTAATGTAGAAATGAACTATCAAACTTTTTAGAAGATTGCTACCTTGGTAGTTTTTAAGAGGTTAGGATATCCAGTAAAGCTACTTTGGGCCAGCTGTATGAACACCTTCCTCACAGCGTCTTGAGGAAACAGAAGTACCACAAGATACAGAAGCTTGATCTAAACTTATCATGTCACTGGTGGATTTATGAATATGTTTGAATAAAACTGAGAAAATCATTTAATATGTCATTTGTTCAATCACATACCTCCTACGTCCTTGAGTCTCCTGACAGCAGGTTCTTCCAGCTTTTTGATCTGCTCCTTGACCATGACCTCAAAGGTCTTGTAGTTGATGAAGCCCGGCAGTTCTCTTCCACGGTATCTCTCTTCATACTCCTCCACCTCGTCCTCAATTCCCTGGTTAACTGCAACACAAACGTATATTTGTCCTGCTGATGGAAGTTTAAGGATTGAGGCCTGAAGTGACTTTATTTGCTTTATAACAGTTAAGACATGCTGTCTCCTTTGGTCATTTACACAGCTCACCCCTGTAGGAAATGAACCAACCAGAGTCATAGGCTACCTCCTAAATGGCCTTATCCACATCCAAAAAACACTAAGTCCTCTATGTTACAGAGGGCTGTAGACCAGATCAAAACGATCCACTCACATTTTTCTCCTGACTGGTCCAGGTGGGCATTCCACTTCCTAAACTCTCTTCTGAGCATTGAAAAGACGTTGAGCTTCTCTCCACAGTGGAGTTCCTCTCCTGTCGTCAGACTGATGGCGTCCTGAGTGAATGCTGTCACTTTCTGCAGCACACATTACATATTTAACATTGCAAAAGGTTATTTACATTCATTGGGATTTTGGCATTTGTCTTTGTAGCCCTATGTAGAGTGAGGGAGCTCACGTCAATGAGGAAGACAAGTCTCTCAGCTGCATCAGATGGGGGTCCATTTCCATATCTCTCCAGCTCTTCCCGAGTCTGTGCTAGTTTCTCCTCTATCTGCTCTTCTAGTCGAGGCAGAGATCGCTGCAGATCATAGCAAGGTGAAAAACTTTAACACGTAAGGTGACTCATCATAATTTGTAGGGTTCATTGTTGAGATGAAGCAATAAAAACATTTACCTCAATGTGATGCACCAGCTCAAGGGTGAGTTTCTCAGCCAGTTTAGGAACAGTGGCATTTCCTTCATTGTAGAGAGATCTACAGCAAGAATAAAATATCTACTGAGTACATGCTCTTCAACCTCTCAACACTTTGATGGATTTTGTGTAATAACCCAAATATTATGCACTTACTGGAAAACCATGTGATCACTGAAGAAGGCTTTCTCTCTTTCTATTGCTTCAGTAAGAGACACCTTGTCTGTGATCTCCTTCTGACCCCTGCACTTGACGATCATGTAGCCCTTCTTCAGGTGGATGACCTCATTGTGGACAATGTCAACCACCGTCTCTTCTGTGCCTTTGTCCACCAGGTCAGGCTTGGTCAAGATACCTTACACAGAGAGAGAGAGTAGACTGGGTAAGAGTTAAGTAACTTAGCCTACCTCAAAGCTGGGTGATTGTTATTCAAAATCAGCTTTTATTACCCAAAGTCCTCTCTCCCTCAGGATCCACCTCCTGTGCCATCTGCAGAGCCTCTGTGGTGGCAATGTCCACGTTGCATGGAACAACCACCAAGCTGATGGTTTCTTGTTTTGTGATGAACTTCTGGATCAGTCTTTTAATCTGAAAGTATGAATTCATATGGTACATGAGAGGCTGTGTAGTGGTGTTGTAGTGGAGGAAACTGGTAGGTGTATTGTCTCTGGGCTGATCTTCTCATATCACTAGATTCACTTCAGGTGTGACGGCCAGAACACTACTTAACACCCGATATGTTAGAATATGAAGTAACTGCATTTAGGCCTATTTATATACAAACCTGTTAAGAAAGCATGTTAACACAGTGCCATATTATGTTGCTGTGGCTACTTGGACGCTGTGATAACTCAGAGAGAGAAAGAAAAGACAACTTCCCTGTGTGGACAGTCTGGCTTGCTGATAGTAACTTTGTGATTGGCATTAAATAATACACATCTTAAAAAATACTATAAGGCACTAATAGTGAACCATTGGGGCTTTTTCTACAGGTGGGGAACACAGGGCCCAGGGTTATCTTCGCAGTCAACACTTGATCTGGAAAAACTTTTTACCAAAGAAAGTGTCCTCATAAAAACAGTTGACAGTGTGTTTTGGGGAACAACCATACCTGGTCTCCAATGTTCTCTGGTTGACCCTTTACAGCCACCCTGGTGATGCCAGGAAGGTCAATGAGGGTCAAGTCTGGAACATCAGGAGAGGCGATTTCCAGACTGATGAGGTCATCACTGATCCCCACCCCAACCCCAGCCATTTCATCCTGAGCTGTAGAGAGATGAAATGATGTATGGTGGTTGCAAATGAAGACGTTTAGTAGCTCCATCAATATGTGGCTTGATAGTTGACAATGACATTTAATAATGCTGTACACTGTACCTTCTCTGATCTTCTTCTCCACATCTGCAGGGTCTTCTATCTCTTCCTCAAAGTTCTGGTAGCTTATCTTTCCATACCACTCCTCTCCTTCTCTCCTTCTCTTCATCTTCAGTTCGAGGGGACATCTTGTCACAATGCCTGAATTAATGAAGAGTGAATGACCAGAGAGGGGAAAATCCTTTAAAATACAGTGTGCTTTATGATAAGTCTCAGATAGTCCCTTCTGTAAAACCAGTTGGGTAGGTTTAGAAAGGATTGTTCTGTGGCAGCCAAGCTTTTGGTATTTGTCCTGCCACAATGTAATAATTAACCCTTAATATTTACACAATAGACTAACTTGGAAATGTGGTTAAAATATCATGTACAACACATAAAGGACTTTGTTACTGAATGCAGTTCCTGGCATTGGTATGGATTTGCTGAGTAGGTCCTTCACTCGAAATGTACTTATTTCACCGTCATGTTTTAAATCATTATTGGGGAAAAAAACTGTTTAACACAGGTTACCACTTCTGCTTAATTTCTTTGAAGGCTGTTTGTATGGTCAAGTTCTTTTTTTAACCATATTTAAACTGAATTTCTTATTTTCTTTAGTCAGATAGATAGATAGATAGATAGATAGATAGATAGATAGATAGATAGATAGATAGATAGATAGATAGATAGATAGATAGATAGATAGATAGATAGATAGATAGATAGATAGATAGATAGATAGATAGATAGATAGATAGATAGATAGATAGATAGATAGAAATATATGGATGGATGGATGGATGGATGGATGGATAACTCACCACTTCCTCTTGGCAGAGCCACCCCTGACAGCGCCTCCAACACAGAGCTCTTCCCAGAGCTTTGGTCTCCGATCACGGCGATAGCCGGCAGCGCCAAGTCCTTCTCTACCCCCAGAGAGCGAAGAGAGTCAATGAGATCAATGCAGGGACGCACCTTCTCCTCGTACTGTTGGTTCAGGGTGTTCATGTTGATGACTTCTTGTTTCCTGTAAAGAAAGTGTTTACAAAAAACGAATGAAAGTCACTAAGATTTTACTAATCAGTTTCTTCCGTGACGAAGCAGATGCTTGAATGCGGAATGTCAGAGCGCACACAGCCACACACATGCATTCGTAGCGGGTTCCAATTGGCTCTGTCAAATTCCATCTGCAGGAAATGAAACTGCTACATAAGTTAGGTTTCGTTTCATTGTCTTTGATTTTTTTTTGCCCCTAACGGATAGTATGAGACAAGAAAACAACGTTGTCATTCTACCATGTAAAACATTAAGCGCATAGGCCTAAACGTTTTCTTTATCTATTTGATGCCATATGGGGAGATATAGTTGAGTTTTTAGATGACTTGAGTTTGGTCCAAATCATTATTATATGATATTATTTAAACACTGTAGTACACATGGAGTTGTCATGTATACATACACTTTCTCACTAAAAGGATTAAATGTTATGTTAACATAATGTAAAATAAAATGTTTGTTTATTTTTGAATCTCGTTTAATGTGTAATGTAAATGTATGTTTTCTTTTCCATCAACAGCATTTGCTTTTTATTTTTCCCCCATAAGCCCTCTGTGAACAAGTCTGTGTATCTTGTTTAATTTTGAACTTATGGTTATTGTTATTACCTGTTTCCTAGTTGTATTGGTGTATTGGGTCATTCACATTCCCCTCAAACTCCCAACAAATCTGGTATTGTTGCAGTTGACTTGTAATTATCCACCTTATCTTCATCTAATTAAATTTTATTTTATTTTATTTTAGGACAAACAATAATTTGCTCCAATCATGGCATGATGAACCCACCTAGAAGGCCCAGGGACAAAAATAGGTTTATAATCTGCTTTAAGGTGAGACTGCAGGTGAATAGTCTAACACTGTTATCTCATACCATCTGGAAACTTTGCAAGTTGATTACTTACCTAAAAAAACATTAATTTTCATTACAATATTCTCAGAAAAGTTTGAACAATACAGAAATGCGCCAATATGTAACACATGTTGCACACGTGCACATCGTAAAAAAAAAACCAACTATAGATGTTGGAGAAAGCCAGTTATTTTTATTTTTATTTTTTTTTTACAACACTGATTCTGGATACAGCCTTTTTTCATTTTATAAATCAAAAAATACCATGTACAGGTCTTAAAAATGCATTTACATCAAGCAGAAAATGTCTCCTAAATCAATCAATGAACAACATATGAACAAGTCATTTACGAACAACCTTCAGAATAGTGTTAAGAATGATTATTGAATGTTTAGTTCATGTAAGTGCTTTAGAAGTTGAGATTTTTGATTCAGATTATAAAAACAAAACTATCAAATAATATTTTTCTAACCACTATCAAACCAACATTAACACACCATTTCTCAGAGTGGAAGTTTTTTTTGTAAAAACTATGGACACCCATATATTGTCAAACAGAAATAAAGATTTCAGACCAGGTTGTTCATCCAGAATGTGATCCTTGAAGGTCCTAGATATACTTTCTGGTGAACAACCTTTCACAACATTTCATGCTTGTAAAACCACTTTGCTCCCTGATTATAGTGCTAAGAATGGTTATGGGAATTTAAGTTTATTATTGTAAGTGCTTTAGAAATTGAGATTTCTGGGTCAAGAGTATTAGCATAAAACTAATGATGAGATAATGGCTGTTAAAGATGGTTGTATCATGTTAAAGTTTTGCCTACAGTGTCATGCCTTAATTTTATTTAAATTGACCACAATGGAATTATCACCTGACATGAACATGAAGCCTTTGTCATCAATTAT
Organism: Ammodytes marinus; assembly: GCF_949987685.1. NCBI lineage: Eukaryota > Metazoa > Chordata > Actinopteri > Uranoscopiformes > Ammodytidae > Ammodytes > Ammodytes marinus. The sequence goes on from NC_137233.1 coordinate 25,708,262, forward strand.
GCATGGGAACACATCTAAACTCCACACACCTTCTTGCTGTGTGAATATGTATATGTATTTTCATGGGATGAGAGGATTCACTAGCCAGGGCAGTATCATTTCATGGCTGATTGTCCAAACATTACTTAGTAAGAACTTAACTAGCAATTCTATAAGTTATTGATCAAGGGGAAAAGGCATTATTTAGTTATCATTTTTTTTTTAAATCGATTGATGATCAGTGCACTGGGAATCAGGACTGAATCAACTTTGCATTTGAATCATAGACCTTTCATTTTTTCAAGTGGACCCCCCACCCCTTCAAGCCCTTCAGCAATGCTGGCAGCACTCATACGTCTATTTTCCAAAGCCAACCTCTGTGTATGACGCTGAACATGTGCATTCAACCTTCGTAAACTGGGCCGCAGGGCAGTAGGGGAGAACGGGGTAAGTAGGCACACTTTTTACTCTAGTGAGAATTGCTCATCACCTAAACATCTTTCAAAAGTCATTCCTACATTAAATTGAAGCTTAAGGTGTTGGCTTGAAATGTGAACCCCTCACTTTTTCTATCTTATTGTAATAAAGAAGAAATTAATCATCAAAGACACCCTTACACATTGTGACAACCAACCCCATCAAGGGGTCGGTTGTCACACACTATGGGGTTGTTTGTCACAATGTTATCTTAATGGGAATAATCATAAAAAGAAGGAAAGAAAGTAGAACTAAATTTGAACATTTAATTGCATTGTCAAGTTGACAAATAGGCTTACATAACTTACTGTAGCCTTGGCAACTGGTCTAGTTTGGGATGCACTGGGTTGTTTTGATTTTGTTGCCCTTTTTTCTTTTGCATGCTAGCTGGCTTTTCCTGCTCTATTCTTTCCTTCTCTGGGGTGTCAGTGAGGATACAGCTTGACAATTTCTTTCATTATTGGGTTCCTTTTCTGGCTGTAGCCTTTGGATAACATGTGACAACCAACCCCCCCCCCAAAAAAATGTGACGACCAACCCCAACTTGAATTTCTTGCTAGCATCAAGGCCAACAACCATCTGACAACTAATTAGCTTGCTAAAAACAATCTAAACTATAGCTTACCCTTCACACTTGTTTAGGGTAACAACTGTTTTGTTATGAACCCATTGTGTAAAAGCCTAGAAGAAAAATACTGAGGAGCTAAATATTTTCAATATGACATGAAAAACACAAACAGTCCTCTCGCCTCAAATTCAGCAGTCTAACTCCAAGGAAGACTATGTACCTCTGATCCCAATTCTGGATATTTACATACCAAAATTTCACAGACAGCGCCTTCTGGTTCCGAGATATAACGATTGTGACAACCAACCCGTGTGACAAATTACCCCGTTCTCCCCTATCGCAACATGATAACGACCCCAAACACACCTCCAAGACGACCAGTGGCTTGCTAAAAAAGCTGAGGGTGGGGCGCCCTTAGCTCAGTTGGTAGGGCGGCCCCCCCATGGGCCTCGGCCAGCAGCGGACCCGGGTTCGATTCCAGCCCGCGGTCGTTCTCTGCATGTCACTCCCCTCTCTGCCCCATTTCAACTCTGTCTCTACACTATCAATAAAGCATAAAAATGTCAAAAAAATATCAAAAAAAAAAAAAAAAGCTGAGGGTAAAGGTTATGGCCTGGCCAATCATGTCTCCAGACTTAAACCCTATTGAGCATCTTTGGGGCATCCTCAAACGGAAGGTAGAGGAGCGCAAGGTCTCTAATATCCACCAGCTCCGTGATGCTGTCATGAATGAGTGGAAGAGGATTCCAGTGGCAACCTGTGAAGCTCTGGTGAACTCCATGCCCAAGAGGGCAGTGCTGGAAAATATTGGTGGCCACACAAAATATTGACACTTTGGGCCCAATTTGGAAATGTTTTCTTAGGGGTGTACTCACTCTTGTTGCCAGCAGTTTAGACATTAATGGCTGTGTCGAGTTATTTTGAGGGGACAGTAAATTTACAGTTATACAAGCTGTACACTGACTACTTTACATTGTATCAAAGTGTGATTTATTCAGTGTTGTCCCATGGAAAGATATAATGAAATATTTGAAGAAATGTGAGGGGTGTACTCACTTTTGTGAGATACTGTATGTAGTTGTTAAATGTCATATGGTTTTATAATTAAAGATTGTATTACAGCTATTGTGTTTTGCGGTCAAACTAGGATAATTTCCTCAATAAGCCCAGAAGGGGGAGACAAAGAACATCGTTTTTTATTGATAGCTTACTCATTTGTTTGTAGTCAAGACGAGAGACCTCTGATGTAAAAGTTTACCACATTCACCATGTGTAAAACAGCTACAGGACAGAAACGGGCAGCTGCAAGGTTTCATATCCTATAAGTGTGGTTGAATGGGTTTCATTTAGATTTAGAGAAAATATATCAACTGTCCTATTGATATTATTTTATATTAAAAAAGAGGTCTAGGCTCTGCTGGGACAATATTAAATAGATTAGAATAGAATGTAACATAAGATTTACCTGTAAAGGCAACTAAATAATTTATAGTAGCCAAACAATCAATTCCAGTCAAAACATTTATTTATTTAAACAATTTAACAATATTTGGAAAAACAAGAAAATAATGAATTTAGATCATTTCAAATATATGAGTGGTCCAACATTAGCAGAAAACAAAGCAATTTCGTCAAATGAGATTTGAAAAAAGTGCCTTATTAAATTAAAGAAGTGCATACTGTATTAGAGTACATTTAAAACGACTCCCATGTGCTGAACTTGGCCTGATAGATTGTACATCTTAATCAAATTGAATATGTTCAAAACACAATGTGCAGTAAAGAAAATATATAATAAAGTATAACAATCCTTTATCCAATAATGTACTGTACTGTATTTGACAAATGAAAAAGGTACAGTAGACTCCTGCTGTCAGAGGAGGTCAAGACTCCTCTAGAACTCTACCAGGTATGTGCGGGCCTTCATCAGGCGTTTGAGGCGACTCTGCAAACCAGCCCTCTTGCTACCGATGTCCAAATCCTCCTTCAGCAAGAACTCCAAATTCTCCTTGTCTTGAAGCACCATCAGCATCTCTCTCTGCAGCTGGATGGCTGACTCCTGTAACATCTTGTAGCGAATCACCAGCGGGATCTGGTCAGCCAGACGCTGGCTGGCAATCTGAGGGAGGAGAAAGATCGAAAAGTTTGAGACGCAAAAGCCGATATCTAAAAACCTGCCCTTTGTCTAACATTGCTGTTTTTGTTTATGAATTATTCCTCTAGATTAAAACTCACTCTGTAATACGATTTAAGATGCAACGTCAGCTCCTGAAGTGTTGCATTGTTATCTGTTCCATACACAATACTGGAAGAACCATCTTGTTCTTCCTCCTCCTCCTCCTCCTCCTCATCCCCCTTCTCTTTCTTGCTGTGACGCAAACTGTTGCTGTAGGTTCTGTCCTGAGAGTAAACAAGCAGCTCCATCTTGAACTGGGTCCTCAGCATGGATTCAGCAGTGGACTCTTCTTTCACCTTGATGGCTTCAATCTTTGCCTATAAAACAAGATTTTAAGTAGTCTTAACAACAAATAAATTATTCAATGATGATAGTCGAAGTATTAATGAAGAAATTAACTATCAAACTTTCAGAAGATTGCTACCTTGGTAGTTTTTAAGAGGTTAGGATATCCAGTAAAGCTACTTTGGGCCAGCTGTATGAACACCTTCCTCACAGCGTCTTGAGGAAACAGAAGTACCACAAGATACAGAAGCTTGATCTTAACTTATCATGTCACTGGTGGATTTATGAATATGTTTGAATAAAACTGAGAAACTCATTTAATATGTCATTTGTTCAATCACATACCTCCTACGTCCTTGAGTCTCCTGACAGCAGGTTCTTCCAGCTGTTTGATCTGCTCCTTGACCATGACCTCAAAGGTCTTGTAGTTGATGAAGCCCGGCAGTTCTCTTCCACGGTATCTCTCTTCATACTCCTCCACCTCGTCCTCAATTCCCTGGTTAACTGCAACACAAACGTATATTTGTCCTGCTGATGGAAGTTTAAGGATTGAGGCCTGAAGTGACTTTATTTGCTTAATAACAGTTAAGACATGCTGTCTCCTTTGGTCATTTACACAGCTCACCCCTGTAGGAAATGAACCAACCAGAGTCATAGGCTACCTTCTAAATGGCCTTATCCACATCCAAAAAACACTAAGTCCTCTATGTTACAGAGGGCTGTAGACCAGATCAAAACGATCCACTCACATTTTTCTCCTGACTGGTCCAGGTGGGCATTCCACTTCCTAAACTCTCTTCTGAGCATTGAAAAGACGTTGAGCTTCTCTCCACAGTGGAGTTCCTCTCCTGTCGTCAGACTGATGGCGTCCTGAGTGAATGCTGTCACTTTCTGCAGCACACATTACATATTTAACATTGCTAAAGGTTATTTACATTCATTGGGATTTTGACATTTGTCTTTGTAGCCAGGTTAATGTTTTGTAGCGTGAGGGAGCTCACGTCAATGAGGAAGACAAGTCTCTCAGCTGCATCAGATGGGGGTCCATTTCCATATCTCTCCAGCTCTTCCCGAGTCTGTGCTAGTTTCTCCTCTATCTGCTCTTCTAGTCGAGGCAGAGATCGCTGCAGATCATAGCAAGGTGAAAAACTTTAACACGTAAGGTGAATCATCATAATTTGTAGGGTTCATTGTTGAGATGAAGCAATAAAAACATTTACCTCAATGTGATGCACCAGCTCAAGGGTGAGTTTCTCAGCCAGTTTAGGAACAGTGGCTTTGCCTTCATTGTAGAGAGTTCTACAGCAAGAATAAAATATCTACTGAGTACATGCTCTTCAACCTGTCAAACACTTTGATGGATTTTCAGTAATAACCCAAATATTATGCACTTACTGGAAAACCATGTGATCACTGAAGAAGGCTTTCTCTCTTTCTATTGCTTCAGTAAGAGACACCTTGTCTGTGATCTCCTTCTGACCCCTGCACTTGACGATCATGTAGCCCTTCTTCAGGTGGATGACCTCATTGTGGACAATGTCAACCACCGTCTCTTCTGTGCCTTTGTCCACCAGGTCAGGCTTGGTCAAGATACCTTACACACACAGAGTAGACTGGGTAAGAGTTAAGACACTTAGCCTGCCTCAGAGCTAGGTGATTCTTATTCAAAATCAGCTTTTATTACCCAAAGTCCTCTCTCCCTCAGGATCCACCTCCTGTGCCATCTTCAGAGCCTCTGTGGTGGCAATGTCCACGTTGCATGGAACAACTACCAAGCTGATGGTTTCTTGCTTTGTGATGAACTTCTGGATCAGTCTTTTAATCTGAAAGTATGAATTCATATGGTACATGAGAGGCTGTGTAGTGGTGTTGTAGTGGAGGAAACTGGTAGGTGTGTTGTCTCTGGGCTGATCTTCTAATATCACTAGATTCACTTTAGGTGTGACGGCCAGAACACTACTTAACACCCGATATGTTAGAATATGGAGCAGTAGAGATGAGATATGAGTAACAATTGATCCACTGTTTATTGCCATCTCCTTCTCAGCATCCAGTACACAGGAATCAATAATGGCCTACAAAGGCATACAGTGTAGTGTGAAAGTTTGTGAACCCCTTGAGCCTTTTGGAATTTTATTTATTTTAACAATTATTAATTCATTTTTATCAATACCAGTATTTTTTATATGAAATAACAGATGTTTGTTTATCAATTCAACATTTTTCTTTTCCAGAAATCAACTGTTAAAACAGATAAAACTAATTATTTGACAAATGTTGTATGTGCAAAAGTTTGTGAACCCTGAGCTGCATTGCTTAAATCGAGCAAGGTAAACACAATCAGATGGGCCAAATCGAGTGATGAAATAGACCAATGTAATGAGAGATCTTTAGGGAAGAAATTGGGCGGCACTAGATAAAACAAAGATAAAACCAGGTCAGTTTAGGCCCACCAAACTGAACCCATACAGGTCAGACATGCTCAAAGGGGAAAACATTTCAGAGGATCTCAGGAATAGAGTTTTGATGTTGCAATTTTGTCTGAGGACAGCTATAAATTCATATAAAACAGTTTGAGCTCCATCGGTCCACCGTGAGGCAAATCATCTACAAATGGAGGGGTTCACAAACTTTCACACAGCACTGTATATCAGGCATTCAAACTCATAAGCCACGAAAAAGGTGAGAAGCCCGAAAACAAAGGGGGATCTGGGGGCATAACTCCCCCCCCCCCCCCAGAAGATTTTTTTTGTGATTTGAACATTTAAGAGAAGCAATATGGTGTATTATGGTGAAGAGAATTAAGGACAAAGAAAACCTTATCAGATGAATAGTAAAATGAGCAAAACAAGTTAGTCAGCCAACTTTCTTGACTTTTCCAATACAAAGTGTGTAGGTAGCCTATTTACAAAGAAAAACGTTAAAAACAGCTTAGAATTTTTTTTCTTCTTTGACTCACTTGTTAGACAGGCCGTTTTCAAAGTCTTATTAAACCTATTTACAGCCTGGGCCACAAAACCATTTTAGTCTGTATGTTTAGGTCATATCTCCATGACAACACTGAGGAGGGTAAATTCTTTTGGACCACGCTAGTTTTTATTCTTTTGGAGGTTAAAATGTATTGGCGCGATCTCTTGAGTGACAGCTCTCCGCCCGTTGTCCCTCACTTTGCCTCGGAGGTATATGTCAGCTATTTCCCTCCCCCCGACGTGAGGCGGAGTAAAAATCTCACAAAATGGCGATGCGCACAAACCAGGATTATTGGATGCCGTGTGAATAACTGAGGTCAGCCCGGATGCTACATCCATATTATTTACTATCTATGGACAATAGTGGAGGAAACAGGTGAGTGTGTTGTTTCGGCGCTGATCTGCTATAATCACTGCATTCACCTCAGGTGTGTAGGCTAAGGCCAGAACACCATGCACCATTCAAAATCCGTGAAAACAGCAATAGACAAAAGCACATTATCAATTTGAGGCGACACGTTAATCTGCAGTGACAATCCACAAACCGCGGCCGTTAATCAGCGCGTGCATAAATCAATGCAAACGGCTGTAAAACAACGGTTGGCAAACTGTGAATTTATTTAAAAAGTGATTCACATAAACCAAGAAGGCACTTTAACACGGTAAAATACACTTAACAAAAATATAAACGCAAAACTTTTGTTTTTTGCTCCCATTTTTCATGAGATGGACTTAAAGATCTAAAATTCATTCCAGATACACAATTGTACCATTTCTCTCAAACATTGTTCATAAATCTGTCTAAATGTGTGATAGTGAGCACTTCTGCTTTGCAGAGATAATCCATCCCACCTCACAGGTGTGCCACATCAAGATGCTGATCTGACATCATGATTAGTGCACAGGTGTGCCTTAGACTGTCCACAATAAAAGGCCACTCTGAAATGTGAATTTTTTTGCTTTATTGGGGGTCTGGGGACTCAGAACCAGTCAGTATCTGGTGTGACCACCATTTGCCTCATGCAGTGCAACACATCTTCTTCGCATAGAGTTTATCAGATAGTCAATTGTGGCCTGTGGAATGTTGGTCCACTCCTCTTCAATGGCTGTGCGAAGTTGCTGGAGACGGCTTATGGTGGAGAAATGAACATTCAATGCACGAGCAACAGATCTGGTTGACATTCCTGCTTTCAGCATGCCAATTGCACGCTCCCTCAATGCTTGTGGCATCTGTGGCATTTTGCTGTGAGGCCTTTTATTGTGGACAGTCTAAGGCACACCTGTGCACTAATCATGATGTCAGATCAGCATCTTGATGTGGCACACCTGTGAGGTGGGATGGATTATCTCAGCAAAGCAGAAGTGCTCACTATCACACATTTAGACAGATTTGTGAACAATGTTTGAGAGAAATGGTACAATTGTGTATCTGGAATGAATTTTAGATCTTTAAGTCCATCTCATGAAAAATGGGAGCAAAAACAAAAGTGTTGCGTTTATATTTTTGTTGAGTGTAATAGGCCTAGTAGGCCTGCTGCGGCTACTTCAACGCTCCGATAACTCGGAGAGAAAAAAATGTCAACTTCCCTGGAGACGCTCTGACTGACTGATGTCACCGCCCCTCAATGACAAATGCTATTTCTGATTGGCCAAATGACCGACACTATGGTCACTCACTCCACTTTCTTAATAGCTCCACGGTCCACACCACACACACACACACACACACACACACACACACACACACACACACACACACACACACACACACACACACACACACACACACACACACACACACACACACACACACACACACACACACACACACACACAGTGCTGGCCATCAGACCCCCCCCCCCCCTCCCTCCCAAAATGTTTTCTCAACGGATCTCCACAAATCGCATATATGGCCAATTTTGTTTCCAAAACGGCGAATTTCACCGAAAGGTGACTAGTTTGCATGCCTGATATATGTACAACTTGCGTGACACGTTAATCAATCTGCTTTGACGGGCTGCAAGAGTATTAAATATTGTGCATAAATTCAATCGGTCGTATGAAACAACGGTTGGCAAAATGCATTTAAGCCAATTTATATACAAAAGCACAATAACAGGGCCATATAAAGTTGCTGTGGCTACTTGGACGCTGTGATAACTCAGAAAGAGAAAGAAAAGGCAACTTCCCTGTGTGGACAGTCTGGCTGATTGACAGTAACTATGACATCTGCATTAAATAATACACATCTTAAAAAATACTATAAGGCACTAATAGTGAACCATTGAGGCCTTTTCTACAGGTGGGGAACACAGGGCCCAGGGTTATCTTCGCAGTCAACACTTGATCTGGAAAGACTTTTTACCAAAGAAAGTGTCCTTACAAAAGCAGGTGACAGTGTGTTTTGGGGAACAACCATACCTGGTCTCCAATGTTCTCTGGTTGACCCTTTACAGCCACCCTGGCGATGCCAGGAAGGTCAATGAGGGTCAAGTCTGGAACATCAGGAGAGGCGATTTCCAGACTAATGAGGTCATCACTGATCCCCACCCCAACCCCAGCCATTTCATCCTGAGCTGTAGAGAGATGAAATTATGTATGGTGGTTGCAAATGAAGACGTTTAGTAGCTCCATCAATATGTAGCTTGATAGTTGACAATGACATTTAATACTGCTGTACACTGTACCTTCTCTGATCTTCTTCTCCACATCTGCAGGGTCTTCTATCTCTTCCTCAAAGTTCTGGTAGCTTATCTTTCCATACCACTCCTCTCCTTCTCTCCTTCTCTTCATCTTCAGTTCGAGGGGACATCTTGTCACAATGCCTGAATTAATGAAGAGTGAATGACCAGAGAGGGGAAAATCCTTTAAAATACAGTGTGCTTTATGATAAGTCTCAGATAGTCCCTTCTGTAAAACCAGTTGGGTAGGTTTAGAAAGGATTGTTCTGTGGCAGCCAAGCTTTTGATATTTATCCTGCCACAATGTAATAATGAACCCTTAATATTTACACAATAGACTAACTTGGAAATGTGGTTAAAATATCATGTACAACACATAAAGGACTTTGTTACTGAATGCAGTTCCTGGCATTGGTATGGATTAAGTCCTTCACTCGAAATGTACTTATTTCACCGTCATGTTTTAAATTATTATTGGAGGAAAAAAACTGTTTATCACAGGTTACCACTTCTTCTTAATTTCTTTGAAGGCTGATTGTATGGTCAAGTTCTTTTTTTAACCATATTTAAAGTGAATTTCTTATTTTCTTTAGATAGATAGATAGATAGATAGATAGATAGATAGATAGATAGATAGATAGATAGATAGATAGATAGATAGATAGATAGATAGATAGATAGATAGATAGATAGATAGATAGATAGATAGATAGATAGATAGATAGATAGATAGATAGATAGATAGATAGATAGATAGATAGATAGAAATATATGGATGGATGGATGGATAACTCACCACTTCCTCTTGGCAAAGCCACCCCTGACAGCGCCTCCAACACAGAGCTCTTCCCGGAGCTTTGGTCTCCGATCACGGCGATAGCCGGCAGCGCCAAGTCCTTCTCTACCCCCAGAGAGCGAAGAGAGTCAATGAGGTCAATGCAGGGACGCACCTTCTCCTCGTACTGTTGGTTCAGACTGTTCATGTTGATGATTTCTTGTTTCCTGTAAAGAAAGTGTTTACAAAAAACAAATGAATGTCACTAAGATTTTACTAATCAGTTTCTTCTGTGACGAAGCAGATGCTTGAATGCGAAATGTCAGAGCGCACTCAGCAAAAAAAGTTATTAATCCCCGTGTGTTTTGAAAGATCTTTTAATTATTTTACACATTTTAAACATATTTTTGAAACATTCTAAACATCTTTGTGCGTTTTTAAACAATTTAAAAAATATATTTGAACATCTTTATCCAGTGGATTAATCCTGCTTCCTTTAAGCATGCATAGTAGTGACTGAGTTTGCAGCGGAGTGAGAAAGATAGGCAGACAGACTTGCCCAAATATTTGATTATTGTTAAATGTCCTTCACACACCCAGTGTTTTTTCGCTAGTGCCTCCAATGTCCAGCTGTGTGAAAATAGTAGCCATCCGAGGTCCAGATCCTCCTAGGAGGGTCCGGGGAGAGATTTTTTTTTACTTTTTTAAAGTGAAATGCATGAATCTGGTGCACTTTGAGAGGAAAATTAAGAGGCTAAATATGAGGAATTTTGTGTAAACAAATAATTTGGAGACACTGGGTCGGATGAATTAGAAGCTATTGAAGAAAGACACATGAATTTTCCATAAAAATATGAATTTAAAATAAAATATTATGCAGGGTCCTCTGGGTTGGGCCAAGCCCCAACCTCAGCGATTTTTACCAGCATCCAATAAGGAAGTGATCACAACTGTAGTAACCGGAAGTGCCACTGGGGGGTGGTGCCAAGACCGAGCAGTTTTTCTTTGACTCACTTGTTAGACAGGCCGTTTTATTAAAGTCTTATTAAACCTATTTACAGCCTGGGCCACAAAACCATTTTAGTCTGTATGTTTAGGTCATATCTCCATGACAACACTGAGGGGGGTGAATTTTTTTTGGACCACGCTAGTTTTTATTCTTTTGGAGGTTAAAGGGGACATATTATGAAAAACCAAACATTGCCGGTGTTTGGGCACACTGTTTAGGTTATTGGCGTCCCTACCAGCACACACAAGCTTCAAAAAGACAAATATGTCAGTTTCTTCTGGGACACTTATTTCGAAAAAGGGGGGATTTGAAGGTTTCTTCCAAAAAACACAGACTGATGACGAAATCGGTCGGTTTTCATTATCATAAATACTCCCACGGGAAAGCTCACCAGAAACTCGGCAGTTGATTGGCAAATCAAGACGCCCCGTTGGTAACCACACACACCTGGCTGAGCCTCCACTCGCTCATGCAACAACAGAGGAGAAGCAAGCAGTGTGAGCTCAACCTCAAGCTACCATCACACCCCAGCCTCGAAGCACACTAGGGCTGAATGGATTTACTTCATTTTTTGTTAGGCTATCTTCAGCAAAGGTTTGCAATCTGTTAGTGTGATCAAAGCCTTTTTACTGGAGTGTGGAGGAGACTGTGCCAGGAAGACTGAGAGACACCATCCGTCCGAAATGTAAGTAGTCCTATTTTCAAAATAATTCTGTCCGTTTGTTAGTTCAATGTCTGTAATGTGCTTTATTTTATCCCTCCTATAATAACCAACACCGACTGAAATGAGAGAATGCGGGGTTTAGTCGTTAGCATTAGCGCCCGCTAGCTTTACCGTTAGCTTTATGCTAACGGTTAGAGCTGTGAGTCTTTTGCAGTGACAGTTATTTGGCTCTTTTGTGAGCTCACGTTAGTCCTGCCGTGACGGCCCCTGAGTGAAAAACAGACGGTGAAACTGTAGGGTGTGTTGGAAACTGAAGAGTATTTTTTTAATAGCTTCATCCTGCTACCTGCTAGCTGTCTGACTGTATAGCTCAAGTACACACCGCAATAAGTCTGCGGACAGTGTGTAGTTAGGGTGACCAGATCCCAATTCACCAGATGTGGGACAAAGACTACGTTTGTGCGGGACAAAGTGCCGTTTTTTTAAGCAAAATAAACCTGTAGTACAAGCAGCAGTAGGCCTATTACATGATCTCCAGTGTAATGTACACATAGACAGGAATACTGTAAGTTGTCTCTGCTGGTGTTTGTTTCCTGTCCATTATATTTCAAAAAGCACACAGTATCACTCAGAACTTGCTTATTGAGCCAGGGCTATACTGAATTTGTTGTAGCTTTGCCATAACAGATGTATGATGTAGGCCTATACATGTCAGCTAGGCTACATGATGTAACATTGAATGTGGAATGTTTTACAGGTGTCTGAGTGCCCTGATGGAGCCACCAAGACCGTCACACTATCCGTTCCTTCAGAGGAGGATGTGTTCACTGGGTGGGACAGGTGGTCTTCTTCAGGGCCCAACAACAACTGGACAGTTACATAAAAGTTATGGCTTTGCTTCCGTTTGATGTACACTTCATATTTTCATTCCACTGGCTATGAATAAACTGCTTTATTTTTAAGGATGTTTTTGGTCTTTTTAAAATGTAATGATACTGTTTTATCAGAGAAAATCTTCAGCGAGATGAAAATGTGAGTTTCAAGTAATCCTTTACTACAGGTAGCAAACAGTGACAGTAAGCAACACAATACATTTTTTAACGGTAACTTTATTATGAATGAGTGATCACAATACAAATGATACATTATCTACTAGATATTGAAATGTTGTGAGATAATTTGCAGCTCTGACAAACCTAAAGCATAATTATTTCAACCATACATTTTACAAAAGATAATGTCTTTCCAGTGAATCTTGACATGATTCAGGATACATTCTTTTCCATTATGGTTACTGTACATTTTTACATGTCAACTCAGTATCGGTTCACAACCAAAGCTTTTTCACTCCACTGGGCTGTAGATCATTCCACAGACCTGTAAAGACAAACGTAAAACAGGGTGTATGTTACCAGTTTAGAGAGTTTATGCATAAATACTTAGCTCAAATTATGTTATTGACTGTGACATAATTAAACAGTATTTACCTGAGGATAATGTCAGGGAAATCAGAAATCTTGATGCCATTTTCACAGTTTTCAGCTCAGACTCCTGTCTGAACAGGTTCAGTTGTACATCTTTTAGTTTAGAACTGGTTAGTGTGCCGATATTTGTGGTAGAAATGAAGCTAAACATGTTTACATTGGTCTCCATGCTGCATTGGCCAAAAGTAAACAAAACTGACAGCTGGGCGTGTGCCATGCCCATGTAGGTAGGTATAGAGTAAATGAGCAGGGCGGTGCATGCACGCCCATGTAGATCTGACCAGTCAGAGCAGACTAGTATTTGTGCGAAGGGGGGTAAGCTGTCAAAACCTACCTTTTGAGATAGAGGGCAGAGAAGGCTGGAAAAGGCGATGAAGAAATGGGAAATGGTAGAAAACTATTGGGTTTTTTGAACAATAAACCATGAAAACCTTTTCTAGTAGACCTTGGAAATACACCTTTAAAACCGAGATTTTGCATAATATGTCCCCTTTAAAATGTATTGCCGTATTATCTCTTGAGTGACAGCTCTCCACCCGGAGGTATACGTCAATTGGGAATTGCCTGTTTGTCATTTAGCAAATAAATTACTCCATGTGTTAATTATATAGCCTAAAGTAAACCTAAACAACACTAAATATTCAGCATACTGATAGATCCACATGTTGTACCAATGACAAACTCCGCCGACATTAGTTGTGTTCATCACGTCATGGGCCGGTTTCACAGACAAGGCTTAAACCTAGCCCGAGACTAAAATGCCTGTTTGAGCTGGATTAATTCAAAACTACTCGCACAGATTCAGTTTAAAATAGTCCTAGATTAAAGCTATTCTGGATTAAACAAAGCCAATTGCAAAATGGATGACTAGAGCTACTCTAGGTCTAAATTTGATTTTAAATTAATCCTCCAAAGAGGCAGGTTTAACTTCATTTTAGTGGTGTCTGTGAGAGAGCATGGACTATTTGGAATATCTAAATGAAGACCAACTCCCACTGCAGAGGCCAGCCAGAAGAGTACTTGTGGATAGGTCTTATCCAAAACATTTATTTGATGAATTTACATTTCAAGACCGCTTTCAATATGGAAAATGCACTGGAAATAACAACTTTGCTTGAGCTTATTAGATGGATGCATTTAAATTGAAGATGTATTCAGCATAATAAAATGAGTGTCTAAAACTGACACACATGAATAACAAAATGACAAAACACAACCTGAACACCTTTTATTTTCTACTTATATCTTCACTGCGATTAGTAATCACAATTGTCTCAGTACTGTATCTTGTTTGCATCATAGCTCTCTCTTCCAACTTCATGTCCAATTCCACCTGTACAATTTTCATGTCATACTTCCTTCAGATAGCCTATTGCATTTTCTGTTCATGGAATTCTCAGGCTAACTTTCATGCAACGTCATCTTTTTTGTCCTTTCTTGAAAGGTTGTGGCAAGCGCTTCTTTAAAGCGAGATTTGGGTTTTTCCAGAGTCTATCAGTGCAGATATCATTAAAAAAGATGTCAAAATTATAAATGAGAAAGATGTGAAACACCGATAATAATGAAGATAACCTGAAGTTGGTGTATTGTTCTCTTACATTTTCATTAGAATTGAATTTGTTGCAAATTGCGGACAAACTATGTACTTGCTCAGTCCCAGCAGTATGGCTTTTAGATTCAATAACCGGATGGTTTCAAACTATTCTTTAAGAGATTTTTTTCAAATTCATTAAAGTTTATTGACGGAATTGTTTTAGCCTCTGCCATTGTTTTTTCTCACAAGCAATGGTGTTTCTGCTCCACTCCGGGTGTTTAATGATCACCGTTGGACCAGCAGCATGTGCTCATGGGCAGGTGTTTACAATCAGACTTACTTACCTTACTCCCGGACTTCATAGTCACAGACTAACTAAACCAAACCTAAGCCATATCCATGAAAGTGACTTCAACGTCCCAGTTTAACTAGTCCACATTAAGGCCTACTCCTGGCGTAATCAAGGCCCTGTCTGTGAAACCGGCCCCATTTTTGTTTTGGGCTAGCTTGTTAAGCAGGACAGTCGGCTAATGTATGCTCAGCTGTGTGGCGTTGCATGAATAGAGGCTACTTTAAAACAGAGACAAATAAATGCAAGTTATAGCTTGGCAAGTGAGGCTTAGGGGGCAAACAATACACTCTTGACTCAATCAATGTATGTGTTACCTCGCTGGTGGGGAAGGGCAGGGGAGCAGGGGTGTGTGTGCAGCAGTTGCAACGCGCCTCCGTTTGTGCACTCTGCGCGTTCACGTTGACAAAGGAAGTGTGTGCAGGGGGGGGGGGGCATATTTATTGGGGCATTATTATCAACGTTTTTAATCGTCGAGCATTTATAGATGATAATGTCGGCATGGACCACATACACTATGAAAAAAAAAAAACGAACTTTCAGATATTTTTTTTTTTTTCAAAAGGGCACTTGATTTGGCCAGGGGGCAAAGGGCAGGTGCTATAGCACCACTTTGGGTCTACCTGTGCACACCTATGGTAGTACACATGTATAAATACACTTTCTCACTAAAAGGATTGAATGTTATGTTAACATAGTTTAAAATAATATTTTAGTTTTTGAATCTCGTTTAATATGTAATGTAAATGTAATGTGTATGTTTTTCTTTTCCATCAGCAGCCTTTGCTTTTTATTTTTCCCCCATAAGCCATCTGTGAACAAGTTTTTGAACTTAAAGTTATTGTTATTACCTGTTTAGTTGTATTTCCTGGGTGGTGTATGGGTCATTCACATTCCCCTCAAACTCCCATCAAATCTGGTATTGTTGCAGTTTAATAAAGACTTGTAATTATCCACCTTATCTTCATCTAATTAAATTGCCTTATTTTAGGACAAACAATAATTTGCTCCAATCAGGGCATGATGAACCCACCTAGAAGGCCCAGGGACAAAAATATGTTTATAATGTGCTTTAAGGTGAGACTGCAGGTGAATGGTCTGTGGTGGCGGATTTTGCATATGATGTATGTCTGGACTCAAATGTTAGAATGCTTATTAATGAAATAGGAAACATTTGCTACAGGCCTGTATAAAACATACATTGACTGTTTTAGTGTAAACTGACTAACTGAAATGTAGTTTCAACCATCCCCCTCAATCTCCCGAGTGGAGCCAGCCTGACTATACATTTGAAAGGTGACAATGATCCTGCAGACAGCCTCCTGCTGTTCTGGGGCAGCCTGCCCCACCCACGATTATAATATGAATGTATATCTCAAAACCTGTCTGCCTCCCAACCTGCCTTCCCCTCCTTCCCCCCACCCAGCCTTACCTGTCTACCCGCCTCCTACCATGTCCTTAAATAGTCCATGATTTTGAGTGAACATTGTCACTTCTTGTAACATACTTACGTGTGTTGGAACCGGTGACCTCTCCGCGGAGAATTCTTGCTATTCTTGATTGAAAATAAACCTGATGCTATACACTATATCACCGTTTGCTTGACTTTTCTTACCACAGTAATTGGCGAGTTAATTCCAGGAAGGAGAACACCGGCAGAGGGTCCACGGGACCGGACAACAGCAAGCCCTTCCATTTCGGGACAGAGAGGACCTCTGTTGGCCGTCCCGTGGGGAAACTCTGTCATCTCCTCCGAATCGGTATGTGAGAACATGTTTTGTTTTAAAGCAACAACAATTGGGTTAAAGGATTACTTCTAAGGACATCTCTGTAGGAATTTTTACACTACAGTCGGAGCGAAACTCTCCCGTTTAAATTTACTTGGAAGTGAGCATGAACTTTAATTAACCATTAATGTAATAAAGCTAGAACGCCAAAGTGAACAGCCACGAGTTAGCTTCGGCCCGGGTGCTGTGTGACTGTTAATGCATCTGAATGGCCTTCCGCCAAGCACCGGACTGGAATTGACGAATTAGTCTTATTTGTTCAAGTTGAACTGAGCAGGTTGAGAGGAAGGTTTTAGGTAGTTTAGTAATTGGTAATGTTACTTGTTCGGTTGACGGACCGGGACAAGCAGCTGGACAGTGCTTTCATTTGTACTAATTTTCTTTTCTCCGGCAGGTTTTAACTCCTTTAAAACTTTTCCCTTCTTGTGAACATAGCATAAGGGCAGAGTTGGCCCTCTATTTTGGTTGTTTTGTTGACAGTGGAGAGTTCTGTGTTTTACAAAAAAAAAAAAAAAAAAAAAAAAGAGAGAGAGAGAGAGATTTTAGTTTTCTTGGAAAGCCTGAATTATTAAACAGGTCCTTCTGGGAGATTAAACTAGAATTGTTAACCCTTTTACAGACCAAGATATTTGTGTTGGTGGGGCTTGTTTTCGATCAAATAGCAAGAATTTTGAAATTTCATAAGTGTTTTATTGTTTGTCTTTGTTTTTTGTATTGTCTTGTTGTTTTTCATTCTGTTTTGCTTTGTGTTAACTAGCCACGGTACCACAAGGAAAAGGTAAGAAAATTGTGGGCTTATTTCTGTGTTTATAACAATGGGGAAGATTTTTAGCAAACGGGCTGATTTTGTCACGACAATTGACTTGCGAAGGCTCCACAGGACGCTTCGAACCATTTACTTTTAGCATTCAGGCCTGTAGCCTTAGGATATTGAGGCATCATATGTCTTTTAGCTACCATTTAATTCCCTGTTCAGATGGCCTTGCCATTAACTTTGTCTAAAGCTAGCTGCCTATCTGTTTTAAATTCCTTTTTGAGTTTGGAGTTGTTCTGTTGAAGGGAACATTGTGCAAAGTCATTTTCTGTGGCTGAACTAGCCACACACAAAAGAAAACAGGAGCCGGCCTTCGGGGCTGGTTGACGTGTTTTCACTTGATTTTGCTAGTGTGTGATTTCTTTCAGAGGCTTTTCCTGTGGGCTCTTTTGGCTCCATGTTCATTTCCGCTGCTCTCTCCAGCAGAGGAGCAGCGTCAAACACTCTTCCAGTTGGTAAGCGACGATTCCCTAGGTCACTGTTGTGAATGTCTGCTCTTCTATCTAGCCTAGCTTATGGATATGCCTCAGTCGAATGTAGGCTTTCAGGTTCGCTATTTTACCAATTTACTTTTAAAACACTTTTGGGCCAACCAAGGTGGCCATTTTTACCTTCTGCTTAGAGTATTTCTCTTGTTATTATTCGTCTGCTATGGCCCACTTCCAAGGTGTGGTATCCTCCCTGTGTTTTGCTTAGTTCAACCATCTCATCATTTGCATCTTCCTTTTGTCTAATCCTCCGTCCTGACCATGGCCTTTTGTCTTGTGTTCACCATGTGTAAATTACTGGGATTGACTGTGTTTTCCCCCAATGTTTTCCTGACTTTGGGGACTTTTGCTAAACTTGCCTGATTTAATGCTGTTTTCTTCCCATCTCTAAAATAATTTGTTCTGTCTGTTTTTTCAGTCTCCCTTCAGCACGACAGGGACACTGCCACCTAAGTTGACTCTGTTAACAAATGCCTTTGTCTACACCTCCTGTGTTTACATGAATCCTCTGTAGCAAAAAGGGCTACTCTCATTTTTGCAGTCATGGCTGGACTAGCCTGTCTCCATGTACTTGTCACTTTTGCCTTGTTTCTAGCATTAATCTTGTTTACTACATGCCTCCTTTTAGAAAGAGGACTAGCCCATCTGTTTTTAGAAAATACTTGTCCTGGTTCAAGCCAAACTCCCTCATTTACATCTCTTTAAACCACAGATAAACATGCACAGCCACTCTTAAAGAAGCTGTATTGTTTTCTTGATTGCTCATTTCTTTTAGATCCCCCTTTTGTAGGCCCAGCCAACATGCCCATTTTACTTCTCAATAGCACAGAAACCCATGTTTTTACATTTATGTAAGTATCTCCCCCTTGTTTCACTATAGCCTT
The DNA here is from genome assembly GCF_949987685.1 of Ammodytes marinus. Taxonomy (NCBI): domain Eukaryota; kingdom Metazoa; phylum Chordata; class Actinopteri; order Uranoscopiformes; family Ammodytidae; genus Ammodytes; species Ammodytes marinus. The sequence continues at coordinate 25,727,185 of NC_137233.1, forward strand.
GCACCACTGTCGCTGTGACAATCACTTTTGCTGATAGCCCACTCACCGTTTTGATCGGCCATCAATGCCTTTAAAACATGCAATGCTAAACAGTTTTCACCTTTCAGACATTTATTTTCCGTTATAAATGAAACGTTTTTGGCTGCTTGCACTAACTTTTCCTCCTGCAGGTTTGCTATTCCATTCTTTCTCCTTTGAACCCTCGTGTTCATGCAACTTGGCAATTTGTTAGGCTCTACATTTAGGTTGGTTTAGCCTGTTTGACTGTGGGCTGTTTTATCTTTGCAACACAGAGTAGGAGAGATGGTGTATAGTGCTCTGTGGTTCTGTCCCAGAGCAAGCGATAGAGATTGCCCTTGCCCACTGATAGCCCACTTACTGTATAGCCAATTCCCTCATAGTTTTTACTTTGTGTGCTTCACAGCACATGTGAGACAGTGAGAGGGTTGTTGTTGTTATAGTTTTGGTTGAGTTTGAGGGGTGTTTTATGTGTGAGGGTACAGAGTTCTGATCTCTGGCTTTGCCAAAAATCAGTCAGTTGGCTTGTTTTTTTCTTTTCTTTTTCTCTCTCTGTGTTTTGTGTGGAATCTCTGGCGTCTGTCTGACCATTAGCCAAATTGGTCACCTTGCTGCCGGCATTTTTGAATGCTTGATTTTTGTATGTTTGTGTTTTTGTTGTTGTTTGGATTAACTCTGTACACTTGGGTGTGTATTTCAGTTTTCCTGTTGCGCGCAGCGATCGTTTAAGCTTTGCTTAAACTTGTTCCAGCATTTTCTTTATGCTTGACTTTTGATTTTGTTTGGATTAACTCTGTGCACTTGGGTGTGCATTTCAGTTGATTTATTGCGTGCAGCGATCGTTTAAGTTTTACTTAAACTTGTTTCTTGTTTTGCTACTAACTTCATCTTTGCTTCCCGACTCTTGTAGGTGCTGATTATTTCCCTGGAAATATGCTCATCTCATGCTATTCCCATACCTGTTTTCTTTTATGTTTCTTTGTACTGTTTCTCGCATTCTGTGGTTTTCCTAAAACCTAACACAACTCATTTTAACACAACTAACTTTGTAATTTGTTTTGTTTTCTTTGCTGCACATTATCAACACTTTGCTGCAAACTTGTTGATGTTTCACCACAGTTTACATTGTGGGCTTTGCAGGTCTTTTTGGTAAGTAATTATGGTTCTGTTTTGCTTGATGACTGCATCAAAAAAGGTAAGATCCCTTTGTTTAGTTGACAAGTCAACATTGTTGTTATTCATGGCTTTGACTTTCTGCTATAAGTGTTATCTTCTTTCCCTTTTAAGCTGATTTAGTGGGCTTTTCTCAATTTGCCATGTTGATACCTCATGTCGCTGTCTCTTTGATTATATTTGAACAATATCCTTCTCTCCTCTATGCGTCACAGTGTATGCAGCAGTGTTTCCCCCTGTCCTGACTTGAAAGGCGCCTCCGCTGTCCCTTCCAGACCTGGAGCTTTGGTGGATGTCTCTGCTTCACGGCATCTGGCCTCAGCGCAAGGCCAAGTTGGCTTCACGGTGATTTCTGCATCCAACACACACATTAGTGACAACCCTTTTGATGCTATTTTTCCTACCCTAAGTAGTTGCAGGGCGCATTTGTGATACCTTTACAAACTGTTTCTTTTGGCTGCCATTGCGGCTATGACTGCCATTAAACAAAAGAAACTTGAGTTTCCCACAAACAACTTTTCTAAGCACGCCTGCTGTCAACTGTCCCTGTCACGGTCACTCCCCTGTCTTCTCTTTCTGCTCTCCACAGACTGGTGAAAGGATGCACTACCACGACCAGCCACCACCCGGGGATCGGTTTGTGGTCATGGCTCCCAGACGGAGGTTCTGACAAGCAAGCGAGGGACAGGACCCTTTCAACTCCTCCTCTCCTCCATGACGGCCGTGAAGGTTGCAGAACGGACCACCTGGATCCATGCCAGTCACAGCGAACGGATCGAGAGGCACCTACAGGACTACAGCCCACCAGCTTGGACCAGATGACATCAGCTGGACCAGCACCAGCAGCGACGAGGAAGATGACGCAAGGAGAGCCAGACGACCCCCACCTCCCCCAGCAATGGCCGCCTATCCTGCACCACGGATGCCCCCCTCCCCGGATTCACTCACACATGCTTTCAGACCTGATGGAAAATGTCTGCCCTCCCCGCTCCACAACCCCCCCTCCCTACCAACAACCCCAACCCCTCCCACTCCTCCGACTACGCAGCCATCACCCTGATGACTGGATTTGCCATCAGCTCCCCACATCCTCCACAGCTCCCCTATTCCCTACACCCTGGCAGATGACCTTAAGCGAAGGTTTGTCCTTTTTCGGAAGGCGATGAACTTGATTTTTGCCTCCAGTGGTGGCTTTTGCTGCTTGTCCGTGCCTTTCTGCTACCCTTGGGGCTCTTTGAACTTTACAGGCATTCTAGGACTATTTTGCCTTATCGTTTTTGGTTTCAGCTTTTCATTGTTTCTTTGGCCTTAAACTTTTGTTTTGTTTTCTTTGTTTCTTTGGTTTAATGTTTTTCCTCTTTGGAATTCGATTTGAGGTTTTTTCACATTAAACTCGCTTCTTGATATTTTGGCCTTCTCCTTTGATTATTGGCCTGTCCTGGGTTTATATTTTTTCCTTACGAGGTTTTTATTATTCCCTGTTATTCCTTTTGCCTTACCTTTTGACTGTTTTGGGGTTTATTTTTTTCTCCCCTAGTGTATATTTTGCCTTACTGTGGTTTGCTATCTTTTATGTTATCATAATATGATAAAAAGAGAGAAGTGTGGTGGCGGATTTTGCATATGATGTATGTCTGGACTCAAATGTTAGAATGCTTATTAATGAAATAGGAAACATTTGCTACAGGCCTGTATAAAACATACATTGACTGTTTTAGTGTAAACTGACTAACTGAAATGTAGTTTCAACCATCCCCCTCAATCTCCCGAGTGGAGCCAGCCTGACTATACATTTGAAAGGTGACAATGATCCTGCAGACAGCCTCCTGCTGTTCTGGGGCAGCCTGCCCCACCCACGATTATAATATGAATGTATATCTCAAAACCTGTCTGCCTCCCAACCTGCCTTCCCCTCCTTCCCCCCACCCAGCCTTACCTGTCTACCCGCCTCCTACCATGTCCTTAAATAGTCCATGATTTTGAGTGAACATTGTCACTTCTTGTAACATACTTACGTGTGTTGGAACCGGTGACCTCTCCGCGGAGAATTCTTGCTATTCTTGATTGAAAATAAACCTGATGCTATACACTATATCACCGTTTGCTTGACTTTTCTCACCACAGGTCTAACATTGTTATCTCATATCATCTGGAAACTTTGCAAGTTGATTACTTACCTAAAACAAAATTTATTTCCATTACAATTTTCTCAGAAAAGTTTGAACAATACAGAAATGTGCCAATATGTAACACATGTTGCATACATGTGCACATCGTAAAAAAAAAATCAACTATAGATGTTGGAAAAAGCCAGAGTTGAATTTTTATTTTTTTACAACATGGATTTTGGATACAGCCTTTTTTCATTTTATAAATCAAAAAATACCATGTACAGGTCTTAAAAATGCATTTACATCAAGCAGAAAATGTCTCCTAAATCAATCAATGAACAACATATGAACAAGTCATTTACGAACAACCTTCAGAATAGTGTTAAGAATGATTATTGAATGTTTAGTTCATGTAAGTGCTAGAAGTTGGGATTTTTTATTCAGATTATAAAAACAAAACTATCAAATAATATTTTTCTAACCACTATCAAACCAACATTAACACACCATTTCTCAGAGTTTGTTTTGTAAAAACTTTGGACACCCATATATTGTCAAACTGAAATAAAGATTTCAGACCAGGTTGTTCATCCAGAATGTGATCCTTGAAGGTCCTAGATACAATTTCTGGTGAACAACCTTTCACAACATTTCATGCTTGTAAAACCACTTTGCTCCCTGATTATAGTGCTAAGAATGGTTATGGGAATTTAAGTTTATTATTGTAAGTGCTTTAGAAATTGAGATTTTTGGTTCAAGAGTATTAGCATACAACTAATGATGAGATAATGGCTGTTAAAGATGGTTGTATTATGTTAAGGTTTTGCCTGCAGTGTCATGCCTTCATTTTATTTAAATAGACCACAATCAAATTACCACCTGACATGAACATGAAGCCTTTGTCATCAATTATGCATGGGAACACATTTATTTTCATGGGATGAGAGGATTCACTAGCCAGGGCAGTATCATTTCATGGCTGATTGTCCAAACATTACTTAGTAAGAACTTAACTAGCAATTATATAAGTTATTGATCAAGGGGAAAAGGCATTATTTAGTGACCAGTTTAAAAAAAATCGATTGATGATCAGTGCACTGGGAATCAGGACTGAATCAACTTTGCATTTGAATCATAGACCTTCATTTTTTCAAGTGGAAAACCACATAGGTTTATTGATGATAGGAGACATAGAGGCTATATATGTAGTTGGTAAATGTCATATGGCTTTATAATTAAAGATTGTATTACAGCTATTGTGTTTTGCAGTCAAACTAGGATAATTTCCTCAATAAGCCCAGAAGGGGGAGACAAAGAACATCGTTTTTTATTGATAGCTAACTCATTTGTTTGTAGTCAAGACCAGAGACCTCTGATGTAAAAAGTTTACCACTTTCACCAAGAGTAAAACAGCTACAGGACGGAAACGGCAGCTGCAAGGTTTGATATCCTATAAGTGTGGTTGTCATTTAGATTTAGAGAAAATATATCAACTGTCTTATTGATATTATTTTATATTAAAAAAGAGGTCTAGGCTCTGCTGGGACAATATTAAATAGATTAGAATGTAACATTAGATTTACCTGTAAAGGCAACTAAATAATTTATAGTAGCCAAACAATCAATTCCAGTCAAAACATTTATTTATTTAAACAATTTAACAATATTTGGAAAAACAAGAAAATAATGAATTTAGATAATTTCAAATATATGAGTGGTCCAACATTAGCAGAAAACAAAGCAATTTCGTCAAATGAGATTTGAAAAAAGTGCCTTATTAAATTAAAGAAGTGCATACTGTATTAGAGTACATTTAAAACGACTCACATGTGCTGAACTTGGCCTGATAGATTGTACATCTTACAGTTTTTCTCAGTTGCTTTGGTGCTTTTCTCAGATCAGAAAGAAAATTCTCATAACTATTAGTTCAACCTCCGCAACGTTTAGTCATTTGAGCACATCATAGTAGCAATTTCTCCTTCCTCTGAACAAATTGCAAATGCTTTTGGACATGTATCAGTTGCTTTCATACCATTCTCTGCTGTTTTATAACATTGTCATTTGCTTGTCATGTCAGTCAAAATGAACTATACTTATGGATGCTGAATAGTTGTTCCCAATAAAACTAATAGTCTTAATTTCATTGCTTGAGTCATTACATACAAAATTGTTGAACTAGTTATCAAATTCTGTCAAGCAAATTTTATACCTCTTCTTTATCATAGATACTTTCCTCGCTGCATTGCAAGGGATAATATCCGTTGTGATGAAATTATGTGGCCAGACAGACAGGAACGTCTGGATGTGCCAGAATGATTTACCTATATATGTTCAGTTACAATATGTCCTGTTATATTGTTCACACTTGTGCACAGCTCTACCAAAAGGGTGTTTTTTTATGTTTGTTCTAAATAAGTGACTGAAGTGTATTTTTCTTTTGCACAATGCTTTAGAATTGCAAAGAGCATATACAGTAAAAATGTGAAACATAGGTATTCAGTGTCTTGTACTCACTTACTCCCCGAACTACAGCAATGTGTAACTTTACTGTAGTTTTCAAATGGCTGTACAAGTAGTGTATAGTGCTGTCTTGAGCATTTTCAGGTAGTGTCACCGAGTTCTGACCTTTTTTTTGCAACGTAAAACACTGAGAGAATAAACTGTCATAATGAAAACATGACAAAGCCATTTGACTATCTTGTTCATAAACGATGGTGTCAAGACTTCTCATTTTGATGACACTGGCAGTTTCATTGACATGAATACTTGCTTTTGAGGAAAGACTATCCATTTTGAGCAAGTGACGTACTTTTGCAGGTTATCCACTAGGTTTTGCAGTTTGCACTAATTGTTTTGAGAAATGCACTGACTGCTGTGCAAATGTTAATAGTGATGTGAGAAAAGCACCAAAGCGACTGAGAAAAACTGTAATCAAATTGAATATGTTCAAAACACAATGTGCAGTAAAAAAATATATAAATATATAATAAAGTATAACAATCCTTTATCCAATAATGTACTGTACTGTATTTGACAAATGAAAAAGGTACAGTAGACTGCTGCTGTCAGAGGAGGTCAAGACTCCTCTAGAACTCTACCAGGTATGTGCGGGCCTTCATCAGGCGTTTGAGGCGACTCTGCAAACCAGCCCTCTTGCTACCGATGTCCAAATCCTCCTTCAGCAAGAACTCCAAGTTCTCCTTGTCTTGAAGCACCATCAGCATCTCTCTCTGCAGCTGGATGGCTGACTCCTGCAACATCTGGTAGCGAATCACCAGCGGGATCTGGTCAGCCAGACGCTGGCTGGCAATCTGAGTGAGGAGAAAGATAGAAAAGTTTGAGAGGCAAAAACCGATATCTAAAAATCGGCCCTGCGTATAAGCATTGCTGTTTTTTTGTTTATGAATCATTCCTCTAGATTAAAACTCACTCTGTAATACGATTTAAGATGCAACATCAGCTCCTGAAGTGTTGCATGGTTATCCATTCTATTCACAACAATCCCAAAACTTAATTTGGGCTTCCCCTTATGTTTTTCTTCCTCCTCATCCTCCTCTTTCTTGCTGTGACTCAAACTGTTGCTGTAGGTTCTGTCCTGAGAGTAAACAAGCAGCTCCATCTTGAACTGGGTCCTCAGCATGGATTCAGCAGTGGACTCTTTGTCTGGTTTGATGGCTTCAATCCTTGCCTATAAAACAAGATTGTAAGTAGTATTAAGACCAATTCAATAAATCCAATGAAAAATTGATAACCAAAGTATTGACGATGAAAATCAAATTATATGAATTTAAATGTTCAACTCCAAGGTCACACTCACACTTGGCCCGGTTTATCAGTGCCATGCCTAAAGAGCACCTATTATGTTTTTTCGTCTTTTCTGACCTATAAATGTTGTTATAATGTTTTATAGTCATGTTAAACGATAATGACGTAAATGCATTTAGACGTATTCCCTGCTTACTGTCTGGGGTGGCTGTGCACATCGCTCAAAACTACGGTGCGGCCCGTCCCTGCCCTGCCCTCCCCTGCATGCTCAAATCTGCCCGCGCTCGCACTGACTGCAGTCAGCTATTTTCACTACACACCCTGCGTTCCAAATCGCATACTTCTTTTTTCTATTCTACATACTACATCTGACTATAAAAATAATCTAGTTAGGATGCAGTAGGCATACAATTGGGACATACTTTTACTTATTTATTTCATCATAACATTGCGCCTTGATCTTGCCTCTTGCTTTTATATCCATCGCATCGCCATTTGTTTTAATATGGAGGCTCCGTCGATGTGACTTCACTTCAGGTGCACACTGGACTGTGGGTCAAAATTGCCCAAATAGGATGCTGTTTTCAACACTTAAAATGTTGGCCGGATGTAGTAGACATCCGGGTACTTTCAACCATCCTACATCTGACCACAAGAATCGGGACATCCCAAATCTTTTTTCTACCATACTAAATAGTAGAAAGTATGCGATTCGGAACGCAGGGACAGTGTAGCTAATACTTCCATTTAGTGTAGCGGTGAAGCTAGGGGGCGGTGCAAGGTTGCCACAAGGGAACCTGACCAATCAGAGCAGACCCGTTCTGCTCTGATTGGCCAGGTTCCAGGAGGGCAGACGGGGGTAGGCCTATAGGGGAGACGGGGGTCTTAAAGAGAGTTCCGTTTAGGCTCTAAACAGAATGTCTTCGCAGAGAGGCTACATAGCAATGCCAGTGTGAGAAATAAAAAGGGATTTTTGGACACTATACCATGAAAAAAGTTTCAAGTAGAGCCAAATACAAGACAAGACAAATAGCATAATATGGGATCTCTTTAGGCACGATTGTCCCCTCTCCCTCCTCCCCCACTGTCCATGCCCAGTCTGCACTCACACCTCTCCAAACGATCCAGGCCTAAGTAGTAGGCCCAGATTTGCCTAATGCGAGTGCGCCCTTTGAATATGTCTACCTTGGCAGTTTTCAGCAGGTTAGGAAATCCAGGGAAGCTACTTTGGGCCAGCTGTATGAACACCTTTCTAATAGCATCTGGAGGAAACAGAAATACAACAGGATACAGCACTGAGCATATAACTGGTGGTTAAAGATAATACCGCAAAGTGTGAATAAAACTGAAGAAATCATTGAATCTGTCATTTGTTCAATCACATACCTCCTACATCCTTGAGTGTCTTGACAGCAGGTTCTTCCAGCTGTTTGATCTGCTCCTTGACCATGACCTCAAAGGTCTTGTAGTTGATGAAGCCCGGCAGTTCTCTTCCACGGTATCTCTCTTCATACTCCCCCACCTCTTTTTCAATTCTCGTGTTAACTGCAACACAAATGTATATTTTAGAGTCCTGTTGATTGAAAGCTATAGACTAGATCAAAATGATCCACTCACATGTTTCTCCTGACTGGTCCAGGTGGGTATTCCACTTCCTAAACTCTCTTCTGAGCTTCGAAAAGACGTTGAGCTTCTCTCCACAGTGGAGTTCCTCTCCTGTCGTCAGACTGATGGCGTCCTGAGTGAATGCTGTCACTTTCTGCAGCACACATTACATATTTAACATCTTAAAAGTATATTTATATTTGTGAAGAGCACTTGTCTTTGTAGCCAGGTTAATGTTATGTAGAGTGAGGGAGCTCACATCGATGAGAAAGACGAGTCTCTCAGCTGCATCACATGGGGGCCCATTTCCATATCTCTCCAGCTCTGCCCGAGTCTGTGCTAGTTTCTCCTCTATCTGCTCTTCTAGTCGAGGCATAGATCTCTGAAGATCATACACAGGTGAAACACTTTAACACCTGATGGTGACTGATAATAATTTATAGAAAATAAGTTGTTGAGATAAAACAATAAGAAACATTCACCTCAATGTGATGCACCAGCTCGAGGGTGAGTTTCTCAGCCAGTTTAGGAACAGTGGCATTGCCTTCATTGTAGAGAGTTCTACAGCAAGAATAAAAAGAACTTACTTAGAACATGCTCTACAACCTGTCAAACACTTTGACAAATAAATATTTTGTGAATTTAACCAAAAATTATGAACTTACTGGAAAACCATGTGATCGCTGAAGAAGGCTTTCTCTCTTTCTATTGCTTCAGTAAGAGACACCTTGTCTGTGATCTCCTTCTGACCCCTGCACTTGACGATCATGTAGCCCTTCTTCAGGTGGATGACCTCATTGTGGACAATGTCAACCACCGTCTCTTCTGTGCCTTTGTCCACTAGGTCAGGCTTGGTCAAGATACCTTACACAGAGAGAGTGACATAGATAGAGAGAGAGCTAGGTAAGTAACTTACCTCAGAGCTAGGTGATATTTTTCAAAATCAGCTTTAAATACCCAAAGTCCTCTCTCCCTCAGGATCCACCTCCTGTGCCATCTTCAGAGCCTCTGTGGTGGCAATGTCCACGTTGCATGGAACTACTACCAAGCTGATGGTTTCTTGTTTTGTGATGAACTTCTGGATCAGTCTCTTTATCTAAAAGTATGAATTCATATGGTACATGAGAGGCTGTGTAGGAGTTGGGAGCATAGGCCCGAGGTTTCATTTCACTGTCAATACTTGATCTGACATAACTTTTTACCAAAGAAAGTTTGCCTGTAAAAACAGTTGACAGTGTGTTTTGGAGACACCGAACAACAATACCTGGTCTCCAATGTTCTCTGGTTGACCCTTTACAGCCACCCTGGCGATGCCAGGAAGGTCAATGAGCGTTAGGTCTGGAACATCCGGAGAGGCAATCTCCAGACTAATGAGGTCATCACTGATCCCCACCCCAACCCCAGCCATTTCATCCTGAGCTGTAGAGAGATGAAATGATGTATGGTGGTTGCAAATGAAGACGTTTTAGTAGCTCCATCAATATTTGGCTTGATAGTTGACAATAACATTTAAGCATGCTGTATACTGTACCTTCTCTGATCTTTTTCTCCACATCTGCAGGGTCTTCTATCTCTTCCTCAAAGTTCTGGTAGCTTATCTTTCCATACCACTCCTCTCCTTCTCTCCTTCTCTTCATCTTCAGTTCGAGGGGACATCTTGTCACAATGCCTGAATTGATGAGTGAATGACAAATAAGGGGAAAATCCTTTGATATTAGCCTAATAATAATAATAATAATTATAATAATTAAATTATCTTACTACTAGCTTACTACTGACTTGATAAGCGCTACTATGACATTTTGAGTTCAAAATGCGATATTAGAAGTTTTCCAATATAAATAAATAATAGGAATGTAGGGAGAGTTGATATAAGCTTCCATTTCCTCTCTACCTAATATATGTAGAGTACCTTTTTTATGGATTTTTGCTATTCATAGAAGTGAGAAAATGTGGACATCTGTCAAAATTGGTAAATGTTATGCTAACATTAAATATAACATTTTCCATAGGCTATTGGATATTCATTATATTCAATATTTTATATTGTATATATTCAAAATAAATAAACCTGTTTAACACAGGGTACCAGTCTGCTTCATTTCTGTGAGGGCTAAATGTATAGTCAATGTATAGGCAATTCAAAGTGCTTAACGGGCTTAAAATACATCAAGATAAGATAGAAATGTAATAATAAAAACAAAGAACAAATATAGGCAGACAAATAGTTTAAAATGTTAAGAATTGCATTTAACATAAAGTTAAAATAACAAGCGAATAGAAAGGGTAGTGTGTTTCTAATGAAAATACTAAGCACAACATTGTTCATAGCTGTAACTTATTACTTCAAAATATAGCCTACAATATTAGGTGGGCCTATGACACATTTTATTATTGAGGGTCCGGCCGAGATTATAGAATGGATGGATGGATGGATAGATAGATAGATAGATAGATAGATAGAAAGAAAGAAAGAAAGAAAGAAAGAAAGAAAGAAAGAAAGAAAGAAAGAAAGAAAGAAAGAAAGAAAGAAAGAAAGAAAGAAAGAAAGAAAGAAAGAAAGAAAGAACTCACCACTTCCTCTTGGCAGAGCCACCCCTGACAGCGCCTCCAACACAGAGCTCTTCCCGGAGCTTTGGTCTCCGATCACGGCGATAGCCGGCAGCGCCAAGTCCTTCTCTACCCCCAGAGAGCGAAGAGAGTCAATGAGGTCAATGCAGGGACGCACCTTCTCCTCGTACTGTTGGTTCAGAGTGTTCATGTTGATGGCTTCTTGTCTCCTGTAAAGGAAGAATAAACTGATTTCTGTGAGATCAGTTTCGTCCGTGGCGATCGAGTCTACAGAAGATGCTCGAGTGCCGAATGCTGGTGGAGTGTCAGATTACAGATGCGGTATAAATGAAACTGAATGTCAAGTTAGGTTTCGTTTCTCTGTCTTTCATTTACTTTTTCCTGTTAACCCTGTATGCCATGGCATAGTGTTGCCATCATCCTACAGGTCCTTTATTTATTTATTTTAATAAAAAGAATAGGCTTTTATCACCAGACATGTCAAAGTGGGCGTGGCATTTATTTATTTTTTGACTCGGGTTGCATCTATTTTTGGTCATAGATAAACAATCATAATTTGTTTAGTCCAACAAGGGCTTGGTGAACCTGCCTAGGAAACAAGTGAGTTTATAATGTGCTTATACAGTAGTTAAAGGAATAGTTCAACATTTTCAGATTGAAGTGGTTTGCCTCAATCTCTCTGGTTTATAGGCAACAGAAACCTTCCCTGTAACTTTGCGAGTATTTTTTATTATGTTAGGGGCATAAATTGCTCATTCGGATTAGTTTAGCTCAAGCACCAGTAGGTAGACAAGGGCAGCAAGTAGCCTGCATTTTGAGGTACTTTTACTTTACACAACCTATATTTGGCAGCTGTGGTTGGCTACATTGAAGATCAAGAGTTTACAGACAAAATATGTCATCAGATGATAAGATTCCCAACAGCATTTACAGTTGTCACATGTGGCTTCACTTTGCTCACTCTGCATTGCATCAAAAATAGTATCCAATCTAATAAAACACTTTTATACTTTTATACTCAATCCACTTTGAATGTTACTGTGAACCTGCAGGTTATCTCATGTAGCACCACTTGAAACATGTAATGATTGATCAGTCAGTGGGTCGGTTTCAGCTTCATAAAAGTTCTCTTAAAGCTCTTGTTCTTTTTATCAGAACAGGCAGGGGTCAACAGCAGGCAATATTTCTTCATCACATTTTGAACCAAACTGTTCTGAATAATAATAAATAGTTTCCAATGTTTAACTCAAAGCTCAAGAGAGATTTTAGCTCTACAACTCTTTTCTGAACTAATCTTTCCAAAACATATTTGATACAGACTAATCTGAACTCTTAACGATTTTTAACCAAGCAATTTTATAGTTTTTAAGTCCCCTGTGTTCCAGAGCCTAAACAGATTAGGTAAATAGATGTAGACATAAACTTTAAATTGAATAGGATGCATGCAGATAGACATGCAGGCACTTTTATGAATACATACATAGAAGAGTGAAAAAGGAGAGAAGATATCAGTCATATTAGTATATAATATATAATTTATTCAAATAATGAACAAACCGTTAAACACAGATAAACACTTCTGCTTCATTTTCTTTGTGGGCTAAAATGTTTGCTATAGCAGATGTTTGAACTGTTAAACTTCTTTTCAATGCTTTGTGGGTGTCACCTGTTTTCTGTTAGCAGCATTCAGACCTTTACAACTAGTTTGTTTATGTTTAAATTACTAAAGCGCAACATAGATCTAACCTCTCCTTTTGTTTAGAATGTGCACCAGATTGATGCATTTAACTTCAAGATACGCAATCTAAAGAAATTTAAAGAATGTGATTACTCATCAACTTCTTCTAATAAAAATCTTTCTCATCTTGTTTGCTCTGCGGTTGTGTTGTGTTGAAGTTGTATATGTTCATACTAAATTCAGTCAACAGAATGCGTGCCTTTGACAGGCGTTCGAGGCGTTTCTGAAGGTCGATTCTCTTGTGTTTTATGCCAGAGTCCTCTCGAAGCAACGACTCGGTTTTCTCCTTGTCCTGAAGCACCTGCACCATCTCCCTCTGCAGCTGGGCGACAGACTCCTGCAACATCTGGTAGAGGATCACCAGAGGGATCTGGTCAGCCAGACGCTGGCCCGCAATCTGGGATTTGGAGAGGAGAAGTAGGGCTGTAAAACTAACATCATTATCTTTACCTTATTACTGGAAAATATATCTATATTTTCTGTTACTCTTGACAGCACAATATCATGCATATCCAAATCCTTTATTCATATTTGGGTATTTTTGGGTATACTGGTATTTTACACATGTAGGGGAGAACGAGGTAATGTGAGACATCGGGTAATTTGAGACACCTCCTGTATCTAGGCAATGCAACACATTTTTGGTCATGTGAGCATTATGTTTTCAAGCCCCTCCCATTTCTCCTTGGCCATAAAGGAGAGGACCTCATGGTGCTGTTGTAAGCATGTTTTTTTCACAAAAACATTTTTTTTTTGCATGTAAAAGTAAATTTTCTTGCTGTCAACTTATTCAACTGTTGTGCCAAAGCAAATTGATTCAGGTAGAAAAACTTCTACCATACATGTTGATGAACTAGTACCAACATATGAAACCATGTGATGATGCTAACTGAAGATTAGCCTGAATTGCCAAGAGGGGTAGTTTTTCTCAAATTGTGTACTTTCAAGTGTTTAGAATTTTTTTTGCTTAAACCTACAGTGTGTAGAATTTTGGGTTTTATTTCCTAGCAGATTTTGTAGAAAGTAATTATAATATATCCATAAGTACATTTAATTTAGTGCATAATAGCTGAATTTTTTTTTTTATTATTTTTTTTTCCCTTAGAAAGGGTCTCATATATGTCCATATTTCTGCATATCTTGGACCAAGGCCTAGTGCCACCATCTTGAAAGTGTCATAGTTCGAATGTCATCAAGTGCATTGTTTAAAATGTAGAATTGTTCTTGTCCTTGAAGGCCACTGTAGCTTCTGTTATTATTCGAAAGGGTTGAGGTTACCCAGGGAGCGTTGCATTCTAGAACATTGTAGAACTTTCTTGATGATGTCATATTACACACTGCACCTTTAATTGACCAAACCCCATGATTCTGTTACTAGTCCGACATTAGTTCTGGAATATTCTAACTGTTACATGTGCTGTTATAGTAGTTTCAGAGTGGAAAAAGTAAGTGGATCAGTGTACCCCCTTGATTTCTCTGGTATGTCTCAGGTTACCCCTAAGCTGGGGTAAAGTGAGACACCAGACAACTTATTTTTTAAACAATCATATTTTCATTTCCCTTCGTCCTGAATAAATCCTGATCATTTCCATTGCTAGGAAACATCCTGAATTAATGGGAAATGTGTACATTTTACTGATAAATCTTTTCAGCTCGCTTAGAGGGGAGGAAATGTAAAAGGTGTCTCACTTTACCCCACTCTCCCCTATCAGTAGAATCCTAATTACACTTACTTGGTAGTAGGACTTAAGGTGTTTGACCATTTCCTTCAGGGTGGCCCCACTGTCATCATTGCTCCCAGGGCTGTTGGTGGTTTTCTTTACCACTGTAGCACCGAAGGAAACAGAAAGCTGTTCATCTTCCCTCTTCCGCTTCCCTAGCTTCTTGCTGTATGTGCTGTCCTGAGTGTAAACAATCGACTCCATCTTAAACTGAGTCCTAAGCATGGACTCTGCAGCATTCTCCTTCTCCTTTGTGATGGTTTCAATCTTCCTCTAAATGACATAAACATGTGTCAGTAAATATTTAACAATCTTTTGTAGAATGTATACAGTAGCAATGGAAAATGAACATTATACCGTAGCGGTTTGGATGAGGTTAGGAAATCCAACAAAGCTGCTCCTTGCCACCTTAAACAGCTCTTTCTTCACAACTTCTAAAAAACAAAATACCAAGACCATCAGAAAGTGAGGATTCCATGATCAAATAATGACTGAAAGGTACAATGTACTCAGGTGTACTTCAATCACTGTAGCATCATGATACCTGACACTTCCTTGATCTTCAGGACAGCAGGCTCTTCTAGCTTTTTGATCTGCTCCTTGACCATATCCTCAAAGGTCTTGTAGTTGATGAAGCCCGGCAGTTCTCTTCCACGGTACTTTCGTTCATACTGAGCCACCTCTTTCTCGATATTCCAGTTGACTGTAACAGGGATGAATTCGTTAAACAAATGACTTTTGAGAGTTTTTTTTAGGGACAGGAGAGAGGGTTTAGTTGTTGTCAATATAGTTACTGTATATAGAGTTAAACTTGGGTCAATGTAAACATCACCATAATTTTTTAAATCTACAAAAGGTTGCATTTAAGGTGAGACATGGCAGGCAAATATTACAGGCTAATTTGTTTAGCCACAGCAAAACCATCCAAAGTGATGTAATGACACAGCTGTTGATGCACTTACATGTGACTCCAGAGCGGTCTATGATCTCTTTCCATCCCGCAAACTGTTTTCTGAGTATGGAAAAGATGTTGAGCCTGACATCCCCTCTTGTGAGGCCAATGGACTCCTGTGTAAACGCTGTCACACTCTAAAATGCCACAGGTTAGAATAAACGGAGAGGGAAAGTTAACATTTCAGAAGCTCAAACCCTTTGGTTACATATTAGGTTAGGAGGTGTAGTGTTTCGCAAGTGTAAAAAAGTGCCAGCTCCTAACTCACATCAATAAGGAAACCCAGTCTCTCAGATGCGTCAGATGGGGGTCCATTGCCATATTTGTTCAGCTCTGCCTGAGTCTTGAGTAGTTTAGTCTCTATCTGCTCTTCCAGCCGAGGCAGAGATTTCTACAACTCAGGGCAAAAATCAACACGTTAAGTAGGCAAAGTTATCTGTAATGAACTCTAAGGGGGAAGCACTGAGAAGCATTCACCTGGATGTGTTGCACCAGCTCAAGGGTGAGCTTTTCCGCCAGTTTAGGAACAGTGGCATTGCCTTCATCATAGAGTATCCTACATCAAGCACAGAAAGTGACTAAGTACATCCTAGACCTAGAGGACCTGTCGAACAGCAAATCATTATTTGAATAATTGCCTAAAAAGACTGAACTTACTGGAAATACTCATGGCCTGTGAAGAAGGCTTCCTCTCTTTCTATTGCTTCAGTAAGAGACACCTTGTCTGTGATCTCCTTCTGACCCCTGCACTTGACGATCATGTAGCCCTTCTTCAGGTGGAAGACCTCATTGTTGACAATGTCAACCACCGTCTGTTCTGTCCCTTTGTCTACCAGGTCAGGCTTGGTCAAGATACCTTACAGAGAGAGAGAGAGAGAGAGAGAGTACGTGTGAGAGAGAGGGGGGTACATTAAAGGCACTACGCGTAACTTTGTCAGTTGGCGGCCCCTTTGGACAAAAGCGGTAGTATTTTCTCGACGCCAGCTGTAGTGAAGCTGTTTTCTAGCACGTGCCGGCCGTGCGTGTGTCAAAATATTAGGACGCCGTATAGTGCATGTCCGTGTGTTGAAAGTGTGGGCACGGCCTTTTTTCGGCTCTGTTAGAGTGGTAGTGACACTGCATCAACTAATGCCAGTCAGTGCCACACACACCTGATTGCAATGAGTTGATGCAGGTTCACTCACTCTTACGGAGCTGAAAGATTCTGTGTCCTCACAGAAAGTGAATGAACAAGAAATGCCAGTATAGATCACGATGAGGTAATGTGTTTATGTTGTTGTAAATAATGACTATTTCAGATGAATAATGGTCATCTGATGATGATGAAGCAAAGTAAACTTTGTTTTAGTACCGCTCATTCATTTAGGAGTAAACACTGCAGTCTAGCTCGCTCCCGTGAAATTGTGTACACGTTGCTTGGCAACGCCCTCCACCCGCCCGTCTATCACTTTCCCTTTTAGCTTCTTTTTTTTTTTTTAAAGATATTTTTTTGGCATTTTTATGCTTTATTGACAGTGCAGAGAGACAGAGGTGAAATGGGGCAGAGAGGGGAGTGACATGCAGAGAACGACCGCGGGTGGGAATCGAACCCGGGTCTGCTGCTGGGCCCGGCCCGGGAGGGGGACGCCTTACCAACTGAGCTAAAGGCCCCTTTTAGCTTTTCTTCATTGAATTTTCTTTTTTCCTTTGATGGTTCAGCCCCGTTATCAGTCATTATGACGACAAATAACTGTCTCAAACAAGGCTCCCGCTCCCCTTCCCTCACCTGGAGGAATAGACTTCTCAAATCGCGTTGCTGCGCCACACTGAAATCTGCGACCAATATAGATATGTGACCATAGAGCCTGCAAAACATCTTTCTTTGCACTGATGGTCTCGTTTGCTGTTAAAGGTAATTTATGATTATCAAAGGAAAAATTAGGCTGTTTTAAAGATATTTAAAAGTTACTCGTAGTGGCTTTAAAGTTTTCAATAACCAAAGAGCACTTTTTTTTAAAGTCCAATCTAATCACCCAAAGTCCTCTCTCCCTCAGGATCCACCTCCTGTGCCATCTTCAGAGCCTCTGTGGTGGCAATGTCCACGTTGCATGGAACAACTACCAAGCTGATGGTTTCTTGTTTTGTGATGAACTTCTGGATCAGTCTTTTAATCTGAAAGTATGAATTAATATTATAATATCAAGTGCGGATGTAAAGTTGTAAACTGTAATACTATCAAATTGCCATTTTGTCCAGGGATGTTCTAATCAAATAATGAACAAATACATTGTAACAAGAGTAAAAAGCTAAAGCCACACTAACTGCCCGTGAAGTTGTAGTAGACAGTACACTCAAGAGAACACAATTGCGGGATGGATGAAAAATGGAGGTGGCCAAAGAAATCAATCATTTCAGGGTTAGGCATGTTGTTGAACTTGTGACTGACGAGCAGTTTAGCAAATGCTAAAAAAGATAGGAGCAATAGAAATAATATTGCATATAAAGAGGTTGATGTAGTTTAAATGTAAGGAATGGATTCAACTGCCTTTTTAACTGCACTGACATAAGCTGTAACAGTTAGCAGGACCAGCTAGTTAGCAACTACCATCAGTTGTGACCAATGACTTCCAAGGCAAACTATAAAGGTTAAGGTTAGTTTTCTCTATTTGAAGCTCATTTAATGACACGCACACTGCAGTGTTTTCCACTGTGTGGAAGCAGAGGGAGGTAGGCCTATACAGAACAAGATTAACGGGTTAGCAAGGTAAATGTACTCCTCTCTCTATAGCTCAGAAAAAAATGGCTGGGCCCGGGTAGCCAGATTAGTTTTTAAGTCACGAGGGGGACTCTTTTTTAACCTGGCCAGATCACCATGGTAATTCAGGCCTCACACCTAACCTGGTCAGGAGGTTATGTCCAGAATTTGGGATTGCATACATTATATAACATTAACTCCTTTGGAAATCTCCAGGTGCAGGAACATGTTATATCGGCTGACTTGTTGAATTTGAAATTAATTAACCCTTCCTTTATCTATTTAAACACAAGTTCCTAAATGATGGGAACAGTAGTTCCAAATTATAAAATTTGATTATGAGTTGTCCTGTTTTAGCCCAAGGAGAGGTCAGGTCTTCCTAACCAAAACCCTCATGATTGGAACAAATAGAAATGTGACCTGCTTATGGCATTAGGGAACTCTGGGGATCAGTACCATCATACAGATTCATCCCTTGAGGACCATGACTATTTGTTCAATACTGTCTGTACAACAGAAGTGAAGATATTTTGTACCAAAATATTAAGTGCTGAACAACCATACCTGGTCTCCAATGTTCTCTTTTTGTCCCCTTACAGCCACCCTGGTGATGCCTGGAAGGTCAATGAGCGTCAGGTCTGGAACATCAGGAGAGGCGATCTCCAGACTGATGAGGTCATCACTAATCCCTGACCCGGTCCCAGCCATTTTATTCTGAGCTTTAGAGAGAGGACATGATATATATGATGATTACAAATGACACATTTCAGTAGATCAACCAATATTTGACTTATATTAGTGACATTTAAGCATGCTGTATACTGTACCTTCTCTGATCTTTTCCTCCACATCTGCAGGGTCTTCTATCTCTTCCTTAAAGTCCTGGTAGCTTATCTTTCCATACCACTCCTCTCCTTCTCTCCTTCTCTTCATCTTCAGTTCGAGGGGACATCTTGTCACAATGCCTGAATTGATGGTGAGTGGGGGAGGAGAAAAAGTGGAATCCAGTGTGCTTGATGAAATGATGGGAATATCTATCTGAGAGATCCATGATCCATGAGAATGAACAGCTGTCTCACTTAGTTATGTGTATCTAACAGTTATGTCAGAACCTTGCATTATATAAATTATTTTCCAATTTGAAGTCAATCTCTTTGTAATTGTATACTATAAGGAAACACCTACAAATAATGTGGTCAATAAAATAGGTTAATGGTTGGTATTTATTACTGTAACTCCAGGTTATGTTTTTCATGCTCTCTGAAGCCCCATCATTTTGTACAAAACACAACTTTCAATGTTGTAACCATCATTGTGGCATCAAATATAGATAAGTCTATTTGTGTCTTCATTAAAAAAATAAAACATAAAAATCCATATAGGATATTCTGTTTTTAATAAATAAGTAAATCGAATAGGCTACTTACAGATTGCTTATTATTACCATGCGTTGATGGTGTTCCGTTTGCTCTGTCATCACCATCCAAACTTTTACCATCAGTGTTTTTATGATTAAATTACTATACAACATTGTTTAACTTCTTCAAAGATTAACCTCTTAATTTTGCAAACAAAGTGCACGAGGTTTGTGCTTAAAAAAAAAAAAAAAAATCATAATTAACAATCTACAAATGTTCTCATGGGAGAGCCTCCCCCCCCCCCCCCCCCCCCCCGTAGACCACAGTCTCAGAAAGTCACGTGGGGAGATAGATTAGGTTGTGGTTGTAGGTTTAGGCATCTTTCTTATGTCTATGGTTGTAGGTAACTCACCACTTCCTCTTGGCAGAGCCACTCCTGACAGCGCCTCCAACACAGAGCTCTTCCCGGAGCTTTGGTCTCCGATCACGGCGATAGCCGGCAGCGCCAAGTCCTTCTCTACCCCCAGAGAGCGAAGAGAGTCAATGAGGTCAATGCAGGGACGCACCTTCTCCTCGTACTGTTGGTTCAGACTGTTCATGTTGATGACGTCTTGTCTTCTGTAACTAAATAAATAAAAATAAAATTATAGCATAAACAAATGTAAGTTCACTGAGATTTCACTAATGAGTTTCGTCCGTGTCGTTCGAGTCTACCTGATGCTGAAGTAGCCTACTTGTAGGCCTACAGAATATTGGAGTCAAATTCGATCTTTAACAAAGGAAGGAAAATCCTTTGTACAGACGAATAAGATAATCCTACTTTGTGAGATGACTAGTGTACATCAGCAGAGGCTCTAGTGCAGAATGTTGGAGAGTTTCGATTTCATGCTGTCAAGTTAGGTTTCGTTTCGTTTTTTGGCTAAAGGCGCCCCCTAATTCAGAAATGTAAAAGCACAAGAGAAACAGGTTTAGATTTGTTTTAATGTGTGTTCAAAGCAAATCTAAACGAATGAAACAGTCACACCAAGAAATTATTTAAAGGTGGAGTCAGGCTGACTCAGACGACGTCAGCTATTCTGGAGTAGCCTGGTCCAACCAGACCATCGTACTTAATTTCATTTGTACAGAAGCCTACTTGAAGTGAAATGAAAATTGAGCGGAAGTAGGTAGGCGGGCGGAGCCAGGCTAATTCTGGAGGATGCTTGTTGTCAAAATCAGTGAATATCTCCTCACGATCCCCCTAACTGTCCATACGGTGTGTAGGCCTACACTGAAGAACAATCAAGTGTTAATACACAGCTTAAACTTAATGGCTAAACGGGCATCTTGCAAGCTACGATGCGGCCCTCTTTGTTTACAGTATGTTTACCAGTTTACAGAGGCTTCTCAAATGGTGGGGCGCGTCCCCCTGGGGGGACGCCGTGAGTTGTCAGGGGGGGCGCGGGCTGCCTTGATTTCCAACTGACCAAAAAAAAAGAGGGATGTGTGCTTGTGTATGGTCATATCCGCGCGAAAGGCCGCGATTTGCAGTAAATAAATGTCCACGTGTCTCTGTAGGCTATTTAAAAAGAAATAAAGCAAGACTAATAATAACATTAATGAATTATTGGTTATCGCATCACAGATGGCCTATTGGCCTATAACCACCATAACTATGTTTACAGTTTAAAAATGTTTTGAATGAAATGCAAACCTCAGTGAATCATTTGCTCGTGTTTCTCTGTCCTGAGATTCACACAGACTAAGCAGTCTTGTTTAAATGTTACAAATTGAGCTAATAAACTGAACTTTGATTTGTTTTGCTGCAGAAGTTATCTCAGCTAATTTTTGTTATCTAATTTGATAAGGTGATTGTATGCCGAATGCTCGTGCCAGAAACTCATACAGTGGTTTTGTACAGCTAAATAAATATTAGCAGGTTCTCAATAGTATTTCAATTAAGGGGGGCGCGAAAACATTTATGTCCCCTAGGGGGGGCATGAGTGACAGAAAATGATTGAGAACCACTGGCCTAGTCCAACCTACTACGAGTCCAACACAATCCAAATCAACTTTCAGTAAGGAGTCTGGGCAGTGTGAGTTTTTTTTACTAGTTTCACAGCCTGCATCTTAGCACCAATATGACATCATGCACATAGTCAACACCTTTTTAGAAACTTGAGAATTATACAAACATTGAACACATTTTCCTTCCACGACAGTGGGACCCAATTTGAAAAAGACATCCAGTTGTAACAGTGTATGTCAATTACCTAGCAAATAATGAGAAATCATCGCTTGTGTGTTTCAAACTACAATAAATACAACATTCAGCAAACAAAACTTCTGACAGAGAAGGAGTAAAAGACTACATCTAATTATCTTGTAAAATAGCCAGCAAAAATTGTATATACAATGACAGCTTTTCCTCCCTTTTTAGTTATAACATACAAATTAATGCCAAACTGAGCAGGGGACATTTTTCTCCTCTACCATCATCACCCGATTGCCCTGGTTAAAAATGCAGAAGTGCCTCTCACTAAAGGTAACACGGCTACATTTGGTTTGACCTCCCACCTGACTTGGTTGTTGTAGCTCCCTTCAGGGGGTCGGTTTCAGCTTCATAAAAGTTCTCCTAAAGCTCTTGTTCTTCTGATCAGAACAGGCAGGGGTCAAGAGCAGGCCATATTTCTTCATCACATTTTGAACAAATAGAACCAAACTGTTCTGAATAATAATAAATAAATATTTTCCAATGTTTATCTCAAAGCTCAAGAGAGATTCTAGCTCTACAACTCTTTTCAGAACTAACCTTTCCAAAGAATATTTGATAGACAATTATATGAATGTTTGTGATATTCTATTTTGAATCACTTTACATGAACTTAGGAACAGTATGAAGGCTGCAGACCCTGACTTAAACTCAGCTTCCACCCGGACATTGTGTGCCGATGAGCTGGCTCAAATCTTAATTCTAACGATTTTTAACCAAGCTCTTTTATAGTTTTTAAGTCCCCTGTGTTCCAGAGCCTAAATAGATTAGTTAAATAGATTTAGACATAAACTTTAAATTGAATAGGCTGCATGCAGATAGACATGCAGGCACTTGTATGAATACATACTCACACATAGAAGAGTGAAAAAAGGAGAGAAGATATCAGTCAGTATATAATATATAATTTATTTAAATAATGCACGAACCGTTAAACACAGAAAAACACTTTGCGGGCTAAAATGTTTGCTATAGCAGATACTTTTTGTTTGGACCATATTTGAACTGTTAAACTTCTTTTCAATGCTTTGTGGGTGTCACCTGTTTTCTGTTAGCAGCATTCAGACCTTTACAACTAGTTTGTGTATGATTAAATTACTAAAGCGCAACATTGCTTGGAGCACAACGTTCTCCATAGATCTAACCTCTCCTTTTGTTTAGAATGTGCACCAGATTGATGCATTTAACTTCAAGATATGCAATCTAAAGAAATGTAAAGAATGTGTTTACTCATCAACTTCTAATAAAAATCTTGCTAATCTTGTTTGCTTTGTGGTTGTGTTGTGTTGAAGTTGTATATGTTCATACTAAATTCAGTCAACAGAATGCGTGCCTTTGACAGGCGTCCGAGGCGTTTCTGAAGGTCGATTCTCTTGTGTTTTATGCCAGAGTCCTCTCGAAGCAACGACTCGGTTTTCTCCTTGTCCTGAAGCACCTGCACCATCTCCCTCTGCAGCTGGGCGACAGACTCCTGCAACATCTGGTAGAGGATCACCAGAGGGATCTGGTCAGCCAGACGCTGGCCCGCAATCTGGGATTTGGAGAGGAGAAGTAGGGCTGTAAAACTAACATCTTTACCCTATTACTGGAAAATATATCTATATTTTCTGTTACTCTTGACAGCACAATATCATGCATATCCGAATCCTTTATTCATATTTGGGCACACCTCTAGGAGAAAGACAGGGCTGGGGATTTTAAATTTTTTGGGCAGCACCTTGAAACAACAACTGCTCGCAATGCTCTTAAGTTATTTGCTATGAACAAAAAAAAAATGTATATATTTTTCTGTGTCTGCCACAGCAAAATGTTTCAAGAAAAATTGACAATTTCTCCTAAAATGATTTGCTTTAACTTTAGATCAGTTAATTAGCTATTCAGCTATTGATTTGGTAATGCATCCCAGCAGAAGTAAAGGGCTAATGGGCCTAAACTCCACAGGAAATGTCCAATGTAAAACCAGATTATTTCATCATCAGTAATATTCATGTATTAAACAGCAAGTGACATTCTATGTAACAGCAGAAATAGACACGTCCTCATTATCAATACAAATGATGCACTAGCCTATAAAGAATTATCATTTAAGTCTTGCATTAGGGGGTGCATCGCTACTAAGCCATCTTAAACTACAAATACAAATTGCAGTGGTCCTTGACTAACATTCTTTTCTACCCTCTTAAGTTGTATCTAAATGACGTATTTTAAACATGTATCAGCAGTATCCTTATTACACTTACACGGTAGTAGGATTGAAGGTGTTTGATCATTTCCTTCAGGGTGGCCCCACTGTCATTATTGTTCCCAGGGCTGTTGGTGCTTTTCCCTACCACTGTAAGACCGAAGGGATTGGACAGCGAAGCCTTTTCATCTTCCCTCTTCCGCTTCCCTAGCTTCTTGCTGTATGTGCTGTCCTGAGTGTAAACAATCGACTCCATCTTAAACTGGGTCCTCAGCATGGACTCTGCAGCATTCTCCTTCTCCTTTGTGATGGTTTCAATCTTCCTCTAAAATACATAAACACATGTGAGTAAATATTTAACAATCTTTTGTAGAATGTGTACAGTAGCAATGGACAATGAACATTATACCGTAGCGGTTTGGATGAGGTTAGGAAATCCAACAAAGCTGCTCCTTGCCACCTTAAACAGCTCTTTCTTCACAACTTCTAAAAAACAAATACCAAGACCATCAGAAAGTGAGGATTCCATGATCAAATAATGACTAAAAGGTACAATGTACTCAGGTGTACTTCAATCACTGTAGCATCATGATACCTGACACTTCCTTGATCTTCAGGACAGCAGGCTCTTCTAGCTTTTTGATCTGCTCCTTGACCATATCCTCAAAGGTCTTGTAGTTTATGAAGCCCGGCAGTTCTCTTCCACGGTACTTTCCTTCATACTGAGCCACCTCTCTCTCGATATTACAGTTGACTGTAACAGGGATGAATTTGTTAAACAAATTAGTTTTGAGAGTTTGCTAAGACAGGAGAGAGGGTTTAGTAGTTGTCAATATAGCAGACTGGAGTTCAACTTAGGTCAATGTATACATTACCATCAGTTTTTAAATGTTAAAAAAATGTTTGGCTATTGTGTTTCCATAACTTGTGTTCTTTCATAGAAGAATAAATAAAAGGCCCAAAATTTACATTTATGGTCAGATCCACTATGAATGGATTGTGCGTTAATAGCTCCATGTTTTGCGGCAAAATAGCGCCCACAATCTGCCCCGTTTTAGCAACGTATTTACAAAAGACTTTGCCCTTACTAACGTATATGCCGGTGCTAACACGCCTACAAAGTTTGGCAGCGGGCGCAGTTTGCCCTTGTTTTGCGTTGACGTGAGTTAGCGGATCTATCCGTGGGCGGGACCATTTCATGCAGCACTGTGTGCTGTGCAGCCGGTCTTTCTCCTCTCTGCCACGGCAGCGGAGATGAACAGCTGATCGGTGCCACTATAGTTAAGGCAGCACGCGCTGCGTCAATTTAGCGCTTAATGAATAAATATTTTTTCCCCGAATATAACGAGACTATTCGGGAAGTAAAAATATTCGGATCGATCTCATTATCCGTGCTTTTCCGAATAGCCTACACATGTTCGGATTCGGGCTCATCCCTAGTAGGCGTGCAACCGAACATTGTCTGGAGATTTGTTGCTGCTGTCCCGGTTGTTGATATCGGAGATGGGGGTGGAGGCACGGTAGCAACGAGAGTGGAACAGAACAGGGAAATACCTGGCGTTTGTTGACAGCTTGATTTTGAGGCTTTGTGTTTCGCGCTGTGCATGTACACCGTGCCTCGTATAAATTGCCGGGTACCGGTTTCAGCCTGGCAGAAAAATCCTTGTTGGATAGCCAAATTTCGTTGAATTTACACTTTCCCATGATGCGGGCCGACTGCTACTCATGCCGCTACTGCTACCTGAGCGACGTGCGTCTGCTCTGAGTCATGGCCGCAAACAAATGTTTTGTTGGTTCCGCTCTCGCGATTGCGCGACATCAAACTATTCTGCAATTTATTTATAGATAAATAAATGTTACCTATTTTTAGATTTGAGACCAATTACAATCATACAATCCTACTTACCATGTGTTAACATTTTTAAGACCTTTGACAGATGGATTTAAGACTTTTTAATGCTAATTAAGGCCTTATTTTTAGATTTATGAATTTAAGACTTTTTAAGGATCCGCGGGAACCCTGAAGATAACCATAAACTGTATATAAAGAGGGTAACACAATTATTTTAGTATGGAAAGAGTTATGTTTCTTCTTTTATGATTGTATTAGCGGAATGCAAACAACTTAGAGATGCCTCCCGCCACCTAGTGTACAGGAGTGTAAAGCACAGAAAATAAACAGGACTCTAGCTACATCTTTTATATAGGGGAGAACGGGGGAATGTGAGCCATCGGGTAATGTGAGACACCCCCTGTATCTAGGCAATGGAACACATTTTTGGTCATGTGAGATATATATTTTCAAGCCCCTCTCATTTCCCCGTGGCCATAAAATAGAGGACCTCATGGTGATGTTGTTAGCATGTTTTTTTTTCACTAAAATGTCTTTTTTGCATGTAAAAGTACATTTTCTTGCTGTCAACTTAATCGATTGTTGTGCCAAAGCAAATTGATTCAGGTAGAAAAACTTTTATCATACATGTTGATGAACTTCCAACATATGAAACCATGTGATGATGCTAGCTAAAGATTCGCCTGAATTGCTAAGAGAGTTAGCTTTTTCTCAAATTGTGGCAGTGGGGTAAAGTGAGACAAATGTTGTGAGAGTGAGACAGTGTCTGTACCCTCTTTTAATGAATCCATTATATTTGAGGTAGCAAGGAGACTAGTTTGAATAAGACAAAAGACAATGTGGGCTGGAGGTGGGGGTAGAATGGTTGAAGGGGTGTCAGCAAGGGCATGGTTTGGCACGTATGTATGTGGGGGACAGGAGAGTGACCTGTAACATCAACAGACTCTGTCTGTATTCAATGAATGATCCCAATAAAACAAATGCAGAAAAATATTAATCAAAGACTCAAAAGATGGAAAATGACAGCTGGGTCTAGTCCTGTGTTCCGAGTCCCAGGCTGTTCTAGCTGGTTCTGATTGTTCTTTTCCCCCAGACACTAGCTGGCTCTAAAGGTCCTGTGTTCTGACCCCCAGACTGTGTTTTAATCTAACTGGTTCTATCTGTCATTTGAATGTTAATTATTGAATATGAATTATATGGTGTATTTGATCAGAGTTACTTTCAAGTGTTTAGAAAATGTTTTTCTTAATTGACCAAACTCCATGATTCTGTTAGTAGTCCGACATTAGTTTTGGAATATTTGGTTTTCAAGCTAGCTGTCAGGATTCTAACTGTTACAACATGTGTTGTTATGGTAGTTTCAGAGTGGAAAAAGTAAGTGGATCAGTTTACCCCCTTGAATTCTCTGGTCTGTCTCAGTTTACCCCACAGCTGGGGTAAACTGAGACACAAGACAACTTTTTTTAAAACAATCATAATTTCACTGCCATTCGTCATTAATAAATTCTGCTAATGCTCTTTTCTAGGAAACATCCTGAATTAATGGGAAATGTGTAAATTTGACTGATAAATCATTTTAGTTCCCTTAGAGGGGAGCAAATGTAAAAAGTGTCTCACATTACCCCGTTCTCCCCTACAGTCTGAACACATATGCTTGGACATTGCAAAGAAAATTCAGGGCAGTGAAGCAACCTAAATATTCATAAACCTTTGTGAATAAGTGTAGCAATATGTTCGGACAACTTAAAAATTGTTTTTATTGTTAATAGTCATTCCTGTTTGTAGGCTGTAGATATTTAAGAAAAAGCCTCCACATTTTCGGTAATTACCCCCCCCCCCCCGCGCGCGGTATTGAAAACGGTATTGAGTTTGAAGTTCTAGCATCGTGACAAGCCGATTGCATAGGAACGGGCAATTCTGAATTGATTTTGAATATCCTCTCATTTACATTCATGCAAATAGGACAGACGCACGGGTCCCTGTATGCTTCGCAGTGCAGTTCCAGAACAGTTGCATACATTTCCCCCTTTGCTTGTCTTCTGTGTATAGTACGCTATTTTTTTCACTAATTTGTTTTGGGTTTTTACCCTATTCACCTGCCGTGCCTAAAAAACAACAACTCCAATATCGACTATTTCACTCAAATGTTAACTTTTAATTTAACTTTTGTTTACAGTTGTGTAGCACGGAAGCCATAGCAAAAACATCCAAAGTGATGTAATGACTCAGCTGTTGATGCACTTACATGTTACTCCAGAGCGGTCTATGATCTCTTTCCATCCCGCAAACTGTTTTCTGAGTATGGAAAAGATGTTGAGCCTGACATCCCCTCTTGTGAGGCCCATGGACTCCTGTGTGAACGCTGTCACACTCTAAAATGCCACAGGTTAGAATAAAAGGAGAGGGAAAGTTTTCATTTCAAACCAATCTTCTACTTGAACTCCTTCACTTGGGGTAATCTCAAACCCTTTGGTTACATATTAGGTTAGGAGGTGTAGTGTTTCGCAAGTGTAAAAAAGTGCCAGCTCCTAACTCACATCAATAAGGAAACCCAGTCTCTCAGATGCGTCAGATGGGGGTCCATTGCCATATTTGTTCAGCTCTGCCTGAGTCTTGACTAGTTTCGTCTCTATCTGCTCTTCCAGCCGAGGCAGAGATTTCTACGAATCAGGGCAAAACTCGTAAACACGTAAAGTAGGCAAAGTTATCTGTAATGAACTCTAAGGGGGAAGCAAGTATTCACCTGGATGTGTTGCACCAGCTCAAGGGTGAGCTTTTCCGCCAGTTTAGGAACAGTGGCATTGCCTTCATCATATAGTATCCTACAGCAAGCACAAAAAGTGATTAAGTACATCCTAGACCTAGATGACCTGTCGAAAAGCAAATCATTGTTGAATAATTGCCTAAAAAGACTTACTGGAAATACTCATGGCCTGTGAAGAAGGCTTCCTCTCTTTCTATTGCTTCAGTAAGAGACACCTTGTCTGTGATCTCCTTCTGACCCCTGCACTTGACGATCATGTAGCCCTTCTTCAGGTGGATGACCTCATTGTTGACAATGTCAACCACCGTCTGTTCTGTGCCTTTGTCTACCAGGTCAGGCTTCGTCAAGATACCTTACAGAGAGAGAGAGAGAGAGAACAGTACATTCAGGATTTCAATATCCAAAGGGCACTTTTTTTTAAAAAGTCCAATCTAATTACCCAAAGTCCTCTCTCCCTCAGAATCCACCTCCTGTGCCATCTTCAGAGCCTCTGTAGTGGCAATGTCCACATTGCATGGTACAACTACCAAGCTGATGGTTTCTTGTTTTGTTATGAACTTCTGGATCAGCCTCTTTATCTGAAAGAATAAATTAATATTATAATATCAAGTACGAATGTAAAGTTGTAAACTGTAAAACTAGCAAATTGCCATTTTGTCCAAGGCTGTTCTAATCAAATAATGAACAAATACATTGTAACAAGAGTAAAAAGCTAAAGCCACGCTACTGCCTCGTTTCCATCTAGCAGAGCGTGTTGGGTCGGAGCGGCTCAGAGCAGGACAGCTCGCTTACGCTAATCCGGGTGGTGTTTCCACCACCGACACTATCCTATAGGGCGGGGTTTAGGCTGGACTGCAATAGCTGCCGCCAGAATAAAGTATCTGGCCGTGGAACAACTGCAGTCAAGCCAGCGGTCTCTCGTTTTTGCTTGGCCAAATCAGCAGCCGCTTCTATATTTATTCCCCCCGTGTTGTGAGCGTATTAAGCCGGTAAATACACAGAGATGGCTCGGTGCGAGACGAAAGGGCCGTGGCAGCTACGTAACTATGGTGACATCTAGGGCCCGACCGATATGGATTTTTGGATGCCGATGCCGATTGTTTTCTGAGAAAAATTACGATAAGGATTAAATCGGCCGATTATTATTATTTTTTTATCCCATAAATATATATTGAAAAAAATTACTTTTTTGAACCCTTAAATATATATAAATACTTGTTACTGTCAATAGGTGTACAGGAACTTTTTATTTATTGAAATATGCATTATCTAACAATAAATAAAGTGTTACAAATATGTCTCAAGTGACATTTTTAAACTCAGACATTAAGCATTTTATGTAACTGCACCCAACCCTCTGGAACTCCCTCCCTCCAAACATCAGCAACTCAAACTAAATAAACTCATTCAAAAGTCAACTCAAAACTCACCTCTTTCAGGAAGCATAATTACACCGGACTCCACTCCAAACCTTATCTTTAATTTGTCTGTATTTTGTTTTCTTTTTCTATAAGTATGATTTTCTATATGTTTGATGTAAAGTGTCTTTGAATGACCTCCAATAAAGCACTATATAAATTCTATATAATAACTATAGTAATATCAACTACTATTAACAATCAAGAGATGACCAATGACTCTGCTATTGGTGTCAGGGGGAACTGTCAAGTGTGAATCAATCCACACCTGCTGCTGCTGTTAATATGCTATAAGGCTACCTCCGGGGCAGCAATGCATCTCACTCAACATGATTGCTGAAAAAAAAAATAATAATAAAAAAAAAAAAATCGGCAAAAAAAATCGGCGGCCATTTTGGCGATGCCGATTTTTCGGAGATGTGCTATAATCGGCCAATTAAATCGGCCGGACGATATATCGGTCGGGCCCTAGTGACATCATAGCAGAGGGAAACAGTGTAGCCCATTGATTAATTTAATGAAGAGGAAACACACCACATAATAAACGGACGGCAGTGTGTAGCTCCACCTTTTCGTCACCCTTTCGGTTTAGCTCACTTATTTTTGGACTCTACCCAACTTTTGGCAATGGAAACATCAAAATAAGCAGACCGAGCCGGCCCGCCCCGCCCTGCTCTGCTAGGTGGAAACGAGGCATAACTGCCCGTGAAGTGGTAGTAGACAGTACACTCAAGAGAACCAAATTGTTGGATGGATGAAAATGGATGTGGCTAAAGAAATCCATCATTTCAGGGTTAGGCATGTTGTTGAACTTGTGACTGACGAGCAGCTTAGCAAATACATGCATGGGGGCTGTAGAAGATAGGAGATAGAAGTAATATAAAGAGGATGATGTAGTTTTTACATACAAACAAACAAAACAAAACAAAATTAACGGGTTACCAAGGTATGTTGAGTATAAACACCGATTTTTTTTAAGTCACGAGTGGGACCCATTTTAATGTTTTACCGAAAGAAAGATCATACTATTATTTATCATTTCAAACTGAGACTCATTGGCCTTGACTCGTTTACTGTGAAGAACATATATCAGAAAAAAATTGCAATGTACACACTGTACACCCCCCTTAAACATTTATATTACATACAGGATGTTCCGGTCTAGTGGACCCAGAGCTAATACAAGTGGGGAAAGTGTAGGTTTTGGAAGAGAAATATTTTGATGATGTAGAGCAGGGCTAATCAATAGGCGGCCCGCGGGCCGGATATTTACTGGCCCCCGCCTTGACTACCGACCGACCCAAAAAAATAATTATTAATGTACTAGCACGCGCGATGTGTGCTTTTGCATGGTCATAACTGCGCGAAAGGCCGCGATCTGCAGTAAATAAATGTGCACGTGTCTCCAAGCGTTTCTCTATCAGCTGCTCTGTGTATGCAGCTTTGCGCGCGCAATTGTACCGCAGTGTAAGTGTATGGTCCATTATTTGTATTTAGTGTGTCTGCATAGTATTGCACCAGTAGAACTTTGCTTTGTACTATCTGCATGTTTGCACAAAATGTGTACCTTCACATAGCAAACAAAATTGCACAACTGTAAAGTCAGTGTCTGTAGTTTTTTTGTATTCAAATAAGCAGTTGTTGTATTTCTGTACTGTGCATTGGCATCTTTGAGCAAAATGCGCCTCCCGTGACCCTGGATAGTGACCCCTTGACAAACACATTTTTTGGGGGAAACACTGTAAGGTGTTGCACTTAGCCTACATTTATTTCTATGTTTTTTGATAAGCTGTTGCACTCTTAGTAAACCTAGGCCTACCTGTATTTTGATAAGCTGTTGCACTTAGAGTACATTTACACTCAACAAAAATATAAACGCAACACTTTTGTTTTTGCTCCCATTTTTCATGAGATGGACTTAAAGATCTAAAATTCATTCCAGATACACAATATTACCATTTCTCTCAAACATTGTTCACAAATCTGTCTAAATGTGTGATAGTGAGCACTTCTGCTTTGCTGAGATAATCCATCCCACCTCACAGGTGTGCCACATCAAGATGCTGATCTGACATCATGATTAGTGCACAGGTGTGCCTTAGACTGTCCACAATAAAAGGCCACCCTGAAATGTGCAGTTTTGTCTCACAGCAAAATGCCACAGATGCCACAAGCATTGAGGGAGCGTGCAATTGGCATGCTGACAGCAGGAATGTCAACCAGATCTGTTGCTCGTGCATTGAATGTTCATTTCTCCACCATAAGCCGTCTCCAAAGGCGTTTCAGAGAATATGGCAGTACATCCAACCGGCCTCACAACCGCAGACCACGTGTAACCACACCAGCCCAGGACCTCCACATCCAGCAGGTTCACCTCCAAGATCGTCTGAGACCAGCCACTGAGACAGCTGCTGAAACAATTGGTTTGCATAACCAAACAATTTCTGCACAAACTGTCAGAAACCGTCTCAAGGAAGCTCAACTGCATGCTCGTCGTCCTCATCGGGGTCTTGACCTGACTCCAGCACGTCGCCGTAACAGACTTGAGTGGGCAAATGCTCACATTTGATGGCGTCTGGCATGTTGGAGAGGTGTTCTCTTCACGGATGAATCTCGGTTTACATTGTTCAGGGCAGATGGCAGACAGCGTGTGTGGCGTCGTGTGGGTGAGCGCTTTGCTGATGTCAATGTTGTGGATCGAGTGGCCCATGGTGGTGGTGGGGTTATGGTATGGGCAGGCATCTGTTATGGACGAAGAACACAGACATTTTATTGATGGCATTTTGAATGCACAGAGATACCGTGATGAGATCCTGAGGCCCATTGTTGTGCCATACATCCATGAACATCACCTCACGTTTCAGCAAGATAATGCACGGCCCCATGTTGCAAGGATCTGTACACAATTCTTGGAAGCTGAAAATGTCCCAGTTCTTGCATGGCCAGCATACTCACCGGACATGTCACCCATTGAGCATGTTTGGGATGTGCTTGACCGGCGTATACGACAGCGTGCACCACTTCCCGCTAATATCCAGCAACTTCGCACAGCCATTGAAGAGGAGTGGACCAACATTCCACAGGCCACAATTGACAATCTGATAAACTCTATGCGAAGAAGATGGGTTGCACTGCATGAGGCAAATGGTGGTCACACCAGATACTGACTGGTTCTGAGTCCCCAGACCCCCAATAAAGCAAAAAAATGCACATTTCAGGGTGGCCTTTTATTGTGGACAGTCTAAGGCACACCTGTGCACTAATCATGATGTCAGATCAGCATCTTGATGTGGCACACCTGTGAGGTGGGATGGATTATCTCAGCAAAGCAGAAGTGCTCACTATCACACATTTAGACAGATTTGTGAACAATGTTTGAGAGAAATGGTAATATTGTGTATCTGGAATGAATTTTAGATCTTTAAGTCCATCTCATGAAAAATGGGAGCAAAAACAAAAGTGTTGCGTTTATATTTTTGTTGAGTGTATTTCTATGTATTTTGATAAACTGTTGCACTTAGAGTACATTTATTTTTATGTATTTTGATAAGCTGTTGAAGAGTTAACCTATTGTGTTTTCTTGAACTGATAAGATTGTTAAACACTTAAACAACAGGCAGCCTATGTTAATCAAATAGGGATTTTTTTGATAAGCTGGTGAACTCTATTTGATAAAATAAAGACAATATATGCACTCCTATGTCGTTGTAGTGTTTTACAGTATATGTAGCAATTGATGTGATGCTCATACATTTTTGGCATTTTTTTCTGGCCCCTCATTTTGGATCATTTCCACCAACCGGCCCCCATTCAGAACTAATTGAATAGCCCTGATGTAGAGGAAGAGGTTTCAGAATGTGAGGATCACTCACTCTCTCATGATCATTACTCATCATAAACTGCTTATCAGGGGTTGGGTCGCGAGGGCAGTAGCTCGAGCAGGGGACCCCAAACTAAGGATGCACCGAAATGAAAATTCTTGGCCGAAACCGAATAAAATTAAACAGTTGGCCGAAAGGCCGAAACCGAATACCGAAAGAGGCTTTTGCAGTTTTGTTTATTATTTAGTAAATTATTTCAACATTGCATACATGAACTCCCAAATGTTCTCCTCAAACATAGCCTACAACTAAAAAGCAACCCTAAATAAATAATTAAACAGTAAAACCTTCAAATCTAAGAGTAAAATTTATATTTTACTAGGAATTAATTTGTGAACCTCTCACTGATTTTTACATGGACTTATATGAGGATGAATCTACAAAAAGGTCGACTTATTGCCTTTCTTCATTTTTTGCAGTGCAGGTTGAGTTGCTCTAAAAAAACTGCACCACAGCTGCCACCATAATGTTCAGACTTCAGAATTTGCTTCAAAGCCCAGATCATAACAATGAGAGGCTTTAAACGATGTCCATTCTTAGGAGGTGATTGTAACCTTTTCGTCTGTAAACTGAAACTAACGGGGGGAGGCGGCTTGCTGGACATATATTTAGTCGCGCTGTCAGTTTGCCGACTTGGCTCTGTGTATTCAGGCTCGAGAAATGCAATCAGGCCGTAGGAGCCTTTTCCCCCAACAGCGCTAACGGACAGGATATCTCCGGTTATCATTTTAGATGTCAAACTAAAGTTTTTTTTGCGCGGCGGCCCTCACCGGCGAGGTGTCACTGTGAGTGACACCGTTACCAACTGTCACAGAGTTTCACCGGGTGAATCGCTGCTTCGCTCGCGCAAGGCTTTTGTGTTTCTATGGTGATTAAACATCAGTCTTGGACGAGCGTTTTAACTTTATGCTGCATTAAGCATTGCACTGTCTGCGCCGTGTTTCATCCAGTTTGAAAAAATTCTCCCACACTGGACTTGACATTTTCATGCACGCTCCAAACTGCTCCTGCTGCGCGCTCACAAAGAGACGTGGACTCGCATACACGGTTACGTCTCTCTTTACTGCCATTTCCTGGTTTACAAGCGCGCAGCTCTTTTAAAAACATATTTCCTTAGTGTCATTTAATTCGCCAATTTTCGGTAATGTTGTTCGGCTTTTTAACTGTTTCGGGCCGAAACCGAAAATTACTTATTTTGCCATTTTCGGCCGAACTTTTTCGGTGGCCGAATATTCGGTGCATCCCTACCCCAAACGTCTCCTTCCCGCAGTGTAACTGCAGTGTAACTGTAGGGACTCGGAGGGACAGCTGCCTCCCGCCACATGAATTGTTTTTCTCCGCGGTATAAACGGTATGGCCAAATCTCTCCCGGTAGACACTTTCATATCGTCCACGGTATGATATCGTCCTATCGCCCAGCCCTATGTGGTAGCGCTCATCACTGCTTTATATCTGCTATACCGGTGACACGGTAGAGTCAAAATCCATATCATAGCGCAACTTCATACCGGTTTACCTTCTATACCGTTTATACCGTACACCCCTACTGTGAACCAATCCAGTGAGAGCTGAAGGTACGGACCGATGATGTCATCAGCACCACATCATCTGCATAAAGCAGTGATGAGATCACAGTGAGGATCACATTTCTGAAAATTCAGGGGCTGTTTATACGACAACACGAAACGGTTCATACGCGAAAATATTTTCGCGGATGCACTATATAATTTACATGAAAACAGCAAACGCAGGCATGAAACCGCAAGTTTTTGAGATCAACTACCAGGGAGGATTTTTTGGAAAACACAACGGTTTTGGTTTCTTGTAAACACTGAAACCATTTTCCCTGGTAACGCTGACGTCACGGCTCCACTTCACGTATGCGTAGCTGATGCGTAGTCTATAACATTTGCTGTCAAAATACCCACACGCAAGTTATAAAGTTAGAAGACAACATAACATGCAAGGTGTCTCCGCGGCACCATCACTGTGATCAGCGGAGAGTGTTGTGCAGGGCTCAAATATAACACTCGCCAATTTAGTCTAATCGATTAGTAAGTTATTGAGACCACCCGCCACTTTGTCTGGGGAAAGATTTGTGCTCTGCCGGTTTTTCTAGCAAAATAAACGTGTGTAGCATCTATATGCCAGGGACACGGCTCTCTCTACATTAAAAAAACACTATCCATAGTTCAGCGCGCGGCGGTTAAGTTACTGTTCAACAAAAGGAGCATCAAGGCTACGGCTTCACAGTAAAAGCATTTCACTGGCTAAACATTAATAGCATTTCACTGGACAAACGTGAGTTGACTTTTATTTTGAAGTACGCCTAACAGGAAGGTAGCCGCTCAAAAGCCCCTTCACTATCAGCATGTCTTCTGTTTTCACAAGTTCAATGCGGTGAAATAAGAGGACAGAAAGCTTGTCATTTACAATAGTTGTAACCCCAAGCTTACACCAACCGCTTTATGAACGTTAGTGGCATTCATTTTCAGTTACAGTAAGGTTTTATACATCAAATTGTACATGAAGAGCTATCTATAAGTGTCACCGCTGACTATTGGCTTGGCATGCCTACTACAGCGATTTCGGCCCGTTTCCTCTGAAAACATGTGTACGAGTGAATATTTCAAATAAATTGCGTCTGAACGGGGTTTTTTTTTTTTTTTTTTTTTTTTTAACCAAAAACGTGAAAACTGTCACGTTTTCACTGTGTAAAGTGCCCCTCAGAGTCTGACAATGATTTCGAAGAAGAGGATGAGATCAAGCATCAGCTAGTTCCCAAATGAAGATAGAGGACCAGCCTTCAGCAGCCAGCCCTAGTCCAGCCCATTAGCTTTGTAGTGTAAACTGACCTGAATTGGTTAAATTTCCAATGAAGTCTAAATAATATATGCTGTTTATATTGCTTTTAATTGAAGTAAAAATCTGATAAGTATTTTAACATAGCATGTTTGATTGTGTTGAATTAAAAACCCCTAAAATGCAGCGGGTCCACCAGACCCACACACAGTGGCTGTTTAACAACAATATGAATAATAGGTTAACCTAGCTAGATCACCACGGTCATTTTGCGATTGAGTTATTTGTACATTATAACATGACAATCCGTATAATAGCAGTGAAGATATTTTATGCCAAAATATTAAAGCGGCAACGAGTAACTTTTAAATATCTTTTAAACAGCCTCATGTTTCCTCTCATAATCATAAATTACCTTTAACAGCAAACGAGACCATCAGTGCAAAGAAAGACGTTTTTATATAGTTTTTATTACTGCATTTGATCTGGTCGTACACCCAGTCCGATTTTCGGTTCACGCGTGCATGCTCTATGGTCACATATCCGTATTGGTCACAGATTTCAGTGTGGCG
Source organism: Ammodytes marinus (assembly GCF_949987685.1). Classification (NCBI taxonomy): domain Eukaryota; kingdom Metazoa; phylum Chordata; class Actinopteri; order Uranoscopiformes; family Ammodytidae; genus Ammodytes; species Ammodytes marinus. Next base: position 25,764,653 of record NC_137233.1, read on the forward strand.
CAGGAACGCGATTTGAGAAGCCTATCCCTCCAGGTGAGGGAAGGGGAGCGGGAGCCTTGTTTGAGACAGTTGTTTGTCGTCATAATGACTGATAACGGGGCTGAACCATAAAAGAAAAAAAAGAAAATGCAATGAAGAAAAGCTAAAAGGGAGAGTGATAGTCGGGCGGGAGGGCGTTGCCAAGCAACGTATACACAATTTCACGCAGCGAAACTAGACTGCAGTGTTTACTCCTAAATGAATGAGCGGTAGCCTACTAAAACAAAGTTTACTTTGCCTCACCAGCATCATCAGATGACCATTATTCATCGGAAATAGTCATTATTTACAACATAAACACATTACCTCATTGTGATCCATACTAACTAACTGCCATCTCTCGTTCATTCGCTTTGTGTGAGGTGACAATGCATCAACTCATTGCAATCAGGTGTGTTTAGCACTTGCTGGCATTAGTTGATGCTGTGTCACCCATAGACTCACGGAGCCGAAAAGAGTCCGGTGCCCTCACACTTTCAACACACGGACACGCACCATATTGCTTCCTGATTATTTGAATCTTGCACTCCCTGCACGAGCTACAAAACAGCTTCACGACAGCTGGCGTCGTAATAATACTACCGCTTTTGTTCAAAGGTGTCGCCAACGTGCCGACTTACTCGTAGTAGCTTTAAGTGCTGAACAACCATACCTGGTCTCCAATGTTCTCTGGTTGACCCTTTACAGCCACCCTGGCGATGCCAGGAAGGTCAATGAGGGTCAAGTCTGGAACATCAGGAGAAGCAATTTCCAGACTGATGAGGTCATCACTAATCCCTGAACCGGGCCCAGCCATTTTATCCTGAGCTGTAGAGAGGATATGATATAATATATGATGGTTAAATGACAAATTTAAGTAACTCCATCAATATTTGACTTATGATAGTGACATTTAATAATGATTTATACTGTACCTTCTCTGATCTTTTTCTCCACATCTGCAGGGTCTTCTATCTCTTTCTCAAAGTTCTGGTAGCTTATCTTTCCATACCACTCCTCTCCTTCTCTCCTTCTCTTCATCTTTAGTTCGAGGGGACATCTTGTCACAATGCCTGAATTGATGGTGAGTGGGAGAGGGGAAAAAGTGGAATCCAGTGTGATTGATGAAATGATGGGAATATCTATCTGAGAGATCCTTGATTTGTGAGAAAGAACATCTGTCTCACTTACAGCTAGTTATTACAACAATTATGTCAACATACCTTGCATTATATAAATCATTTTCCAATATGAAGTCAATCTCTTCATTATTGTATACTATAAGGAATAGGGCTGTAATGATACGCTTATCCAAACCGAAATCGTGACAAACAGAGCCACAATCCTGTATCGCGGAATGAGAAGCCAGAATCGCGTTGTTTTTTAAATATTTTTATTATTATTATTTATTTATTCTTGTTTGTTTCTTACAAATCGAATCGTGAGTTGGTGTATCGTTACAGCCCAAATAAGGAAACACCTACAAATAATGTGGTTAAAGCAGCTCCGAGTAACATTTAAATATCTTTTAAACAGCCTCATGTTTCCTCTCATAATCATAAATTACCTTTAACAGCAAACAAGACCATCAGTGCAAAGAAAGACGTTTTTATATAGTTTTTATTACTGCATTTGGTCTGGTCGCACAGCCAGTCCGATTTTCGGTTCACGAGTGCATGCTCTATGGTCACATATCCGTATTGGTCGCAGATTTCAGTGTGGCGCAGCAACGTGATTTGAGTAGCCTATCCCTCCAGGTGAGGGAAGGGAAGCGGGAGCCTTGTTTGAGACAGTTATTTGTCGTCATAATGACTGATAACGGGGCTGAACTGGGCTGAACCATCAAAGAAAAAAAAAAGAAAATTCAATGAAGAAAAGCTAAAAGGGAGAGTGATAGGCGGGCGGGAGGGCGTTGCCAAGCAACGTATACACAATTTCACGGTAGCGAACTAGACTGCATTGTTTACTCCTAAATTAATGAGCGGTAGCCTACTAAAACAAAGTTTACTTTGCCTCACCAGCATCATCAGATGACCATTATTCATCTGAAATAGTCATTATTTACAACAACATAAACACATTACCTCATCGTGATCCATACTAACTGCCGTCTCTCGTTCATTCGCTTTGTGTGAGGACACGTAATCTTTCAGCTCTGTGAGAGAGAGTAGTTAGGTGACACTGCTGCATCAACTCATTGCAATCAGGTGTGTGTAGCACTGACTGGCATTAGTTGATGCTGTGTCACTAACCACTCTCACAGAGCCGAAAAGAGTCCGGTGCCCTCACACTTTCAACACACGGACATGCACTATATTGCTTCCTGATCATTTGAATCTCGCACACCTGGCACGAGCTAGAAAACAGCCGTCGTAAAAATACTACCGCTTTTGTCCAAAGGGGCCGCCAACTTGCCATGTTACTCGTAGTTGGTATTAATTACTGTAACTTCAGGTTATGTTTTTCATCGTCTCAGATTCTGATTGTCTAAGCCCCATAACTTTGTGCAACACACAACTTTTAATGTTATAACCATCCATCCTTGTGGTGTCAAAGATAGATAGGTCTATTTTTGGCTTCAATAAAAAAAAAAAAAATTATTCTGTGTAGGATATTCTAGGCAAAATAAATAGGCAAATAAAATACTTGATCACAGATTGCTTATTCTTTACCATGCGATGAGGGTGTTCCGTTTGCTGTGTCATCACCATTCAAACTTTTACCACCAGTGTGTTTATGATTAAATTACTATACAACATTGTTTAATTTCCTCAAAAGTTAACCTCTTCATTTTGCGAACAAAGTGCATGAGATTGATGCTTTTAAAAAATATACAATCTACACATTTTCTTATAGGGGAGAATGCCCCTCGTATACCACAGTCTCAGAAAATCACGTGGGGAGATAGATTGATAGTTAGGTTGTAGGTAACTCACCACTTCCTCTTGGCAGAGCCACTCCTGACAGCGCCTCCAACACAGAGCTCTTCCCGGAGCTTTGGTCTCCGATCACGGCGATAGCCGGCAGCGCCAAGTCCTTCTCTACCCCCAGAGAGCGAAGAGAGTCAATGAGGTCAATGCAGGGACGCACCTTCTCCTCGTACTGTTGGTTCAGACTGTTCATGTTGATGGCTTCTTGTTTCCTGCAAATAAATTGTTTAAAAATATTGGTGAGTTTCAATTTCATGCTGCGTTAAGTTAGGTTTCGTTAATTTTTGCAGCATTTTTGCTGTGCACTCAGCAAGACACGCGTCATAATTGCGAGGGTTTGAGCAAGACGGCTCCTACTCAAACGAGGCTGGTATGTGTTTTGCACCAGCAAAAAAAATAAAAAATTCTCCACTTGAAGCAAGTGTGGCAATCCCATCTGCAAGGAGAACTTCAAGTTTGTTTGCAACCCTGCCACACCTGAGCTGACTGAGTATTTGATACTGCACAAAACAAAATAATGCCTAAAAATCAGTTTTGGTTCTATTCATTGACATATCCCAGGCCTACTAATTTGAACACAATTTGTTTTAGTTTGCATGTAGTATATTGAAAATAATTCATATTTCTATTTTTTTTTCATCTAAAAACATGGTGTTATCCTGAAAAAAATGGGATTTGAAAGGGTTAAATCTTTAAAAATGTATGAATATTTTACATCAATACTTATTAAACCAGATGTAGAGGAAACAATAGCTCATAACAATAAGAAAAAATAACGTATAATAATTGTAGATCTATCTTTATGAAAAGCTAATTTAATTTTCTGTACTTAGCAATACGAGTGTATTTGACACCGCAAAAAAATATATAATGTCTAAAAATCAGTGTTGCTGCTAATCATTGATACATCCCAGGCCTAATAATTGTAAAAAATTTAGTAGCATGTAGCAGGTTTTTTTCATCGTGGTGGTATCCTAACAAAACCTTGGATTTTAAGAGTCAGTGAATCATTGACATATCCCAGGCCTAATAATTAAACACAAAAAAAATAGAGTTGCATTGTTGTATATTGAAGAAAATATTTTTTATAATGTTCTATAGCTAGTTAGCTACCTTTATAAAAAGCACATTTTCCGTACGAGTGTGCCTAATATGATAAGGGGCCCTAAGGGTTAAATCCATAGATAAGTTAAAGTTTCTTTATAGGTCCATGGTTAAATCATACAGCTGCATTCAAAATGCCAAGACCAGACACGCAGCGATCTTTTTCACCCATGGAAACCCCGTAGTCATTGGCGCTAGCAGTAAGCTAGTTCACGCGACATTTAACACAAATAAAAGCCGTACAAACTGAAAGGGAATTTCTGCCGCATTCTCAACAGCACGTTACAAAACAGTGTGCATTTTGTTAGAATTGTTAAAGAGCAACAAATTAAAAGTTTATTTAAAAAAAATCAAAGGGAGAGAGGTGTAAACCTAACTTACCAGCTCCAAGCGTGGGGGCACACTAAAGCTGGACACACAGCACAGGTGCAACGCCAACATTACTCCCCAGGGAAACAGAAAGGTATGGCATAGAAAATGATATTGTGGAACCTATAAACAATAGGAAACAATTTTGGGGGAGTTCAAAATAGAAAAGGGTGTGAATAATTACCAAAAATAAAATAAAATAAAATAAAATGCAATAAAATTTAGCTTGGCTACATAGATGCAATGCAGCGCAGCCACCACAAGATGGCCTCATTATCACAGTTTTCTAGGGTTTTATTTTCCTACAGTGTACCACTTACTCCCACAATACTTTGATACATTTAGATCTTGGTAGGCTACTGGTTATGAACTACAAATGAATACTACATACGGGAAACAAAATGTGAATCTTTTGGCCTATGTGTCTGTTTGTTTTTTCGTCAGTGTACAGTTTAGTTATCTGTGTGTGACAGAGAACTAAGGGTGCTTTGAAGAGCTCCTTTAGTTAGACAGAAGTTCTGGGCTTATAGTACTGGTGTCTGCTGGGGAAATAACTGCTTATTTGAAAGATTTGGAAGTTGCTCTGTTCTCTATCCAATCAAGCAAATCAAAATCTAATAATTGTACTTTTCATTCCATGATTTTAAGGAAAGGACATGCAACCAAAAACTATTGACCACATGCATGGTTGGTCACTGATGAAGTTGTGTATGTAAAGGCTTTTGTGGCTTGCATTACCAACATTAGAAAGAGCAAACAACAAACCAGTCATTGTTGGCTTCTCGTTGCAGTCTGGCAGACTCTCACATTCCAAGAAGCATCCCTAAAATACTCTTCGTTTATATGTGGAGACCAAGGCGACAGCTCAAAGAGCAGGGTTCAAAACATAATGTGTACAGTCTGCATAAACTAACAGAAAACAAACGCTATTTTCAAAGCTAGGTATTTTTTGCACTGATCCGACAAAGAGATCTTAGCAGACACATGGAGAAGAGCACATCACAGTAATGGGCAAATGTGTGCACCTTTATTAGCATGAACGTCCGGTAAAATATCCACACTCATGAACTAATTTCAAGTGCCAGTACACAGATCTGCATACATTTATCATGGATGTCAGACAATTGGAAATACATGTGCAATCAGCTTTATTTCACTGGCACACGCCACATGCTTAGGAGGTCAAGAAACAGGATTGCACAGGTCATATCAATGTAAACGAACAGCAACCAAGCATTATCCTTGAACATTTCTACACATGAAGTGCACAGATTAATTCATTTTTTTCTTTTCTTTTTAAAGTTGTACAAAACCTGAATTGTGTTTTTAAAGTCAACAAAAGGTCAATATTGTTTATGTACAGATGAGCCCTCAATTAATTTTTTCATCACTTATCCCTGTTGTACTGACTTGCTCTTTTGCTGGGCTTTAGCAGTGCAAATGCATACTCTGGACATGCTGTAGGGAGATATAACTTATGCTTAGAATTTCCCAGAAGTTTGAGGAGAGCATAAGAATGCAGGAGCGGCCACTTGTAAACACTGAGGGTGACAATTCCCCTCTTCACATGATTAGAATGAAATAAGTGATATCGTCTGTGCATATGCAACTAAGAAGTAGAAACCATGGAGACAGAGAAAACATGCTGCAATGCATTTCCTGACACAAACCCTGTGTAGTGTATTTTGCAGTATATCGTTATTGCTCTACGTTTTTTGAAATGATCGATGTCTGACATGAGTTGTAATGTATTTGTGCTAACAAATATAACACAGAAGTTTCACTAAATTATATTCAGGATCAGATTTAGAAATGCCTCTTATCAAAATATTGTTCCAGTTAGATAAATAACCATTTTATAACACTGATCGATAATCAACTTTCAATAAGGAGTCCGGGCAGTGCAAATTCTGTAAACTTTCAGAAGTTATAATGCATGTTTTTTTTGTTTTTTTTACTAGTTTCACAGAGTGCATATTTGCAAACATATGACATCATGCACATAGTCAACACCTTTTTAGAAACTTGAGAACTATATACACATTGAACACGTTTTCCTTCCACGACAGTGCGAACCAATTTGAAAAAGACATCCAGTTGTAACAGTGTATGTCAATTACCTAGCAAACAATGAGAAATCATCACTTGTGTGTTTCAAACTACAATAAATACAACATTCAGCAAACAAAACTTCTTGCAGAAAGGGAGTAAAAGACTACATCTAATAATATTGTACAACAAAAAGTGTATCTACAATAACACCTTCTCCTCCTTTTTTTTATCACTTTTTTTTAATAACATACAAATGAATGCCTAACTGAGCAGGGGAAATTCCTCTCCTCTACCATCACCCTCTGATTGCCCTGGTTTAAGATGCAGTAGTGCCTCTCACGAAAGGTATCAACATGACTACATTTGATTGGGGTAGGAGGTGGGACCTCCCACCTGGCTGTACTCAGACGGCTGGCCCAAGTTTCCCTGGTTGGTGTAGCTCCCTGAGTGGTCAAAGCTTCCCTGGGTGAAGGTGCTGGCTTGTTTCTCAGATTCCCCACCTGCAAACTTTGAAGCCCCTCTGTGCCAACCGGTCTCCTTAAAGACAAACCAGATGTTCCCAGCCCATAGAACAAAGTTGAGAAACCCAAAAGCCTAAAGAGGGAGAGAAATTGGGCAAATTAGAAATTCTAGCCAGCCATGCAAACTGATGTTCTTGTATTTGTATTGTTCTATTTATATTCTTCTGAACGCTGTTTTATTCTTCTTCTACTTCAACAAACTTTCAAGATAAATTTCACTTACCGAATGTTGGGATTATTTATATATTTATCAAATCATTCATATTTTATGGAATATTTAACATTTTCCTTCCGAAAATGTAGCCTTTTCTCCAAATCCATTTATCCCAGCCATGCCTGTTAACCTACCACTGAGGTGTTGAGTCCGGACCACTTTGGTCCATGCACAGATCCACATTTGTTGGTCTGGACTTTGCAGGCAGGGATGAGGAGCTGCACCTCATCGGGATCAGTGGCCAATTTCACCTCAGACAGAGCCTTGGCCCAAGCAGAGGAACTGACCAGCCACAAGAAGGAGAACACCACTGTCACCACAAAGTCCTGACGGGATGTAAGAGAGGAGAGACAAAGGGCATGCAAAAATGAAGCTCAAGAGCTTTACTTTGTCACCACTTTGTGAAAATACTGTGTCAATAATTGGGCTGACTTTTACACCTAGTGTATGTCCTACATCATGAGTCATTTGGCAGAATCAGTATAATCAGATTATTAAATGACCAAGTGTTGAGTAACTTCCCACCCAGAACTGATAATGCCCTCTGTCTTTTAGTCCGCTGTACTCACAATGAGCGGCGCTCTGTTGTTTTCATGATACTTGTTCTGAAAAAAGATGTAGACAATGGTGGCCATCAGGGAATACAGGAAGGCAAAGACGGCGATGGTGACGAAGAACTCTGCAGAGGATGAGTAGTCTCCGATGAGGAACACAGGCTCTGTCCTAATGCCTTCACACGCAGGCGCTTCAAAGGACACCTGGTGCAACCTTAAACAAAAAGCAGCGGGTACAGGGGTCAAATCCTGCTTTTCACTCAAAATAGAGTCCATAACCCTGATTTGGAAAGGAAATGTTTTACCCAAGGAGTACTCGTAATTGATGATACAGTGATTCATTCTCATAAGAGTGTTCCCTGGCTTCTGATGACCTGACCTGACTACAGGGTTAAAATATATTATGTTGTTTGTGCAATCTTATTTTTGGCTAAAGACTCCCTTCTTTTCCTATATCAAAATGCCAGCATTGATAAGGTGTAATTCTGTTACATCCCTTGGCTTTCAGCATAATACATCTAGCAGCTGTTAAAGACTAGAAGCATCTATTGTAACATGATGTTTGCAGCTATTTTCAGTTTAATTTGCAGCTTTAATATACAGGTACACAGTCCGGCCATACAGCTCCGAGACAGTGGATGAAGCCCACTCACCTGAAAGGATAAGCAAAGTCGATGCCAAGGCTGAGGTTGCTGCTGGCCTTCTCCATGCAGTCCACACTAACCCGCAGCTGCCCAGAGTAGCCTCCGCATGTCGCAAATGCAAAAATGGAAAAGAGCTGCACAAAGAGAGAAAATTACAAAAATCAGACAAAGGCTATAAAAATGCCCCTATACAGTTGACGTGAATGCTTTAATTCTGTAGATGGCTAAAGGGAAAGTGCAGAAGTGCTGAATTTTTCTGACCAACTGGCCAGCACTTACAGTAACAGTAAAATTACCAAAGCTTTAATCTAATGAGGCCATGGTCCCATATTTTTCAATACATTGGTCATTAGATGCAATTTCTGAAGGTGATACATGGCTACACACTGTTGTTTACAGGCATATCTTTTACTAGCTAATTCGATGCTATTGTAATATCAGTCAGCTTGGTAAACAACATTACTGATGAATCAAGCTGTCAGCAGATCGCCGTATTGTACTTTTAATGTTTATTATTGAAAACAATGGGAGCAAATGTTAAAGCTCATGGTTACAACTAAAGTAGTATCTGATACATTTTATTTTATTAATTTAAATTTTTGCCTGAAGTCCTAGCGCGCAACTCTCGCCATTAAGAGTTAGTTAGTAGTTCTGTTGCTGAAAGCAGGGCACACAGTATGGGGATTTGTAGTCAGTTTCCCCCCAAGGAAAAGATGTTCTCATCCCATGTAGTCAGTAAACACATGTGAAATGCTGTTATCACTAAAATACCTTTGAAGATGCAAACTGCTGCTGAATAAAAACATTATTGTTACAAAAATTATACTTGGATTTCTCTCTTAGGTGTGCACTGAGAGGTTTATGTGACCAGGCGTGGCGTATAATCTATGATGTGTTGTGGTCACAAATGGGGCAAGGAGGGCCCTGACTATGGCAAAACCAACACATGAGCCACCACAGGGTCAGGGAGTGAGTGAACATATATGAGGGTGTAGCTGCTACAAGAACAAGCTTGAGTCCTTACGGTCCTTAGCGGCTATGAATCAGGACGTAGAGGAAGAGGTTGTCCACTGAAGCCTGAATAGTTCCCGATGGTCAGGCCAGGTGTGTAAGTGTGTGCATGAATAGGTAGCCTAAATGAGCGGTGAAAACCTTATAACGAGCTTTGGATAAAAGTGTTATAAAAATGCGATGATTTTAATCAAAACCCCATGGATAGTTAGATCGATAGAATAATGCAACCATGACCAAAAATCAATGGGGAATCCAGAAAAATACCATCTTTTCTTGAACAGACTTTTGGAACCAAAATTGAAAAACACTGCAATTGGGTAGACTCATCGGGGGATGCTATCTTTTTTAAGGGAGAAATGAAAGATTTGTGAGGCCAGGTGAGATATGCTGTCAGTGAAGACATCAGCTGGTCAACAGGTGTCAGTGTGTTGTGAGTGTGTGAGTTAAAACTGAAGGAACCAAACTCCGGATTAGACCGATAAACAGGCTTATCCTTAAGACCAACAAACATACAACAACAACAACAACAACAACAACAACAACAACAACAACATGCAGCAAATAGAAAATTGCAAACACAAAATTCTAACACACACACACACACACACACACGCACACGCACACACACACACACACACACACACACACACACACACACACACACACACACACACACACACACACACACACACACACACACACACACACACACATACAATTCTGCCCTGATATGCTGCTCCTATAGCCTCATGAGTTTTCACAGCCATAATCACCATAATCAGACCTGAAGCCTAGTTAGCATTGGCCTCCCTGCTCCCATATTACAGGCAGCTGGACGTGCAGCTTGCCAGCAGCTGAGCAGGAGACATACTGTATCTTCAGTGTGAATGCCCGTCGGCCTCTGGAGGGCACTATCGGATCATTCCGCCACACTCATCGAGGCAATGTGTACAAGTGTGTCCTTGAAGTGCGTGTTTATGATTCACAACGTATGAATATGCACTAAGCAGGAGTGTTCATGAATGAATGTGTGTTATGAATGTGAGAATGCAATCTGTCTCAACACTTGTGAGCCCGCTCTATGGTACATTAATCTGACAGAAATCAATCTACCCACACAACTAACATGTCACCATTGAGTTCCTCATGATTATCTGGGTGATATTATTAGTAAACATATACATTGAAATTCCCCTGCTATGCACAATACACAGAGCTGTATATATGTCTTGAGTTTATTTTGACTGTAGTTCCCTTGTATCGCTGTTACAACAGTGTTGCATAGATAATTGACTACATTCTTAAATAAACCTCTGTATTGCATGATCTTTATGCGGTTTTCATAGCTTGCAGGGGTTACATCTCAGGAATATCGAGACCGATTAATCAGTGTTATCCGCCATCACTCATGGAAACGTGGCCCCCACATAAACAGCACACAGGTTTTAATTCCACTCTAATAGAGGTTTTTCAGAAGCCATACAAAAATGACATGCTTACTTCTTCTGGCCTTATAGGAATATAAAAATCAAAATGGAAAAAATATTAAACTATATATGTGCGTCTTTTCCTAGCAGGTTAAATATCACTTATCACAGATACAGTATGTGGCATGCTTGACTTGGTGTCTCCAAGTTTTGAGAAGTTTGAAACATCAGAGGCCCTTGTGAACCCTACCATAAGTATCAAGTGGTTAATGCCATTGTGTGGCTAAATTCGGGCATTGTGTTTAGGATCGACCTCTAGATGCAGAGTACCTTCACGTGCATTGACCACTTGTGATTTTTCTGATGCTTGATATCCTAACATAACACATCAGTTTGAATTCTTAGGCACTGCATGCTCACAGATTGTACTGGCGTAACTTTAGAACAGTGAAGCGGGAAGACCTTGAGTCTGTTATCCAAACGTTGCTATACGGTCTTCACATTAAAGCTATACGTTGCTACTGTTGACCACTTTGAAATGTCTGGTTTGAATTTTCTCAGAAGAGAACATTAACACAATGCTGATGTTTCGCAAGCCTATCTGGGTTTGCCAATTGCTGAGCTGACAACACATGCTTGACTAATTCACATATGCAGGTAAATAAACTATAAAGCTGAATACTGTACGTGCAGCAGACTGAAGCATGTGCTTTTCTGAACAGACAAATGGTAGAAATGTGTCCAGATGAGCGAGAGAATAAATACTCCTTCCTAATGATCACAAACAACACCAGATAAACATCTCTCTCTCTCTCTCTCTTTCTGTACACACCTCTCTCTCTCATGCAGCTGCCTCCTCTCCCTGTGATTTTCGGCTTGGGTTTAGCCCCTCTCATTTCTAGCTGGGGCCTTTGAACAGGAGAGCGTGGCATTGTGGAAGGAGGGTGGGTGCTAAGCCCCACACCCCCATGTGTTTATCTGCCTCTCCCAGCTGGGCTCCTCTGGGAACAAGAGATAGAGAGAGGAAAAAAGAGGAACCAGGGTACAGGAATGGAAACCATCTGCAGTGCAAACAAAGCTCAGAAGCATCTCACTGTTTGTTTTCTCCCCCACTGACCTACATGGCATCGAATAGCACAGGATTAATTTGAAGACCATGACCATAATTTGCTATTTGTACCTAAAGTAAAGATGAAAAAAACCTTTAGCATCTGATATAATCTTCAGATTGAGGGAAGTGGATGTGGATGTGGATAAGATTGCAAGAACTAACCTCGCGAGAGCAGGGGCTGGCCGATGTTTATAAAGCTGATCCAAAGGCTTCAGGCTTTACCACCAGCTATCAGACCCACTGTCCCCATTCACACAGCATCCAATGGGAAAACAATTACATTATTGGGGTAGTAGCAATAGGAAACCTTGGGGAGGGTGAAAAGAAAGAAAGCAAGACAGACTGAGAATATGTAGGGAACGGTGGCTTGCTAAAATGAAGAAAATTTGACTGTAAAATAAACCCAATAAGAGGGAGGACAAGAGGAAACGGAGGAAGTGTTCATACAAGAGGACCTGATAAGAGCGGTGCAGTAATTGATGCAGACAGCGCCGAGTGGGGAGGTGAGGATCCTGTTAAGTGGCGAACTACAAGGTGCACTCACTGATGAGCCACACTTGACATTTCCGCAAACCACCTGACAAACATACACCCACACACACACACACACACACACACACACACACACACACACACACACACACACACACACACACACACACACACACACACACACACACACACACACGCACATACACCTGCTCTATCCAAGTCAATAGGAAAAGTTGTGTCAAGTGGGTGCCTCAGGAGGAGAAAAACATCTCAGATGTCCAGCCCCTCTCCCTGCCTGACTGGGAGGAGTCGAAATGAAGAAATGTTTATGAAGAGAGAAAGAATGATTAAAAAGAGAGCGAGAAAGGAAGGCATATCTTCCTCAGATTTATTCTCCTCTACTCCCATTTAAAATTGAGTGTGGTTGAAATAGGGAATGGATAAATCTCTATGTGAAAAGTCATTGTGAGAGCTTTTTAAAGCGCAACTTGAAATTGTTCTTAATGTGAAATAGTAATCTAGCTGTTTCATTTATTTTACTTGGGTCTCCACAACATGTGTTCAAAATAAACTTCTATTTTACACAAATTGACCAAAAGTCAACATACAAATGGCACCGCTGGATTAGCTTTTGTAGATCACTGCATTGACTTCGGGGGTAACCTGCGAGCTAACCAAATGTAGCTTTTTATAGGCTAGTGATCTTAAAGGTAAAAACCTTTTATGTTTTTTTCAACATTAATAGAGACTCCCAAAGTATGAGAAAAAACGCAGCTCTTTCTTTTTTCTCCACCTCCACCTTTCTGAAAACCTGTGTTCAAAAACCCCAGTCAGATTTCTCAACCCACATGACATCATAAGGGGAGGAGCCTCATCCACCCTCTAATTGGCAGTTAGATAGAAGGTGTATCTCAATCGAGCGGCCGCATCCTACGAAGGCTGCATTTGAAGACCGATTGCGTCATAGCTTGTACTTTTTTTCTTTTCGTCTGGTAGGCAACTTCTTTTTCTTTTTTCCTCCGTTGACAAGGCTGTCTCTGTTGGCAGCAATCAGGGTTGCTAGGCAGCACAGGAGCGGCGAGTCGTCACGCAAGGTAACGGCTTGTTACGCAAACCGGAAATGCTCGTAAACGGAGACCTGTGGAGACCGTCTCGTTTAACAACGCTCGTTCGGCCTTCGAATCGGCCTTCACAAGCTATGGCCCTCATAGACCGCGTCGACCGCGTCTTTAGAAGGATGCGGCCCCTTAAATAAGACACAGCCTCAGACTGGCAGTAAAGATGCAGAGCCAAACAGAGCAAACTGGACTTTTTGGAAGGCTGGGCTTAAAGAGACAGGCTCTGAAACGGAGCGTTCCAGAAAGAGGTTGAAAAGAGGAGTTCCAGCCGTAACACTGTGTGAATTACAACGTTTTTTTGACACTACATTATGAAAACAGTTTCTGGTAGAAACCCAAATTACAATTTTTAACCTGAAAAGTTTATTTTTTTAATTTTTAATTTTACCTTTATTTAAGCAGCCAGGTCATTAAGAACAAATTCTTATTACAAAGAAGGCCTGGCAAAAGACAAAAGCCTTTTTGAGCATAATATGTGACCTTTAATTCATGCAATATGTTAATGTGGATGTAGTGGCCTGTGTGTACCAATACACTTGAGTTGACATGCTTCCATTATGCCCAATCAGCGACCTTGATGTGTACATGTTTGCATTCATCATGAGTATTAATTGGTGAATATTCAAATTGTATTGATAATGCAAAATTATTCCCATTAATTTATATCATGTCCATGTTTGTGTGTGCTTGGCAGCATGTGAGCCTCACAGTGTGTAACCTCTCTTTGCATGTGTGTGTTATCCGAAGTGGTTATGGACCTAGATGTGAGCATGCAATGTGTGTGTTTGTGAGTGCAGAGTAAAAATATCTTACTCTCCATTCAGGCAAAAGCATTAGCCGCAGTCCATACAGACAGACAAACAAGACACACACACACACACACACACACACACACACACACACACACACACACACACACACACACACACACACACACACACACACACACACACACACACACACACACACACACACACACACACACACACACACACACACACACACACACACACACACACAGTCTCACTCACTGCTGCACTCCGCCAGTGTGCAAACATGAGCAATTTTACGCCAGCTAGTCATGTACAAAACAAAATGAGAAACGCAGATCAGAAATGGCAGCACACAGGGAAGATCAGACACACACAGATGCACATTTATTTTTTTTTTTTGTAATTCAAGTTTTTTTATTTAAATTTTCGCTTTGGTGCATGACAGTACAAGGTTACACATTCAGAGACATTTGTTATTACAGTACAATTAAAGTCTTTGCCATTATAAAGAATAGAAATACAAATAAATATTTGTATCTGTAAAATCAGGAGATAACAAGAGCAGCTCTAGGGGCACAATCATATCGGAGTGACTAGAATGGTTATCCATACAACATTCAGGAGCATCATTACATTCCATCAACTTTGTTCACGTTACAGGTTTATCGGTCAGTGTGATATAAGTCCAGAAACTCTCCCATGCTGGTGCTTTATCCTTGTTTATAGTATTCAGCTTATTAAGCATATGTTCATATGAGGCTGTTTTTATCATGGCGTTAGCCCATTCTTTAAATCCTGGAGTTGTAACTGTTTTCCAATGTTTAAGAATCGTCCTTGCAGCCACTGTAATGCCAACCATGATGACAGAAAAATCTTTACTTGACATGTTATGTAGTTGACTTCTGTCACCTAACAGGCAAAGTCTAGGAGATACTGGTAGCTTTCTTGCGGCCCATTTGCCTAAGTACTCCAAAACAAATCTCCAAAAGGGCTGAATACATGGGCATTGCCAAATACAGTGTAATAAAGTACCTGCTTCTTTCTGACATTTCCAACATAAATTGTTATTCATTACTCCCATTCTATATAGTCTTAGTGGTGTAAAGTAGTACCTGTGTATAATTTTATATTGGGTAAATTTCCCTTTGGCTTCCCTTATGTACTTTCCATTGTCAGATATAATTTTCCACCATGTATTGTCCTCCATTATACATCCTAAATCTTTCTCCCATATTGCTTTTAGGTTATGACAGTCAAAGCTAAGCAATTGGTTGGTTTTCCTATAAAATATAGAAGCTCGTTTGCACTCCCCAGGTAGTTTGAAGTAATCCATGATGTGGTTCCCATCTCTGTACTGAATCTTGGAGGTAACACAGCTCCTGATTTGAAGATACTTCCAAAAATGGTCTTTTCCCTTTAGCTTATATTTTCTCAATAAGTCTGAGTATGACATAAACACATCATCTTCAAATAGATCAGCAATGTTACATATACCACTACTAAGCCACTTCTTCCAAAATACCGATGTCTTTCCAATTTTAATCATGGAGTTATACCATAAGGAGGAGTAGGATTGCTTACAATGTGACAATTTAAACATTTTATGTATTTTAGTCCATATCTCTTTAGAGTGTGCCATGATAGGATTGGGTAAATTAAGCGAACACTGGGATAGTCTATCAATAGGTGAAAAAGGGAGTGCCAACTTATTTTCAATAGCAACCCATTCTAATGTATTATCTTTATTCCAGTGTCTGGTTATTTTGGCCATTTCGAAAGAGATGTAATATAATCTTGGGTCTGGCAATCCCAGTCCTCCTTTATCTCTAGGTGAACACATTTTGCTAAGCTTAATTCTGGGTCTTTTCCCTTCCCATAAAAAGTCTTTAATGATTGTATCGTATCGTTTGAAAATCTGAGGGGATGTAGTTACTGGTACCATCATTAGAATATAATTGAATTGTGGTGAAATCACCATTTTTATAACATTAACTTTACCCCATAATGTCAGATTAATTTTCCCCCATTTATCCAGACTAGCTTTAATTTTTTGTAGTACTGGTTCAAAGTTTAATGCCGGAATTTCTTCAATATCCTGGCTTAGTTTTATTCCCAAATATTTCATCCCTTTTGGTACCCATTTAAACCCAAAGTTTGTCATTAAGTTTGGATTGAGTAATCCCGTAATAGGCATGGATTCCGACTTTGACCAATTAATCTTGTACCCTGATAATTTGGAATATGTTTTTATTGTGTCCATTAAGTGGGGCGTCGAATTCAGTGGGTCTTTCACCAGCATAAAAATATCATCCGCGTACAATAACAATTTGTGCTCTTTCCCGCCTCCATCCACACCTTTAATATTTGCATTGGCTCTAATAGAAATAGCTAGCGGCTCCAATACAATATTAAACAATAATGGGGATAAAGAGCAACCCTGACGAGTTCCTCTGGTAAGGTTGAATAGTGGTGATATTATCCCGTTAGTTATCACAGCTGCCTTCGGGCTTTTATACAAGGTTTTGATCCAACTAATAAATGTTTGTCCCAATCCAAAATGTGATAGAGCTGCAAACAAGAATTCCCATTGAACCCGGTCGAATGCCTTCTCAGCATCAAGAGAGAGACCAACGACCGGGTCATTTCCTGTCCTGTTGGACCATATCAGGTGTAATAGTCTTCTCATGTTGTCCGTGGACGACCTATTCTTCATAAATCCCACTTGGTCAGGGTGTATGATGCTAGGTAATGCACTTTCCAGACGTAAGGCCAAGATCTTAGTTAAAATTTTACAATCAAGGTTTATCAAACTCAGAGGTCTATAATTAGCAGGGTCTGTTGGATCTCTGTCTTTTTTAGGTATAACGGATATCAAGGCGTCGTAAAATGTTGGAGGGAGAGAACCTAAAGTGAAAGCTTCATTATATACCTCTTTTAATATTGGGGCAAAGATATCAATATATTGCTTATAATACTCGACCGGAAAACCATCCATGCCTGGTGATTTACCTGCTTTCATGCATGAAACAGCCTTCCTAATTTCATTCTCTGATATGGGGCTATCCAGCCCTTCAATCTGATCAGTTGACAGTTTAGGCATATTTAAGTTATTAAAGAAGTCTGTCAATTCGTCCTGTTGGGGATTAATGTCCGAAGTGTATAATTCTTTATAAAACTGTTGTAAAACTTCATTTATTTCCTTTGTTGAGGAGACTATACTATTGCCTTTTTTAATAGCTGGTATCACATTATATGAGTCTTGTTTCTTTAGTTGCCTGGCCAGTAATTTGCCTGTTTTCTCTCCTCCTTCATAGAACGTTGTCCCAAGCCTGAATAAAGCATATTCCACTTTTTTATTGTAGATTTCCTGCAGCTGGAACTTGAGCTTACATATATCTTGATATAACGTATCCGAAAATTGTTTTGATACTTCCATTTCCTGATTTTTGATCGCAATTTCCAATTCCTTTATCTTTTTTATATTCTCTTTTTTCTTTTTAGAAGAATGTGCAATCATTTTCCCTCTAACATAAGCCTTAGATGCTTCCCATTCCATTGCTCTTGTATTAGTGCTGCCAGCATTAATTTCGAAAAAAGATTTAATATCCTCCTTCAACAGTTGTTTAAAGTTCTCATCCTGTAGTAACGACGTGTTCATACGCCATCTACCTTTTCTCTCTTGATCAGTATTTATATCAATGCCAAGCTCTACTGGCGCATGATCAGAGAGGGCCATTGCATTTATGTTACACTTCACAACATGTTTTATAATGGTGTTTGAAATCAAAAACATATCGATCCTAGAGTAAGATTTTTGGCAGTGTGAATAAAAAGTATATTCCCTTTCAGTAGGATTTGTTAATCGCCATATATCGACCAGGCCAACATCCTCGTTTATCATATGTATTGCAGCTCTATCCTTAGGCATTACAGGGGCACTAAATTTGCTTCTATCTACGCAGGCATCTAAGACTTGGTTAAAGTCTCCTGCCAATATTATTTGACCCTCCATCTCCCCCAGTGTCTTATTCACGTTGTGAAAAAAGTGTGGATCACCTTTATTTGGTGCGTAAATATTGCACAGTATCATTTTAGACCCATTAACCAGTGCTTGTATACACACCATTCTGCCTTCTTTATCCTTGATCTCTTTAAGTAAAATAAAACTTAAATTTTTGTTTATCAATATAATTACTCCATTCTGCTTACTAGAAATGGAGCTATGAAAAATCTGTCCAACCCAGCTCCGTTTTAGTTTCAGTGCTTCTTCTCCTTTAAAGTGTGTTTCCTGAAGGAAAGCAATGTCTGTCTTATTATGCTTCAGATAAGTCAATACCTTCCCTCTCTTAACCGGATTCCCACAACCATTTATATTCCAGCTAATGCATTGAACGTGGTGCCTAGACATATTTAAGTATGAGTAGTATATTGAAACTCAATTGTAGGCCAGCAATAATTATGTCCCCCATGCTTCTTGCAGTTGCTATGTCTCATTTGGCTCATTTGTACTTTTATCTGTCATCACCAAGCGCAGCTTCAACAACATCTTATGTGTATCAATGTTAACCTTAACGTTTCTAAGAACATAAACATATAGAGAAAAAACCTTTAACTTAGGAGGGGCCCACCTAAAACCTGGGACCTCTGGCTTTTCTCCAGCCATAAAAGACAAAACAGAAAAAAAACAAAAAAGAAAATAAACCTAAACTTTTTGGACCGTGGGGTATGTACACCTAACCAGTAGAGACTCACTCTCTGGCTTTGTTGCTCAGGCAGAACAATATCAAGCTCACTCACCCACCTCTTTGTCCACATTGTCCACTTTTAAATCAACCTCTTTTTTCTTTGTATTGTCCAAGACAGTCTTCCTTATGGGTCTTCAACGCGAGTGTTATCCGACATGGTCTCAGCTCACGCATCTGTATTGCAGTTCGCCTTTATGAACTGCTCTGCTTCCTTGGCGGTTGTGAAACTCCGATTCTTCCCCTTCCACGTGAATCTCAGGGACGCTGGATGTGCCAGCGTGTATCTCACGTTGAGCCGTTGCAGCGATCTCTTCACGGATGTGAAAGTTTTTCTTTTCTCGGCAAGCTCCTGTGTCATGTCAGGAAACACGGACAGTCGCATGCCTTCCCATTCGATGCCCCGCTTTTCTCTGGCCGCTCTCACTACTTTATCCCTCGCCGACTGTCGCAGGAATCTGATCAGCGCTGGTCTGGGCGGTTGTCCGTCATTGGGCACGGGAGCGAGCGAGCGATGCGCTCTTTCGATTTCAAATTCACCGTCAACTTCAATCCCGAGTCCCTCGCCCAGAACTCTCTTAACACAACTCTCCATAGTGCCGTTTGTCCCGTAGGTTTCTTTAAGTCCCACCAGTCGCACATTATGTCTCTTACTGTGATTTTCAAGCACCTGCATACGGTTCCACATAGCGTCCATCCTTTTCTCATCGTGCTCTCGGTTGCTCACCAGCCGCTCGGCTGTGTCCTCCAGCTGGTGGATACGTCCCTCTGCTTCATCCAGCTTCTCCTGTATCCCGTTAACCGTGTTCTTCAGCTCAGAGGTTGTGTGCTTGATGGTTAAAATATCTCCTGCAATCCCCTGCAGCATGGTGCTCATTTTGACAATCTCGGCATAAAGATTATCCATGTTCGGTGTAGCTTGGTCGCTCTCCCTCTGTTGTGTTAAGCTAGCAGTTTCCATATCGTCATTCGGAGACGGACTATTCCTCGTCGACATGCGGCCCGTCGCCTGATCTTTAAAATATTTCGAAGTAGCCATTGGGGTTCGGGTGAACTCAGGGTTACTTTGGAAGCTGTTTTACAAAAATGAGTGGACTATGATATATGATATTTAAGTAAATATATTGGTGGGTTAGCGGAGCTCTTTCACTGCGCAGCCATCTTGCTCGACGTACCCACGTGACTCCTCAGATGCACATTTATATTGAACTTTGACATAAGATACTTTCCTTACTGAGATAGTGATCCTTCCTATGACCAAATAACAAGCTTCACTGACCACGCGACAACCACAAGCCTCAATTTGAAAGCTGTCTGATCAGTGGCAGCAGAACAGAACATAATCAGTGGCTCATTTAGCAGCGGCTAATCCCTTCCTTCACAGCATAGCCCAGATTCATCTGTCCGTCTATCTCCCTTCTCCCTCCCTTCGTAAGCCTGACCGACCACAAAAGTGTAGAACATTTCCATTTATATTTGGAACAGTGTCCCTTCTTGGAGCTTGTTTTCTCACCATGGTGTTTCCATGGCTACATTGCAAGGTGACATAGCCGGAGTGTGGCCCCTGTCAGAGCCCCATGGTCCCTGTGCCCTGCAGAGGCAGCCACTGCACTGATTAAGCTGGGGGAAACCAATGGATATGTAATACGACCCAACTGTGTGCATGCATGTGTCTATCTGTTGGCTTTTGTGCTGGGTAAATACATGTGATGAGGAAATATACAAGAATGAAAAGATGGAGAAAATGACTGAAATTCATGTCTGTTGCTTGGTCTCCCTTCTAAGAGCGAATATTAGAGGTTCAGGTTAGGACTGAGTTTGGATTGGGCTCCAAATTGGTGAGAGATGAGTTAAGTGTGCCTGACATAAAATGGTAGGGTTTAATATGGATATGTTGTATTATTAGACTGACATTTCACTTGATAAATCAATGACTGTATTTAAACATTGGCGATGTATTTTCTCTCGCTTAACTAAGCAAGCAGTCAACTGCATTTAATTGGCATTCTGTAATGAATGACGCAATTTAGATCATGAATTTTATGAACCCAAACAAAATGCAGTTCCTTTATTTTTATGTCTCCTGTGGATCATCAGCCTGAGGCAGACTACACTGGCGTACAGTAAAGTATGGGTCAGTCCTGGGGTTTGGCTCGAGAGGAGGACCATTACTAACAAATAAATCATTGTGGTGGACTCATCTTTTGTGACTCATGGTACATGAGGCCACTGTGTTGATACAGTAAATTGCCCAGTGTGAGTGGATACAACGGCTGTGACGATGAACCGGCACATAAAAAAAATGCATGTAGATCATCTGCATCATGTGCTCAATCAACTGCACAACTTTACCACCCCCTCTCCCCCCCACACACACATACGCGTAGTGAAGAGTTTGGGCACATCTCAAAGGACAGCTTCTGCATGACTTGGTCCATGGTGGAGAGGAGGGGACCTTACAGCTGTTTGGAGCAGAATATGCCAGCCACTGACAGTGTGCCAAACAGGCCAAGAGCATGCACAAACACACACACACACACACACACACACACACACACACACACACACACACACACACACACACACACACACACACACACACACACACACACACACACACACACACACACACACACACACACACACACACACACACTGACTGAGCTGTAAAACCATCCTCTAGAATCACTCGCAGACATGGCTGATTTGGAATTATCTTTGTAATTACCCAGTAACTTAAGAGGCAGGAAAAAACACTTTGCTGCTACCATCTTGACAACAGTTAATATAACATTTAAACAACCTTCTGTGTGTCCACATGACCAGTCAGCCAATCAGTCAAGGGTTCATTGTAATGTAAATGTCAATCGCTGCTTTAACTGCCGTCTTTAGCGCCGGAGGGCACGTAAACAAAGTAAACTGACAGACATGTGTTTCCACCAAAGTCATGAGCAGTAATGCAGGAGTGTCATATGCACAGAAAACACAGAAGCTGACATTGTTTTTGAGGTCACCAGTGATCGTCATCATCAACTTAAGCTGAATGTATTTAGGGTTGAGAGGAAGGTCTCAAAAAACCCAGTCTGGTATCCCCCTATGAGTTTTTCTTTCATATATGAGGTTCTAGCTTTCAATATTTGGTGCCAATGCAGGAAATGGTGTAGCCTTTATGGAACAAGGAATACCATGTTCAACTTTGATACCGTCACAGATGGACCCCCAATTAAATCCAGCAACACCAGCAGGTTTTTTTCCATTATGTGAAATGCAGCTGACGACCACTCTGAGCTGGTGAACCATTGCACAGGCAGGCAAGAGTGTATATTTTAAAAAATGTGGCTAATTGATTGGTGTAATATTGCTTTCCTTTTTGAAGTTGCAGATGTATTTGTCCAGCAAGCATGTTCATAGTCCACTGCATCCAGATCAATCCCCATTTATTATATCTTAGGACTGTTGTAGCTACATTAACAGGAAGAAGAGACTCTGAACTGGCTGACTATGAACTTCCAGTACAATTTAGAGGGGACTCCTTGTAGTAATATAAAATGCTATGTGAATAACAGTCCTTTTTGTCCAGGGTACAGTTATATCCTTTGGACTCACTGAGGAACAGTCTAACCACTAAACTACACTACTGTTTGTGCTGCAGAATAAATCCGAATACAGGGGTCATCATTTGCATTTGAATTGTATGCATTTTTTTTCGGGTTGTAAAGGTTTTCTTTTTTTCAGTGGCAGGCAAGGGAAAAAAGACAAGGAAGGAAGCAAGGAAATAGTCATTGTTATAACAGTGTTATGGAAGTGTGGTAATAGCCCCACTGTTTCCTCAGTTTTGTGTTTTATGTGTGTATCGTTGCTTGCATTTGATCGCCCATGATTACGTCCAAATGAACACTAACTATCAGGTGGTACCTGGATCAATACATCGCCGGATGTCACAGAACAGGTGTGTAATCATCCTCACACAGAGGGGTGAACGATAAGACATATAGACAGAGGTATGGCAGAGTTGTACGTTAATCACTGCTTGTTCGTTGGCTCTGTACACTAATACATCACAGTGAAGCTGGTCGCATGCAAACAGCCCAAAAGGGAACACACCTCACTTCTAGACGGCTGCCTTATCTCTCAGCTAAAATGTCACTTGTCAGAGGAAAGCGAGATTGGGTGAGGGGTCGCTCCCTTTGCATGTTTAACCCTTATTATGTTCACTTTTTAGACCCTCCGGTACTGTTCGGGTCAAATTGACCCGGGACATTATTGGGGTCTTAAAAGCACTACATAAATAAAGATAAAAACATAAATTAATTAACATATAGATGGCTTTTATCTCAATTCCAAACAATATAAATACAATTTGTGACTAAGGTTTGCAATTAATCTTTGCTAGATCAGATTTAATAATGGAAGTGTTGTTCGATTGTGTGATAAAGTCATGCTATGTGTAACAAAATACACTATAATTGAGACTTTGGTGACATACATTTAGGAACAATTTTTGGTTCTGGTTTTGGTTGTTGGGGTTCTGTTAGTGAATGTGTGTGTGTGTGTGTGTGTGTGTGTGTGTGTGTGTGTGTGTGTGTGTGTGTGTGTGTGTGTGTGTGTGCGTGTGTGTGGGAGAGAGAGAGAGAGAGAGAGAGAAATGTTTCCTATCTGCACAGGCTGAATCCCCTATGGCTACAGTAATTTCTCTAAACTCACATCAAAGAAAATCACTTATCTCCTTATGCCTTTAGGCATCTCTGCAATGTACAATAAACAGAGAGAGTAGGCTACAGCACACACAGACAGAAAGAGGTAGTTAAGGCTTTGATTCAGTCAGAGCATGGACAACTTGTTCTTATTTTTGAATCATCATTTAACTTGGGGTAAATTGGATCATTCTCTTATTTTTGCGGAATGGCGCAAAACGCCGTGCGTTTTTTTTTTTGGCACAGCGCATCCCAACGCACAATTGAAAAGCAATAGAGCGGTTTTCCTCGCTATGTAGTTCTCGCGAAGCTCTAAATCCTTACATAAACTTGATCCATTTAGTCACGGTGAAACGGATCATAGCTGAAATGACCACGGGTAAGGTCCCTCACCTTCTGTAAGAAACACAATCACCACTATCGCGCACAGAGAACCAACGGATGCGTCAAGTTTAAGTTGTACCAGAGAAATGCAGGACTGTATCAAGTCAACCCCATATGTTTTGGCTCAATGTATGTACGTCGGTGTCACCACACACGGACAATTATCACACTGTATCCACATTAGGCTATATCACTCACTGAGGTTGGCTATAGATTGCATAATTAAGTTATTGCATGCACATACATAAAAAGTTCCAACTCACCCATTCCAAAACACGGATAAATCCCAGAGGTAATTTTAGCACGTGAAATGTGCCCACAGACGCAAGCTGGACAAAGAGGGAGCACAAAAGAATACACGTTTCTATCATCACACATTGGCCAATTCAGCACATAATCACACACTCTCTCTTCCGTCAAAATTATCTATTTATTGCGTTACTGTACTCACCTGATCAACAGTGTCCATTTCTGCGGCAGGCTACTTTCGCTCCCCACCAATTGGATTGGATGTAAACAATCTCAAACCGCAAGCCAAGAGCCGATTGAGGTGGCTGTTGCGCGTAACAGAGGCTCTTGGCTCTGATTCCGACTCCGAACGGAAAACCCCGAATTCTCTCTCTCTCTCTCTCTCTCTCTCTCTCTCTCTCTCTCTCTCTCTCTCTCTCTCTCTCTCTCTCTCTCTCTCTGTCTCTGTCTCTCTCACACTCTCTCTCTCCATCCTTTGAGTTGGGGGTTATACTTTGCCATGGAGACAGGCCTTTTCAAAAAAGGAGTTTGTCATTAGGCAATAGGCACTGCTTTGTTATTTTATGAATATGAAATCTCCAATGCATCATTGAGCACATGCCTTAGTATACAACTTACTACATTAGGTTAATATTCAGCAAGCTGACGAAATATGGTGTCCAGATAAAATAAAGTTATAGTGCGTAACTTATGTTGCCCCATGAGGAATTCTGAGTAATTACAACACCACTGTCTGTACCACTATATGGGGTAAGCCTTCAGTGACCGTGCATGGATGGCAACATGCAGAGTCAGGGGTTGACACCAGTTTGTACATGCAGATAAATGAGAATTTTGTGGAGCTGCTATGGCTTCATCAACTTTTTGTCAACTTGTTTGGCCAGGGCTTGAATGTAACCGACATTCATTTAAAAGAAAACATTAAGCACTATTCCACTTACTATGACTCCAAAACTTTCAGAAAACGGTGCAAAAAAACTAAAATAAGCACAACACTAACGTTTATCCACTGGAACATGACTCACTTTGCATATACTTGCATTATGCAATCTGTGAGAGGAGGGACAAGTCATGCTCCATTTATGCATACACGCACACACACACACACACACACACATGCACACACACACACGCACACACACGCGCACACACACACACGCGACTTATCCTTAAATGCTGTTTTTTTGTTTCCAGGTCTATTGGATCTATTGGAAGAGAGTTTGTCACACATTTTCCTAGTTTGCCCATGCAGAGAGGGAGAGAGAGAAAGAGCCTGAAACGCACTGTACTCACAATGATAGAGAGCGAGTGGGTCTTCCCCGGCTCTGCTGCACTGATGACAATTCCTACAAAGCCAAGTGCAAACTGCTCTGACAGTGTGGCTAATTTTGCAACATCTCTCCTATCGTTCCTTCACTTTAACTCTTTCATTTTCTCCCTCCACTGTCTCTTACCCCCTCTCTTTCGAGCACACACACACACACACACACACACACACACACACACACACACACACACACACACACACACACACACACACACACACACACACACACACACACACACACACACACAGTGACATACACACACACACACACACACACACACACACACACACACACACACAAAAACTCCCTGCCTGAAGGGCTCAGTCCAATGCGATTATGGAATCATTGGATCTGATTGGCTAATATTTTCACCACAGGAAATCAAAAGGATCTGAACAAGAGGAACAGAGTCTCTCAAGTGTAATTCATCATTTGAGTTAGGATCTGCTACAGATATTAAGCAAAAATGTGAAAAAATATTACATTTTAACATGATACATATTACGTTATAACATGAAACTGATCTTGTTTTTTATTTCCCTAGTGGCATCAATAAGCTGCCGTAGAATGGGACCACAGGGAGGATCAACAACAAACTTCTGATGGTCATTTGTAATAGGGTTATTGTCTTATTTGTTGTTTAGTTATACGCAGCAAGTGAAGTACAAATAAGCGTAGTTATGCACACTACATAAGTCATATTATCTTGATAGTTTGAATATCTTTGTAAAGCTAAAAACTAACCATCTACTGGCTCTAGCTCTATGCTTAACGTGGAGACATGTGGTATCTTCTCTTCTGACTCTCGATAGGAGGGCTGATGAGAGTATTTCATAAAATGTCAAACTATTCCTTTAAATGTCCAGAGTCTTTAACCAATGTGATATTCAATTTTTAACTAATAATAAAGACTGACATGTTCGATTTCTTGCTTTTTGTTCATATGTGGGCTTTTGCTCTTTGTCCTGCCTGTGACTACTTGATAGTATGAGGCTCAAGTCATCATTGCCCATGATGAACAGCTGCCGCCATATTTTTAAGCATGCTGGGAAGCAACAATCTACAAATAGACACAAAGCACCTGAAGGGAACCCAGATGCAGCCAATCATTTCTCAGCTTTCCCCCACCACACTTACAGTAACATTTGGAGGAGTTTTTCCAAAATACCAAGTGGATAGCCAGCTACGTAACTTGCTGCAAAACCAACTCTGTCCCAAGCTTGACTATATGTGTATGTGCTGGAACGAGCTAATATTCTTGCCAGAGGGGGATAGACAGAGAATAACCTGTCACACACACTGACAGGTGCCTAAATGCATCTTGAATATCTGCAGATCCAGAGAGGAGCACACCTGGGTACAGTAAGTCTGTGTGTGTGTGTGTGTGTGTGTGTGTGTGTGTGTGTGTGTGTGTGTGTGTGTGTGTGTGTGTGTGTGTGTGTGTGTGTGTGTGTGTGAGTGTGTGTGTGTGTGTGAACAGGACAGGCAAAGCATGATAGGAAGTGGAGCAGCAGATAATAAGCAGAGAGAAAGATGCAGGGTATGACTGTGTGTGCATTCCCACGTGTACTTCTGCAAGAGATGCACGCACCCATGTAATAAAAACACCTTGTTGTAGGTGAGCCTGATAAGGACTTCAAATGAACTGGGCAATGGTATAGCAACAGCTGTCTATAAGAGCTGCTACATAAATGGCTCCTCAAAGAAACCCTGAGCAGATGGAGCCAAGCAGGTTCCATGTGAGTAAAAGGGGGAAGTAGTTAGAAGCAGACTGAGCAGAGAGAGAGAGAGAGAGAGAGAGAGAGAGAGAGAGAGAGAGAGAGAGAGAGAGAGAGAGAGAGAAATAGAGACAGCAGTGCAACAGTAAAGGAATAATCGCCATTCTTCTCCTCCGCTTAAGCCTCTTTCATATTGCGACGCTCAGAGGAATAATGGCGCCGAGACTAGGTCAGCCACTTAACCATCTCATCCAACACACTCCACAGCAATTACTGCTCGGCTGGAACCTCTGCCGGAGCACATTCACATCTTGTGGCACTGAAGCAGTTTCAAGTGCAATAATAACAACAAATGCATGTGTTGCTGCAGGGGAGAAAGGACTGCTCAAAAACATTCAAACAGTAAAGGAGAGTTTTTGATTTGTTAGTCATAGAAGCATGATCAGGGGAAGCTTCGTGCCAGAATAAAAAACTAACATGAACAGATATATTTGACAGAGGTTCAGTGGAACCTGATGGTGCTCTGCGCATTCCCCGCAGGGAAGTGTCACAGTCGACCGAATTTCCTACATTTCACACTCACTTGTTAATTAAGCCTATCCTCATATGCCTGTCCCGACACAAAGCAATGAAGCATGATTAGATATACTGAAACAAAAAGAACGAGCGCTGGAAATGTTTCTGGGTAAAATGGCATTAGCCCTGGTCTCATTCTGCACCAGTTAGACAGCGTACATAATCAGGATTATCTTTAGCATGATGGGAAGGGAGTGGGAGAGACAGGGGGGGGAGAGAGAGAGAGAGAGAGAGAGAGAGAGAGAGAGAGAGAAAGAGAGAGAGAGAGAAGAGTGGGTCATGGGAAAACAGATTTCCCCCTCAAAGTCACTCATCCTGGTGACGGATTGCAACAGTGGTGTGGTGATTAACACGCAACAAAGGCAGAATAAGCACTTTTGTTTCCATATTAAATAGAACAGTTTCAGTTCTATTAAAGCCACCAGGATTTGCCAGGATCATACATATCTGTGTCCATGAGTGTACAGCTAAAAATACATTTCTGAACTCTTTTTAACCACACCATTTCAGCAAGGAGTGCTGGATTTTTGCACAATTTTAATCAAATGTATGTGAAAAGGAAAACTGTCTCTATTTTGTTAACTTAGTTTCTATTGTTAAAGTCTTAAACATCATTGACAAGGGATCCCAGCTTCATTGGTCATATACTACAGTCAATGTCATCTTTGGCTGGGGCAGACAACTTATTTTACAGAATGATACACAGACTAAATGAGTTAACTAAATGCAATGGAAACGCGATAATACATTTCTAGAGTCGCCACTTTTATAAGGCTTCTCATTATAAGGTTTTCTCACTTGGACATTCTTTCTCACATCAACTGTCACAGTGAAGAAGACAGAAAATCTTCAGCAACAGGGTTGTATTGATGCCCGATGACTACACCATCAGCACATTTCTCCCCACTGTCCCTGCTTCCTGCATCAAAGTTGTGAGGGACAGAAGGGTTTTTACTTCCCACTCTCACACTTAAGTATCTGCAATAAAGTGAGGACAAGCTCAACAGCGTTTGGATAATTTCTCTATTCTGGTGTGGAAAGTTTTCTTAGCTTTCAACAAAGAAATGCAGTGAATAAATAAACCTTTATACTATAACTATACTTGCGACAGCTGGGTCACTCACCACCGACCCGCTTCCATAAAAACATTTTTAAAGCCATGCCATAAGCAATCTTCAAACTTTCAGGCTCTTGATCAGGCATTATGTATCACATAACTGTATATTTGTAATACCTTTTTTCATTGGTTGCCAGCTGCGTTGTGCAAGGGATGAATTATTACTTTCATTATCTGTTTTAAGGTATTCCTACCACAGCTATGCTGGTGACATTTTTTATTGGGCCTTTGTTTACATGAACTGTAATGTCTTGTTTCTAGCTCCCTCTGTGGTTTATTTAATGACATAACACTTCATAATTCAAGGATTTGATCAATCAAGCCTCTTTAGGGAAACTAATGTGTGGCTGTACATTCTTTGTCCTATTGCACCACTTATGTCCTCACACCACCAGATTTAAGGTATGTGCAGATAGTGATTCACTTTAAAAGGGAACATACGCTATGCTGCATTGTTAACATGATTTTTTAAAAGTGAGATAACAGTGACATATACATGAAATAGAATGTACACCTTTTATTAATGAATATATCAAGATCTGACACTGATAGTTGAAAATAGTCAGCATTTTCACATTTTAAAGTGCAGTGCAGTATCTACAATATGGAGATGAATCACCATTTGAGTTTGCTGAGGTGCATCCTCTGGATTACATTGGGGAGTTTAAAGCATCCACACTGAATCATAGAGGACAAAGTGCTGATGCACTGCTCTCAACGGGCTCTAATATTCATGATTGACACACTTCAGGTCACACCCTACACAGTGATGTCACAGCGGTCACTGACTAGGGTGTGGCAAGCAAAAGCATCAGCCTTGGAAGTTTGAATGGTAGTGCAACAGCAGTTTTCATACATCTACTGTAGGACTAGTAGAATTATGATTTTTTTAAATAAAGATAAAAAGGGAAGCACGATTTTCGGTTATAGACAAAACTCTTAACAAATAAATAATACAATTTCCAGTGATGGATAATTCCTATTTTTACTATTTCCCTATAGTTTTCTTCATCATTTGAGCTACCATCTTTGTGTTTCAAGTCACTTTTAACCAATCAAGACTCAGGCGGTAACAATCAAAATCAGAGTGTACACAGCACACCCTCTGGACTGGCTGTGCTTATCTGAAGACACCGCAACAGTTTACTGCTCCATGTCGTTATCATTCTGCAGCGTTTTCATTGCCAACCCCCACAGAGTCACACTGGAGATGAACTGGCCGTCACTGGACCTGTAGGACCCACTACTGGGCCTGCCAGAGGAGGTCAGGGAGCTGCAGTGATTGTCTGTGGCGGGCAGGTATGGCCTCCCCACCACACCTCTGCTCTCCTCCGCCGACATATTCCCATTCTCTGCATAGGGTCCGTACACAGCCTCCTGAGACAGGTGGGGTTTGGCCAGCCTCGTGTGGTCTGTGGTGCTCAGGGTGGCACTTCTGTCCTGGTGGTTGGAGGAGAGGAGGTGATGTGGCACAAGCGAGCGCAAGTCTGGAAGGGAGGTTGTGGTAGAAGCTGGTGGGCTGAGGTGCATGATGGGAGGTGGAGTCTCTATATGTGGTGTTGGCTGTGGTGGTGAAGGAGAAGGCGTTGAATGTTTCTCAAGCCCTGCATGGGGCATCAAGCTGGGGAAATGCTGCTCTCTGGTTGAGGCAGGAGGTTTACTGTGACCGTCAGGCTTTGGGAACGGGGCCGCTCCATCTGAGCTACAAGATGGGTCTGGGCTGCCGGTGCCCGGGCTCTCGGCTGGAGCCCCCTTGCAGTGCATGTCTCTGTGTCTCCTCAACATGGCCGACCGGGTGAAGCTCTTTCCACAGGCGTTACAGACATAGGGTTTCTCACCGGTGTGTGACCGTATGTGACGCAGCAGGTCACCTGAGCCGAGGAAGCACTTCCCTACGTTATTTGAAAAACACACAGTCAGTGTAAACATAATATGCATCCATAAGCTACAGTAACTCAAGCAGTTATGTTCCTTTGGCTAGCTTATAGCTCTACTATATGTATTTTAAATTTAAATATAATTTTAAGCTGGCAATTTGTCCACAATAACCATTCTACTTAAATTTGACTGGACTAGACTCTTCTGTTTCAGAACCAGAATCAAGTAGGTTGTCAGGAAGTGACATGAAATTGGAAATGTGTTACCAGCGACAAAAATAAAAACAAGCTTTAGATAACCATTTGGCTAATTTGTTAGACATGGCAAAGTAGTCGATAAGGAGACCACAAATTGCTGTTAAATAGTTAGCTATACCATTCATCAGTGGTTGGCACCAAATGTAGTAAGAGACATATCGATTATAGAAATAGTTGCAATTTTTTCCTGCTTCGGTTTTCCGTCTAATCAACTAGTCGTTTGAGCCCTAGAATAGAGTTTTATGCAGTATCTATCTACCTTGAAATCTATTTGAATAATACTTCCAATAAGTGTGTTACTTACCACAGGTGGCACAGCTATGTGGTTTTTCCCCAGCATGGCGTGCCTTGTGCTTCAGAAGCTTTCTGTGCGTGTTGAAGGATTTTCCACACTGGTCACATGTGAACGTTGTGTCTGTGCCGTGAGTCCTCTTGTGCTCCTTGAGATTACTCAAGTTGTTAAATCCTGAGTCACAAGACAAGTATTAGTTATTAAAAAACACTGGACATATAAACACAAACTGTCACAATTATTGAGCTGGATCTGTGAACTAAGCGGCTCACTTCAATATTAATAATCTGTACAGTTTCAACTTGAGATGAATGAGAGACTGGTATTCAACAACAACAGAAGCAATTTTCTTAATCGCTTCTGTTGAAAGCAGTCATTTACCTCTTCCACATATATCACACAGATGTGGCTTCTCTCCTGTGTGGACCACTTTGTGACGATGGACATCCCCTGCTGCAGTGAAGCTGGAAAACACAGATGAATATTCAATTCCTAGGCAACTGTTGGGACAATTAGGGCTGTGTAATATAGGGAAAATATGCTATCATAAAATTGAAACTGCTACAGTGGGGATTTATTAAAAAATAGTATATTCTAATTCAGTTATGGCCACAAAATTGCCTTGATATGCAAGTTAAAGACTGTAATAAAGATGACTGATTCTTATCGATATACTGAACCTGAAACAACGACATATTGCCACGCAACTATCAAGCAATTATCTAAAGCCAGACACATGCATACAATAAGCAGCTAAATTAAAATAGTTTTAAAGGCGAAATGGTAAAGTCTGTGTAAATGTAAATGAGGAAAATGGATACATGAGTGTAATTTACCTTTTACCACATAACTCACAGATGTACGGTTTTTCTCCAGAATGCCGCCGCAAATGCGTCTGTAAATTTCCAGCCTGTAAAACAAAATCACTCACGGTATATATCTCATTATATTTCCCCTATTGAAGAATAAATGCAGCAATTCTGAATAATACGCCTGGCCGTACCTGTGAAAAGTTTCTCCCACAAACATTACACTGAAATGGCTTCTCACCTGCAACAAAACAAAATAAAGATTTGTGTCTTTGAAAATGAAAATATTATTACAGTTAATAGTGACACGTGTTATTGTATTCCATGTATGGTTAGTTAGCTAGTTAGTTATAAACAGTAAATACCAGTATGTGAGCGCTTGTGCAGCTCTAGGTTGCTCGGGTGTTTGAAGATCTTCCCGCACACCTCGCAACAGTACTGCTTGTGTGCCGTCTGCTGCGGGGGCTCGGGCACAGTCTTCAGAGTTGGCTCCTCTTGGATCACTGGCGGAGGACTGGGAGGATGTTCATCCGCCGCTGTCTCCATAACCTCTTCCCTGGGTGTGTCGAGTTTCTCAACGGGAGCCTCTGGAGCTTGGGTCTGGACCACCGGCTCTTCTTGAAGACTCTCTTTGGTACAACTTAGGACGGGTTCACTGACCGCCTCGGCAAACATCTCTTCCAGGGCCTTCTGAGAGCGGAGGTAGTTGTACTTCTTTAGGTACACTGCCTTCTTTGGCCGCACTAGCTTGTTGAGCATGGAGTCTGCCGGGCTAGAGTTGAGGGCGTTTAAATTTTCCGAGGGTGTTAAGGAGGAGATGGGGTTCTTTTCAACTGCCATAGGTGTGCATGGAGGATTGGGCTGAACTGTGTTTGCTGAGCATACTGGAGTGTGGCTGATTCCGTGGCTGACTCCGTGGTGCTCTTCCATCAGCACCAAAGGGCCTGGGCCTTGATTAAGGTCATTATTAGTCTGCATGGCACTTTGTTTGAAGTACTGCTTACTGTAGAAGTTGCGTAGCTTGTAGCCATGGACAAGCTGTTTTTCTACAGGGGCGTGGGTGGCACCGGCTGTGTCACAGTTTGAGCTGCTACCGGGCACAGACACAGGCATCCTTTTGGTATGGTCTAAGTCACTGCCGAAGCCAGCTCTCTGTGTGTCAGAGTGCCCGTGGAGGTCAACATCGTGAGAAAGACTGCTCCCCAAGAGGCAGTCGTGCTCAGAGCTCAGCATACCTGGGAGAGAAAATGTGGGTAATTCCACTGGTGGGGGACAAGGCTTGAGGAAAGCATTACACAAGCCTTGGACGTTGGGAACCTGCAAACACAGAGCGATATCCAGGAGTGCTTGTACGTTGTCTTGGTTGACGTCGAGATGGGAGGTGTACATGTAGTCTAATATTTGCCCGATTCCACCGACGTCCTGGATAACCAAGTTGAATACCTCATTCTTCTGACTGGGGGAATTTTGGAATAAAGACCTGGAACGATCAAAATAGTAATTTTCAAAACTGAGATAATTGAGCCCAGTGATAAGGACGGAAATATTCAACTGGTTCACCAATGTGTGGCTACATGACATATATTTAAAAGACATAATGGCACCTGAAATAGGAGCTGAAAGCCGCCAAGACATTTTTGTGGGCTTTGAAGCAGACACCTTTGACCACCAGCATGCAGTCACAGAGCAGCCCCTGGATCCTCTGCTCCTGGAGCTGCTGCAGGAGGTACGAGCTGTGGCTGGACAGGGTGTCCATGGTCACTCAGCTGTTCAACCCCTCAACTCCAACTCCATTCAAACAACTAGGGGGGGAAAACATATACTAAACAAACAACACATTTTGTATTGATGAGATAATAATTATCCCAACAGTCAGCTAGTCTTCCAAATGTATCCTAATTTCAAGTGAAGCCAGTGACTCCTACAGGCAACACTTTTCAAATAGCCATATATTCATATATAAATATATAATTCAACAACCGCGCAGACCGCAGAATCCAGTGTGTCTGTTAGGCCTTTCACACCAAAATGAACCAAGAGTCAGTTCCAGGCTGGTGTTGGGGTCAGTTCAAAACTGGTTACAGCCTTATCCCAGTTATGAACTGGTTGGTTTCACATCGACCGGAGACAGCCATGGAGCCGGCAAGAGAGCAACGTCATGACGTCACTGTAAACGTGTGTGTACGTCACCCGACGCCGCTGCTCTTGTGGCTAACGCTAAAGCTACCGCTAGCTTTAAGCACAACAACAGCGGCGAATACGTCTTATTTTTACACTTGTTGGCTCTCGCTTTGCTTTCTTAAGCAAACAGGACCCATACAGCGTATTCTCGCCGGTCAATTTGATCGCTACGTTCGGTAATTATGTTATGTTTACGTCTCGTAGTAGCGGTGTTTTTAAATATGGCGGGCATGAGGTTTGAGTTGCTCTGGTTGGTCAGGATAATCCCTCCCCCAACCGTTCGCGCAAGCAGTTCTTATCAAACCCTGCTCAATCCTGGGGTATGAGTTCCCCCGGTTTTTACGGCCCGGAGCAGGCTCTCTGGCGGTGTGAAACCAAAACACTGGCTCTAACTCCGAACAAGCCCAGAACTAGCTCCGATTTTGCGGCGGTGTGAAAGGCCTATGTGACGAGACCACCCATGCAAAAATTTGACGAAAACTGCTAACGAGCTAACTGCAAAGCTATGCTAACCGACCCGTGAGGCACACAATCCCCTCGAGACTGACATTCCGACTCAAAACTTAAATACCTACATATTGTAAATGCATGTACGTTCGTCATAAAGATTAGTCCAAAACCTGCATGTGAGTAGTCCTCCTTTTATTTGGATGATGGGTCACATTCGAGTGTAACACACGTCACCCCACTTCCTGGTACGACCCTGTAATTGGCGCAGCCCCCACAACATTAAGCAGATAACATGAACAAATGTATAGATAAGTGGTGGTGTAATATATTGTAACGAATTGGAGTAACGTGCTGCTGCTTTTAAAGTCAGTGAGCACATTTAGCTACTGAAAAAATACACAAATACGCTCCACCCTGGCCGGAACTCTTATTTGCTCGCTTTTTCTACACGGAAGACTTATGGTCACGTGTGTTTTGAAAAGTTCACACACGCATGGAACCGATTCGTTGCGTTGTTGAAATGCGATTTTGGAGCCAAATACGTTTAATGTCGTGACACGGCGTTCATACGCTTTGAAAGACAATCTCCTCCGTCCGCCAAATAGTTTTATTTGCCAATTGCCAGCTTTAGGCAACGTTAGCTCCCTTCTTATTGCATTACGTTACCTTGTTCCGCCGGGGCCCTGTGGCCTGTTGGGTCAGGACTTTGCATGAGAATTGTAGCAATTTCGGTTTATACTTTGGTGTTGCTTTTTACCATTCCACATTCCGTTAGCATATTCTGTTGAATCGAAGTTATTGTTAAATCTTAGCCGGACAGAAGTGTCTTTAAAAATGGTCTTCTTCACCTGCAACGCCTGTGGTGAATCCCTGAAAAAAGCTCAGGTTGATAAACACGTGAACATATGCCGAGGCTGCCAGGTTCTATCCTGCATCGACTGTGGAAAAGACTTCTGGTAATGACCGAGTGTCTGCTTGTCTTTTCACTAGCTTCACTTTACCTTGTATCTCATGGGGTGGGACGTTTGTTTAATGGGATCTATCTGTGCACGTTGAACAGGGGTGATGACTACAAGAACCATCTAAAGTGTGTGAGTGAAGATCAGAAATATGGAGGCAAGGGCTACGAGGCGAAAGCAAACAAAGGGGACGTGAAACAGCAGCAGTGGATCCAGGTAAAACGCCGATAAACTATGCCAGACCGGTCACTGCTGACGTTTCGTGTCTTAAAATCAAGTCGATGTGTTGTTTTTATTTTGATGAATCTTGTGTTGAAGAGAGTCCAGGAAGCCATGAACAAACCTGGAGTCAGTGCAAAGGTAAAGAGTGTGCTCCAACAAGTCAGTTCGTATGACAACGTCCCAAGAAAGAAGGCCAAGTTTCAGGTTGGTATAACTTCTATCTTTAAAAATGATCCCTGTGATGAACAATTGTCTATTATTATTTTTTTTGTATATATAGTGAATGTTTGCTTGTATGCTTGAACTAACCAATTCATCGTTAATGTTCTATTCCTCAGAATTGGATGAGAAACAGTCTAAAAATATCAAACACCAGTCTTCACGAGGAAGTGTGGAACATCATCGCTGCAGCTGATAGCGTAAGTGTCAACTGCTTGATGGTTTGCTTTATTGTTTTTTTCTGTGACTGTGTCCCTCTGCATATCAGTAGCTTAGCTTAGTAGTTCATTTCTGAAGTAAAGTTATTCAATTGTAAGATTCTCTCCGTGGTGTACATTAGAAACATGCTACAACGATTAGCTATATCCTGCAGTATACTGTATATTCCCACAAGGGTGTTTGCAACTGTTTACAATTACAGTATTTGAGATGGCTGGTAAGTAGTTCTGCTCTAAAGTCATTAGAGGAAGAGAAAACAGTTCAGTTGTAATGAATTATGTAGAGGGGGAAAAAAAATCTTTAATATTTTTTTCAAAGTATCCCACCTGACTTTCATTACCCACCTGTTAACCCACAGCGTCCCGAGGCCCCCCAGGACACTAAAGAAGCTAAACAGACCGTGCCTGAGGTCAAAGCGGACGCCAACGGAAGTGAAGAGCAGAACGGCGATCCTGAGGCCAAGAAGAAGAAACTGAACAAACGGGAGCGCAAAGAGGCCCGCCAGCAGAAGAGTGGGAAGGCTCCGAAAGCCTCCAGGGAGCCAGAAGAAGACCAGGCAGTCAACAAGAAAAAGGACAGGAAGAGAAAGCAGAGCAGTGAAGAGAACGGAGATGAAGAGCAGAACGGACACGGCGATGGGAGCGAGACATCCAGCAAGAAAAGGAAGACAAGTAAGACATTTTTTCCGACTACCGTAGATGTTTAGTTTGAATTTCTGTGTATTGTTACGTACGTATCATTTAAATGTAATTCCAGCGCTTCAGGTAAATTAAAGTCTCCAAGTAGATATGTCTCTGTGGAGAACTCTCTCACCTATGCCCCAACAAACTCTGGACTTTAAAGGCCAGGACACACCAGTCCGACTCGTTCCGACTACCCAAAAAATGGAGTCGCCGTTTCAGGAAGCTCCAGTCTTCCCGTCGCGGCCAAAAAACACACCGAGACGACTGCTTATTTTCCGTACACTCTGCGCTTGCGCGGGACGTAATGTCTCCACAACAGCAGGCGGCGCTAATCTGTATTGTGGCCCGAAAAAATACGAAAGCCGGAAATGATGGGACAGCTCTCTAGAGCATAAACATAGATAGAAATACGTATTTATATTTATGGACCATAAGAGCACAATTTTTAGCAGAGAGTGTCGAGCATGGTGTCGAGCAGTCAACAAGGGTTGATGCATGTGAGTACTCTCAAAACGAAACGAACAAACACATTAAAACGATGGCTAGCTGTTGTTAGCTGTTTGTGCTACCCGCCTCACTTCCGGGCTTCACTGATTCGCTAGCCCTCCACCAATCAAATTGCTCCAAATTAAAGACAGTCGGCCGCCGATTGAACATGTTGTGGGCTCAAAACAAGCGCGACGACCTCTACGTCGGCCGACGTCACGGCACACACCAAACAGATTCGTGTCCCGACCCCCTACCGACACTACGACGGCGATTATCTGGCCGGTGTGTCCTGGCCTTAAAACGCCCTCCCATTTGCCCCCAAGAACTCTGGACTTTAAACATATTTATTGCCCTCACTGTACACTTTCAATTTCTTCAGTCTACTGCATTTAGCACATATTGTAAATAATGTTCCACATATTGCACATTTCAATCTATTTACTTTTTTATTTTAAT
Organism: Ammodytes marinus; assembly: GCF_949987685.1. Taxonomy (NCBI): domain Eukaryota; kingdom Metazoa; phylum Chordata; class Actinopteri; order Uranoscopiformes; family Ammodytidae; genus Ammodytes; species Ammodytes marinus. The sequence continues at coordinate 25,802,916 of NC_137233.1, forward strand.
CTTATATATACCGTTTTTATCCCTTTTTTTTTAACCTTTATTTATACAGGTATATCCCATTGAGTCCGAAGACTCTTTTGCAAGGGAGACCTGTTTTCCTTTCCCACGTTACGATTCACACACACATTCAAAAACCGATAGCAGGCTAACTATCGACATTCACACGAGGCAAGGTGGGTGAAGTGTCTTGCCCAAGGACACAACAACTATGACACAGGTGGCAGGGCGGGGATCGAACCGCCAACCTTTTGACCGCTCTACCAACTGAGCCACAGTCGCCCCAATCTTGCATTACCTTTTGCACTATTTAGAATGTATTTACTGTAAATACAACTTATCTTATTTTACCAAATGTTATCCTGTTGTTCTTATTGCACCGTGGGTCGGAGACCAACGTTATTTCGATTACTCTGTATGTCTGGCACATATTTTGCGATTGACAACAGGTCGACTTTGACTTTGACTTGACTTTAATTGAATAGTATAATTGCACGTGTTGAGACTTCTTAATATATAATTGTTTTATCTTCTTTCTTTCAGTGGACCAAGAAGCAGAGGATTCTGCCTCAGAGGAGACTGAGGATAATGCCGTTCCCAAAGGTAAGGGTTGGCCACGTCAATGTGAATAGCATCTTTTGAGAAAATAAATGATGGTGGATAAGAAAGAATAAATCCACTAGGGGTCAGTGTTTAACACTACCCTCAGTAAGGACCCCTCCTCTCATCACCACCACCTCCTCCTAGTTGCAGCTAATTATGTTTCTGTTTAATTAACAGGCAAATTTAACTGGAAGGGAAATATCAAGGCTGTACTGAAAGACTCACCTGACCAGGAGCTGGCAGTAAAGAAACTCAGGAAGAAGGTGGGTGTTTCAATAACTCTATGGACACAAAGCAGCAGGTCTTTGTTCAACATCTTATCTGACTTAAAGCCAAGCATGCAAATAATTGTATTTGAAAATGATAGCTGTCATTGGTCAAATATGATAATTGCGCGTTCTTTTTTTTACAGATTCTGGCCGCGTACTACTCTTTCACTGGTGATGGAAACTTTAAATCGGAGGAGGATGTGCTAGCACTGTTCAACAAGAAGATCAACAAGAACCCCAAATTTAGAGTGTTAAAAGACAGAGTTAGACTAATCAAGTAGACATTTTCCTCTCATTCATGAAATGTATATTGTCCATATACCTTTACAATTTAAAAGCCATTGTTGTCTGCCATCGTCCCTTGGATTGTTTTGATACAGATGACATAATCTTGAAGATTAAATAATTTTATAACTGAGTCCCGTGTCTTGTCCTCTTCAGTTATTTTACAGATTGTAGCGGCCTAGTCAGCACAAGGAATACTTTGACAAATTAGCTTAGAACGTGTTGGTGTTGTTTAATGTATAAGATGACATTTTGTGATAGACGGCTGCCTCGTTACACATTCCAAGCCCACGGTAAGGCTGGGAAATGGCACCTTATCTGTGGGATTGGATGTTGGCGTGGGGGAAGGGAAACAGGAGAGGTGCACCTGAGGTGAATTTGACTCTCACACGGGACGAAGCTAATGCACATTCCTCGGCACCCCGAATGGGGTTCACTTGGCCAGGGACACAGAAGCTCCATAGAAGCAAGACGCTTGGTGTCAGCCTCAGGTGAAGTTGTAATGCTGTCTGATTTTCCACCGCTAGAATGAGCAACCTCTTTTCCCCGTGTGTACACACACACGCACACACACACACTCATACACGAACACACAGGAGTTACAGGAAGAGATCTGCCCAGCTTCATGAAGCTCTGCTAATCCCAGCAGGTTTAACACAGATACTCATTCATCACACTGCTTACCTGTAATTGTATATTGCATACTTTGTGTATTAGTCAAGCTGTTACATAAGTTTGCTAGTATTTTAAAATTGTGTTTTCTGGTCCTCAGTGGTTTCACAGTAACATGAAATGCTTACAGATGATTGCCTTTATCTGATTAGTGATAGTGATGAAGGGGAACATTGTTTTCCCTTTAATATTAAAGCTATAGTGTGTAACCTTGTCATATAAATCAATGTCAGTCACATTCAATCCATAGCCAGCGTATACAAAGTTCTAGTTTCACTAACAGCTTTAACATCATACCTTTGTGGTGGCAAGATGTATTGTAGGATGATTAGTTTTATATGTAACTAAGAACCTGTTTAGCGTAGCGGATTGAGAGGAGATATTCACTGATTTTGACTCAAAAGCGATTTTGACAAGTGTTCCCCAGAATCACTGACTCCACCTTTTATTATTTCAATTAACAGCTGCATGTTAATTTGAAAATAAAATATGCACAGTAATAAAAATAAAATGCATGTGTTTGTTAAATGACTTACTTTTGTACTTTCTGAACTAGATTAATTTCCACATACATTAATTGTTGGTCACTATCATCTTGATAAAAATGAGATAGCCTATATACTTTATATCTAAAAAAAATACATTTAATGTTATTTATAATTAATACAAAATTATCAATACAATATAAACTTACTTCGTATTAATACTTTTATATTTGTTAATCTTTAATTTAACTGACATTTATTTGATACACTATACATTTTTAGTCACTATACTTTTTATTCTTGATTATGGCAGGTTCGGGCCTCCATACCTATTAGTTTAGCTAAAGTTTTTGCAGGTAAAACAAACCCGTGTTTGGTTATTTCCATGGACGGTTATTTCCATAGATAGGCCTAGTATATAATAGTTATACTTATTTCTAATCCAAGAAGAACTACAAGTGTCGACGTTCACGTGCGTCATATAATAGCGACGCCGTGTCTATCAGGAAGTGCCCTCAATTCTCCAGTTGGCAAAAAGCTTTCGTGATAGCATCAACACAATGATGAACGATACTGATCTAGCGACGTTGCGGAATAGGTTTAAGAAAGATGCGGAGTTTCTTATGCGAACAACGACATCGGGTGACGAAGATGAAAAGAGTAAGCTTCAGAAACAGTGTAAACCGTAGCCTACATAACAGTTAACGTTATTAACAGAGTGGTTCTTAAGTCTAGGCTGGGGACTGACATGATCCATACAGTAAGACCAAGTGGCTTTAAGTCCAAGCTAACCTTAGAAAAGTGGGTAACGTTTATGGTTTAGTTTGTTGAATGGCCAGTTTGTAGGTTGTCTTACAACTAGTAGTTAGTTTAGGGTTGTAGCCCGATTTGTACAGTGGACACTTGTCCAACTCGAGGCCCTCACTGGCAGAAATCCAGCAATTCTTGATTGTTTTGACTGTGAGCAAACGCTGTGTCAGCTCAGCAACTTAATACAGGGAAACTCTACTCCAGTCTCCACTGTCCTCAATCTGAGGGTCATCTCTTTGCCAGTGTAAACCGATAACTGTAATATAAGCAATAGACAAAACATTTGTAAAGTATCCGTTCCTTTTTCATTAATGGCTGCGATTCTCCCAGCATACATACCACCGGTGGTCCTGGTAAGACGACTTATATATTATATCATGTATCTATGATAGATGGACCACTAGGCAGGCACAACTTTGATAAGGAAAGGCCGACTACTTGTTAAGGGCGTGGAGTTCATTGTGAACTCTGCACAGAGTTTACCAGCATCCTAAAGCATTGCAACAGTCAACACTAGGCTTTGATACATAAATCAACCAGTAAATTATAGAGATTAATAGCAGCCTCTCTAAGAAGTTGAACCTGAAAAGGAAAACCTGAAAGGTTTGGAATTTTGCACATTCTCTTAAGGCAAAACAAATCACATCTTTGGTAATAAAATCTAAAACTCCTCCTCTGCCTCTTTGTAGTTGGTTTTCTTTGAGTCATGTGTGTCATGTTGTAACTTCACTTTGGCTAAACATCTGTCTAAACATCTTATTAATGGCAAAACACTTCAAAGGTGGAGTCATTTTATCATAAGTCTGCATCCATCTCAATATATAATGGAGTCATCGATTCTAGAGAAAGCTTATTGTGTGACAGCTCCTGGCACCTCCTGATTGGAAGGCTTCCAAATTGTCAAAATCAGTGAAAATCTCCTCACGATCAGCTACCTGTCCGTACTGTAAGTGGGGTGAAATAAATCAAGTGTTAATACACAGTATTAGCTCTGTAAACGGACCAGTTGTTAGCAACGGTGGGCCCCCTTTGGTTACATATTAGTTTACAGAGCCTAGGCTATGTATTAACACCAGATTTCTTAGGTAGCGTATCGTGAGGAAATATATTCCCCGTTTTTGACAAAAAGTGATTTCGTCAACAAGCCTTCTCCAGAATTGCTGACTCCACTTTGAAGTCTAAAGTCAAACTTGTGTGGGTATGTGAATTGTTGAGTGGTTTTCAAGTGTAAATAGCTAGGACTTAAAACTGTTCTAATCTGTACCTGGATTTCTACTTTTATGGAGTCATCATGGACTGCAGCATGCTTGTGAAGGGAACACGTAAATTAAACTATTTGTTGACCATCCTCCTCTTTTCAATAAATTTCAGGTCAGGAGGAAAAAGATGCGAAACCTCTCCCTCGCATTAACAGACACTCCATTTTCTGGATTGCAGCATCTATAGGCGTGACCTACTACGTGGATTTCCTCCGCAACATCATGGAGAACGATGATATCAAAAGGTGATGTGTTTTGAGGGAGATACAAAACAATTTCCCTGCAGATCTTGTTCAAGCATTTTCTGTTTTCGACAACACCATCTTTTGTATTTCAATAGCTTGAATATGTCTTTTATATTTTTCCAGTTGGTGGTTCAACGTGGGACTGATACTCCTCGGGATCTGCCTGTCTCTGGCCATGTTTTGCATTGTGTACCTGGAGTGGTTCAAAGGTATCCTGCACTACGACCAAGAATACCCCGCCATTCCTCCCATCACCACTGCAGCCTTCATTGCAGCATCTTGCAGGTAAAATAGCAAAATAGACAAGTACTGTATAAGAACTACGTATAATAATTAATATGCTGTAAACAGTTTATAAGAACACCTTCTGTACGGTATCCCTCCTATTTAAATGCTTTGAATTTACTATTAACAATTATTTGGACACATAATGGGATGAACAGGTGACACAGTTAGTTGTCCAATTAATCACTAAAACTTTCCTTTTAGAAACAACATTAAATTGTGGAATATTTGGTCACATTTTAAAATGTATTTGTTTACTTTACAAATGTATGTAGTAGTATCTGCTTTTTAAAACCCATACATAGTAGGGGAGAGTGGCCTAAGTTGTGCCGGTGGGGAAGTTGTGCCACCCCTTGTTTCTAGAAAACCATAGCAGAAATTGGAAATGTGACCACATATTTAAGAAGAGCCATCCATTTGACTCATCATGTAAAGAAGGGAGAAACCTGGAATAAGATATAAGCATATTTAAGCTAAAAAAAACTGTTTTTGCCTTTCAAAGTAAAATTTCCATGATCAAGGTTTTTTGATTATTGTGTCTGAACAATTATAGACACGTTTGAAAACATTTGACACATGTTTTAGTGCTTTAGTATGCTACACTTTGTGTCTATATAGTTAGCACAATGTCAGCCCTAAACTGCTGCATCATGATTATTATCCAAAATTATGGGGATGGGGTGATTTGTGCCAGAGGGCCTGGGGTGAGTTATAAGCAAGTAAGTAAGTGAAATGTATTTATAAAAGCAGATTTATAACAGTTTGCACTGTCCAAAGTGCTGAACATAGTGCATTCAGTAGGTAAAAATGAAGGTAAAATAATAATAACAAAAATAAAAGACATAAAGCCCAGACATCCACATATAAACAAAGATAGTAGTGCAGAGGTAAGATAGTTAATTGAGAGGAAAGACCAGGGTGTACAGATGGGGTTTGAGCCTTGATTTAAAGGCAGAAATGGAGAGGGAATCGCATATGCCAGGTGGCATGGTTGGTTCTACAAGGGCAGAGCAGCTAGTGCAAAGTAAATTTCTGAGAGTTGTGCCATTGGCATGGCTGTATACGCTGGTCACCAAAAGAAAGTGATTGTCTACAGTAGCTCAGAAGAGACTGACATCTCCATTCCACTTAACGACACCACTGATGAGAGTTCAGATGGCCAGAAAGATGATGATGCTGACTTTGTCATTGTGAGCTTTGCAGGTAAAACCATTAGATCGGCTAGGCCTTGTTTAAGAAAATTGTCCTTCAAACTTTGTAAAATATTTACTTTAAATAAACCTTAAATAAGTGATTATCTAATGGATTTGTCTTGCATTACAGTTTATGAGATATATATCAATGGCACAATTTACCCCATGGTATTCTCTCTTGTACACCACACCGGGGGCAAGTTGTGCCACAAGACAACTTTTTTCCGAAAGCTATATTTCTTAAACAGTTTATTTCAGATCCAAAGTTATTGTTGCCGGGGATGCACAACACCCTGAAATATATGTACATATTTGAGTTGGAGACTTTACTGTCAAGGCCTCACTTTAAAATCACTTTGAGTAAAAAGTGGCACAACTCAGGCCACTCTCCCCTACTGATATTGATATCAGCCTGGAAAATCCAATGTCTAGCAGGAGTTTATTTACTTAAATCAGTGGTTCTCAATTATTTTCTGTCATGCCCCCCCTATGGGACATAATTTTTTTCGCGCCCCCCCCCCCCACCCTAAATTGAAATACTATTGAGAACCTGCTAATATTTATTTATTTATCTGTACAAAACCACTGTATGAGTTTCTGGCACGAGCATTCTGCATACAATCACCTTATTATCAAATTAGATAACAAAAATTAGCTGAGATAACTTCTGCAGCAAAAAAAAATCAAAGTTCAGTTTATTAGCTCAATTTGTAACATTTAAACAAGACTGCTCAGTCTGTGTGAATCTCAGGACAGAGAAACAAGAGCAAATGATTCACTGAGGTTTGCATTTCATTCAAAACATTTTAAAACTGTAAACATAGTTAAGGTGGTGTTTTTTATTATTATTATAACCAATAACCAATAATTAATTAATGTTATTATTAGTCTACTTGCTTGATTTCTTTTTAAATAGCCTACAGAGACACTTGGAGACACATGTGGACATTTATTTACTGCAAATTGCGCCCCACCATTTGAGAAGCACTGACTTAAATGGAGTTTTTCTTGATCCTATAACCCCATTGTGTAGGGCGCCCCCCCCCCCCCCCCCCCCGGGCCGGGCCCAGCAGCAGACCCGGGTTCGATTCCCGTCCGCGGTCGTTCTCTGCATGTCACTCCCCTCTCTGCCCCATTTCAGCTCTGTCTCTCTGCACTATCAATAAAGCATAAAAAAAAATGCCCAAAAAATATCTTAAAAAAAAAATGGATGGATGGATGGCCTTGATTTATAAACTGTGGCATGCAATTGCCCCGTCAGCTTGCGAGTCACGCCTGCTCAATGGTGGTAATTCAATATAATTTAAATCACATTTCCTGACGATTCTCAACGATTAGTTGATGGGCTGCTTAGCTTTCTTTGTCCTGTGATAAACTGATCTGGCTTGTTTAAACCAGGAATCAATGTTCATATGAATCTGTCTTAATTGTAGTCACTGTGAAGAAGGAGTCAACTGCTGAACTATAACATTTGGATATGCCATTTTTGAAGGGTGGCCACTGTTAAGCTTGAACTGGTTTTCAGTGGAGTATGCTCGTTCTGTATGTTTGTTAGCGGCTCTAGAATGATTAAAAACAGCACATGTAAAAAGTAAACTGACATTCTACAGCACATCTTTTTACCACATTCTTCACCTGAAAAAGGCTGTGACAGCATGTTTTAAAACAATGCAAATTTCTAAGTGTTCCTGTTTTTCACTTGCAGCTTTAACATGGCACTGTGGCCTGTGTGGTCCTTCTTCACTCCAGTCATCCTCTTCACACAGTTCATGGGTGTGGTCATGTTAATCTCTTTGCTTGGATGAATGAGACAGGTGAGGGTGATGCCTTTCTGTTGGTTTAATTTTCACAAAATTACTTTTTTTATGGAAATGATAACACTGTATTTGGCCGCAAATTGTGGATTTTTTGTAAGGTCAATAAACATGACACAGTAATACCAATGGTTCATACCTTGGCTTACATCATATTGTTTACCATTGCTTAAATGAATATCTCAAACAACCTTCAAATTGCAACCCTATAACAATCTGCTTCACTGCTATGGTATCCAGAAAGAAAACACACTGGCAAAACACTCCAACAACAAAATTAAACACACACCCTACACTACACAAGTCTCGCTGTTGAAATATGCAAAACAACACATGCATTAAACATGGCACCCGGCATTTTGAACCACATTCAATGTCCACAAAGTTCATCTCTTGAAAGATTTAGAGTGAGCTTTCTCAATGTTTATTTATATGAATATATACATATATTTTGTAACTATATAAAATATAAGAAATACTCCGAGATGAAATTGTGCTGTTTTCTTTATATAACAATGGGCCAAAGGGAAATTATAGTATTACAATACATGACATATACAGTAGAAGCAATTAATGCAGTATTATACATCAAAATGCCCCGTAATACAAGATAGCTCCTTATATATGTACTTGGACGTATCATTTCCAAAGGCAGTTTCACAGTGTTTCATAGTGCAATTTCTATGTCATTGTGGAGAAAGTGTAGCCTGGAATTCCAGACCCACATCTACGTAGAACGATATAGGGTCTGGCCACGATCAATATAACTTCCCAACTCAAGGGGCGGCACTTACACGTGCATTTCAAATACCACTGCACGCAATTTGATAGCACTATGACCAATCAGAGCAATGAACAAGTCATTTAGCAAAGAGCGGGCTAACTTTTAAATTAAACTTTTGCCGTGGTCGGTCGTCAAAACAGGAAATTCTTCTATCTTGCTAATGAAAGATTTGAGTGCCGTCTTCCAAACCGTTAAAGCAGCTACGAGTAACATTTAAATATCTTTTAAACAGCCCCATGTTTCTTCTGATAGTCATAAATTACCTTTAAAAGCAAACGAGACCATCAGTGCAAAGAAAGACGTTTTTATATAGTTTTTATTACTGCGTTTGGTCTGGTCGCACACCCAGTCCGATTTTCAGTTTGCGCATGCAGGCTCTATGGTCACATAGACACACATTGGTTGCAGATTTCAGTGTAGCGCTGCAACGCGATTTGAGAAGCCTATCCCACCAGGTGAGGGAAGGGGAGCGGGAGCCTTGTTTGAGACAGTTATTTGTCGTCATAATGACTGATAACGGGGCTGAACCATCAAAGAAAAAAAGAAAACGCAATGAAGAAAAGCTAAAAGGAAGAGTGATAGACGGGCGGGAGGAGGCGAGGGCGTTGCCAAGCAACGTGTACACAATTACACGGGAGTGAACTAGACTGCAGTGTTTACTCCTAAATGAATGAGCGGTACTAACACAAAGTTTACTTTGCCTCACCATCATCAGATGACCATTATTCATTTGACATAGTCATTATTAAACACATAACCAACAACATAAACACATAACCTCATCGTGACCCTTACTAACTGCCGTTTCTCGCTTTCTGTGAGGACACGTAATCTTTCAGCTCCGTGAGAGTAGTTAGGTGACACTGCATCAACTCATTGCAATCAGGTGTGTGTGGCACTGACCGGCATTAGTTGATGCAGAGTCACTAACCACTCTCACGGAGCCGAAAAGAGTCCGTGCCCTCACGGCTTTCAACACACGGACATGCACTATATTGCGCCCTAATCAATTGAGACTGGCACGATCAGCACACGCTAGAAAACAGCTTTACGACAGCTAGCGTCGTAAAAATACTACCGCTTTGGGCCGCCAACGGACAAAGTTACTCATAGTGGCTTTAAGTGTCGAGGTCTATGCCGCTTCAAACTCAAATGTATCCGCATCCATCTTTGTTGTTTACTAGCACGGCTTCGACTGTGCATGCACAACACTGTCGTCATCCGGTTACATCCGCCTCAGAGTCCCATACACAGGGCTCTGGCCTGCCCATATCAGATAGAACGATTTGATTGGTAAGTCAGAATTTTCTGACATCGTTAATGACCTTCAATGGAGAGTGTCCAGACCAACAGGCTGAGCAAATTGTTTTGCAAGTGACAGGTCTGGATTTCCAGGCTAGTGAAAGTGTGCTCCTTTTTTGTAAAGTTTGCGTCACCGAAGTCACTGTATATCTGCTGACACACTGACAAGTTTCACTTAAACTAGTGCTGTGTCTGAAATCGCGCACTTCTATACTTACACTTACTTTTTTGAGTGCACTTTGCGCAAAACCGGAGAGTGTCAAGACGCAGTGCACTGTAAGCTCCTCTGTGGCACACCAAAAACGGTCTAAAAGTTGAGTGTGTACCGATGGACACTTTCCACACTCAACGTCCACCATCTTGTCTACGTAGCAGAGAGGGCGGGACATTAAAATCAAAATAGAGGAGCTTAAAGCAACCATGGAGACGGACGTGCTCTACAAAAGTTAAATTACACATTTGTTCTGTTTTTCCGTACAACTACACTACTAACGTGCCTGTTTTGGCTATCGGTAACGAAAGCAGCAAAGAAATACCAACGAAGAAGAACCGTCAAAATGCAAAGTAATTTCCGGGAGGTGCGCAACGGCAGTTTTGACAGTGCACTGTAGAAATGAGAGCACTGCGCCAATAAGTAAGTGTACTGTAGGGATAATAAAGTGCACTCAATGTAGGTGTACTTACGTAAGTGCGCGATTTCAGACACAGCACAAGATCAATATTCACCAAGTAATTCCTCTGTCTTTCCCAACTTTCAGAGATTACCCGTCTAGACCCACACCTGTGCATTGATCATCTGAACCAGCACAGTATTGATGGTTTTGACTGGGGCTGGTCAGCAACTATCTAGTGCTGACACTTCAACTGTCTCAATTTCTGATTTGTCATTTGTGTGTTTTTCTAAAGAAATTACAGAAACAACTGTGTTAATGGATGTGATGCCATGTGCTGAGTACTAACTGGCAGACAGCACTTATGAGTTCTGAGTGTAATGAATGAATGTTTGAGAAAAGTCCATTTTAACAGCAGATATGTTGCCTTGTTGTAGTAGGAAGGGTGTTAACTGATAACAATAACAGTGGCTCTGTTCTATTTAAATTTCTCAGTGACAGTGAGCCAGCATGCACAATGCCAGGGCCCTGAGACCAAAGCAGCTAAATGGAATTCAGCCATCTTTTATTTATTTACACCAGTGGTTTTCCTACATGTTTAAATGTTCAAACGACCTATATGTTGAAAATGCGTGTAGGAAAACTCAGTTCCACAATTTCTAACTGTCTTAATGAAACTTAGCTTTAAAATATTTTCTTATTTTCCTAGAAGTTTGTTATGACCAATGTAAAAGCTTTTGCTTGTATTCTGTAAATAGCTTTTTTTCTTCTTATTTAATAAACGTTTTGGACTGATTTCAATACAGACTAAAGTTGTTGTTATTGCTTGATGAAGCACAACCATGAACAAATCCATAATTCAATCATTTGCTACAGCACAAGATACAGTACCACTTTAAAATGTAATTGTGCATCTAAAACTCTTTAAAATATCTTCAAGTAAACACTCATGTGATCTTTTGCCCTGTCTATCAAGTGACACATTTGTTCAGCAACACATTTAACCTATTTGTCCTAATACAGACTCAGTTACCGGGTGGTACCCTGTCAAATCTAATGCAATCCAATCCAATATCCCTGCAAAGAGATTTCTATCTTGAGAAACTTCAAAGCTCATTTTATTTTACACTGTCAAGAGAGCCGATGAAGCAGATGTTAGTTTTTGACGCTGTTGTTGTCGATGGAACTGACTAAAGTGTCTTTTTATGTTTCTTGGTGGGGTGTAACTGTAAACAGAATTTTGTTGCTCTGAAACATGTGCAATGACAAAATACAGTTGATTGATTGATTGGATAACAATTTTTTTTAAACTCAATACAGTTGCAGAAAAACTTTACACCAATAAAAAGTTAATTTAAATGTAATCCTTAGTACACAGAGAAACAACATAATAAATATGAATATGTTGGACATGTAGGCTATGTTATCTGGAAATGAAACTTCGTAATGTGCCTCTCACCTTGGCTTGTTTGTGAGACATTAGGTGTTGTTGAACATATATAGCCTAAGTTTGATAAAGTATTAATTTAAGAAAAACAATGTGCTCAAGTGTCCAAAGTAATTATACAGAAATACACCTTTCAGATTGTTTTGCTATTGTATGTGTTGTGTTGTTGAAATACAGCAGCTGCTGTAAAATTGCATCATAAAAAATAAAAATAAAAAAAAAATATATATACATATGAAATGCAATAAGGAAAGACGTTGCATACCTACCTGTAATTTGATTTATCTTTTTTAAAACATTTTATTTGTTTTTGTAAGATGACAACAAAGCTTTTACAATATTTTTGGTCTGTCATCAAAATGCATTGGAATCCCAATAGTGTGGAGGATCTTCCCGAAGTGCAAATAAGACCATTTCAAGACCTTCAGATTCAATCAAAAGTATCGATCAGTTAGTGTGCCCTGATACGGAACTGAACTGACTCTGTTTTATATCGCGCTGATTCTCATTGATCAAGAAATCTATATTTCTAGAGGATGGCGCTGGGAAAAGTACTTCAGTAGCTTCCTTTGTCATTCTTCATGACTATTGATTTCGTGAGATAAACTAATCGGCACTTTGTTTTACAATAGACAGACCCTGAAGATAGGGATGCAGCCTATTTCGCTTAACATCCGCACATCAATAGGCCTATGTCTGTTCCCTCCAAGTGCCACAAGCGGATCTCAGATGTGCGGGTTGATTAATCTGCACGTGATTTGTGTGTGAGTGAAATTACGGGAATGAGGCTGAAAGGATCAAAAAGGTTATGATGCAAAACTGTCATTAGAACAAAAAAGAAGATGTTTGCAAAACAGCTCTATCTCGTGTGTGTACAGGCCTACCTGACTTGTTTTTATACTACATGCAACATGGTTGTCTCTTCATCGTCTCAGAAGACGCAAAGGGGGTAAAACAGAGCATAAAAAACTCTTAACTTGACTGTATAAATGTATACAGTTTGTGGATAAGCATAGGCCTAAGAGTACAAATAAGAATATGTTGTAAATCGACAACAATAGGCTAAGTGTGGGTGGCTGTTATTCACAGTTATGTTTGGCACTGCAGTAGGCTAACCACCAAATAAGCTATCCGTATTAGGAAAGTCACCCCCATCTCAACCACCCACCAGCAACTTGGCTGACTCAGGACAGGACTCCCGTAGCAGAATAGCGGTTATTGTAAAGCCACTCCGATACATGTATCCATTTCTATAATTGTATTTCATTTTTTAATTCCATTAATTAATAAATAAATAAATAACTTTAAGATATACTTTCCAGATACTGAATACCATTGCCATCCCCTCCCAAAGTCAAGCCAAACGTTATCACCTCTCTATTTGCATGATTAGTTCTTCCATTGTTGTGTTGAATTCGCGCGTCCGCGGGAGCGATTTATATTGAACCAGAGGAATGATCAAATCAGTATAGGCCTACGACCTCTGTGCGGATGGTCATAGTTTTCCTTCTTGACATCCACTTAACAAAAAGCCATTGTTAAGTTGTACTGATTCAGATTTTTTTATACCACCTTTGAAGCAAATTATTCAACTCTCACAACTCAACCACAGCTGGACATAAGGCTTTGAGGAGGTGGCACTTGGATTTGAAGCGCTGTCAGGTAACTTGTAGCCAGCCTTTAAAAAAATCGCAGGTTTGTGAAATGTCATCTTCCTTTTCATCTTATCCTGGAGGCCCACATGCTTAACACCCGATAGCCACCCCGAGAGGATTTCAGCAGACCTGGGCAGACTGTCTGGCAGCTGCCCTGAAAAGGTGGATTTTGGCGACGCTCGTTTTTTCTTCTCTTATTGTGGATAACTCGGCGATTAGAGTATTTGCTTCTTTAGACGGTGAATGGTTGGCACAGCTAGCCCGGCGATTTCTGTGAAACATATGTGTTTCAAGAGAACGGGGGTCTGGGATCACCAAAGACTGAAAGTCAATCTCCCATTTTCAGTGACTCAGCGAGCCTTACACCACCAGATATTTCAGTTTCAGGGTTACAAGATGACAATGGCATCTATCAAATCCATCCTCGGCTAGGCTGGACATTGGAACTGTGCGTGGCCACTGAGCCAGACCTTTTAAGATTGAATGAGCATGTTTGGCACAGCACCTTGCTGACTGAATCCCCAGCTTGTAGCGACAGGTTACGCACCTGGCCTCATTTAAATTCACGTATAGCGCGCGGCTTTGTTACTTTTACTATTCTCTTGGCACTGCGATTTGTATACATGTCTCCCACCATGGTGGAACACAACGGCCTGGATATTATGTGCCTGAACAAATACTGCCACAGTTCCTCGTCGTCGTCCAGCTCCGAGCAAGACAAGAAGATGTTCTCCAAACTAAAACTTAGTTTGTCTCGGGAGTACCCGAGGAGGAGCGCAGAGATCCTCAGCGGTCAGTACGGCACCAATTTGCTCCTGGTCGGGGTGGCGTTGATGCTGGCTATTGCACACCATGGACCCGCTGTCCAGGAGGAGCACCTGCTGTCCTTTGTCAGCTGCCTCATGCTCATCCAGCTGATCTGGATGATTTGGTACATCCTGGTGCGGGACAGACAGAAGAACTCGCGGACCGATAGAGATGTCCACGCCACCACATGCTGGATAAGAGGTGAGTTTGTAAGATTACGCGCAAGAATGACGCACTAAATGCGTAAAGTACCAAAATAGATGTTATTATTTTCCATGTCACTGGAAATCTCAGAGGTGCGGTCTTGTTCTTCAAGCATGTGATCACCCACAACAATACTATTTACAAGAACTATGGGTTTGACACATTAAATAAATGTGAACATTATCTGTTGTGCCAAATAAACAAAGGCAAAGTAAATGTTTTCATCATTGACGATAATAACTACATCTTTATTTTGTTTGCAGGTGGTTTGACCCTCCTTGCACTCCTTTCACTGATCATGGACGCTTTCCGAATCGGCTATTATGTTGGCTATCAGTATTGTGTGTCGGTTATGCTCGGGGTATATCCTGTCATCCATGCGGCTCACACCATGGCACAGGTAAGTTTACAATCCCACTTTAATTTCAATAAAGTGAAAATCTTTCAGCAGTGTTGAACACTGTGCCTCTTTTTTCCTTCTTCCTGTGCACTACTTAACCAGGTAGGTCTTGGAATAATGTGCTCATTGTTGCTGAGGCGAGTACAGAGTTGCTGCAACAATATAATCCTATCCTTGTCCATGTTATGTGAGTGAAACTGCACATGGCAAAGGAGATTCTCCTGGTAAAGGGACATAAATAATTCTGAAGTAGATTAAGTTGCTCTAATAAACTATATTTTGATTAATGTTTTGTCTGGCTGTATATATGTTAAAGTTTAGTCTCTTGTTTTGTTCAGGTACGTTTTCTCTGGTTTCACATCAAGGATGTCATCAAGAGCTTGGAAACATTTGAGAGGTATGTGAAATATGTGATATAATAATTTACCAAGAAGTTGGTATAGGTGTCATCATAGCAATGTTGTCACACCCTTAAATCAGAAGAAAACACATGAACCATGTCACCAGCGACTAGAGAATGTGCAAAATATGAAATGGAAACTGTATCATTACACGGCCACATGCTATAAGATGACTTTTCCTCCCCATCTTTAGAGCAAGGGGATGGGATGATTATATTGGTTGTTGAATAATTTGGATTGAAACTATTCCAAACTTTTTGAAGATGGTTTTGTGCCGAAACATGGCAACGTTGATTTATTGTGATTTGAGCTTAATTAAACATGTGAAATGACAGTAGTTTGTCCTCCTTAACTTGGGAACTAGATATGTGCTACCTTTTCTTTACTCTTTGGTCCTGCTGTTTGTCTGCTCAGGTTCGGTGTGATCCACGCAGTCTTTACAAACCTCCTGCTGTGGTGCAATGGCGTGATGTCCGAAGCCGAGCACTTCTTGAATAACCACAAGAGAAGACTCTCTGCCCTGGGCTATGGAAACCACAGTATAGGTAAGGGCCAAGGGGTCGATTGCTGGCTTGTACCTAGAAAAAGAGTACAATAGTCCACTTGAGAGTTCATTTCAATGGATGAAAGAAGAAAGGAGGGAGAGGAAGGTTTGCGAGGGGAACGGAGGTTTACCCCGGCAGCCCAGTGGGTCTTGTTTGTGTCGAACGTCTATCTATTAGGTTTCAAGAAATACACAGTGTTACTAGTGCCGAGGGCCCCCTATCTAGCCCCTTTCCCCACACTTCAGCCACCACCACCCTCCTTGGCAACCCCCCATTTGACCTCAGACGGCTTTGTACCCAGGCCGCTTACTCCCAAGGGTGCTGCAATTACAGTAACTGATACATATAAGCCTAGGGTTGAGGGGTTCGGCTGCTCCTCCTCATATCCGGCTGACTGTGAGGCTGGCTGCACCCTGACTGCTGTTTCCTTTTTAATTAAAGAGTGCAGTACCGTAGTGGTGGCCTTTGGGTGGGAGGGGGCACACGGCAGGGTTTTGTTGAGAGGATCTCTAGAGGGAAGGAGCATTACTATAGTGGGCTTAATGTGTTGTGGAGGGCTTCACAAGGAGGGAGTTAGTATACAAAGTGATTTTCATCAACATCAAAGATGCCCGGCTCTTCAGATAATGAGTGAACTTCCAAATTCAAATATTAATTATATTTCTCATGACTCCTGCCCATCAACAGTTAAGATGGAAAGTGTTATGCTGCAAAGCCTCACCTGCTCCGCTCCTGCTCGCCGCCCACAGCAAACAAACCAACTCTGTGCCACGGTGGCAGAGCAGCAGGCCCAAACAGCCAAAACTTTCATCGGGCAAAGGAAACCCATATCTTGTATAAAAAGAAAGCATGATGAAATCTTTGATTTTGTAGGCCGCTGAGATCAAAATAAATTGATCAAATTCATTTTAAGGTGCAGTATCCCAGTAAAAAAATAATAATAATACTTGTCTTTGCCGTTATTTTCACTACTCTTAAAGCATTAGTCAGTCAAGAAGTGTTAACAAGGGCCTTTAGGTGCAAAGTGGTTAAGAGGCAACCCTAAATACTACAAATCATATTAAAAGAATGCGTTCTTTTGCGTTTAATTTAGTGTGAGATAAGAAATACAGTGCTTTTCTCCAACTCACTGAGGTGGCATTAGTGTAGAGCAGCAGTAGAGATTGTGTTTAACTGTGTAAAAAAGATCGCAATAAACCCAATCTGCATTTAAAAATAGGGGGGATGATTCAGTAGTTACAATTTTGCTTCAAAGCATTAAAATCATTTTGATCCGACAGTTCAAAATAAGCTAAAATCAAATGACAGACAGATGTGAAGCCCAGATTTGTTTCACTTGTACACACTAACTTTGTTAAAAGTGAGGTAAATGACTCTTTGACCTGTGCACAAGGAAGGACTGACATGTCCCACAGTCGTTTTAATTTATGAGTTCCTGTGCATCAAAATTCTATTTGATATTTAGGATTTTTTTTCTCTATTCTATCATTTTTATACTTTATACTATATTATATAGAGTTTATTTTAATGTTTACATTTTTGGTGAATTGCTTCAGTAATGTGTCATAATAAATGGATGTGCTTTTGTTAATGCTTTCTTAAAAGCATGACTCTGTGGTAACGAGGGAAAGTGTGAAATAGATGAATGTTTCATTATTATGCATCTGTTCTTAATATGTTTGGCAGTGCACGCGGATCCTCACTGCAACTGCACCACCAGCAGTTGCTCCATGTTCTCCACCAGCCTCTACTATCTCTATCCCTTCAACATCGAGTACCACATCTTCGTCTCCGTTATGCTCTTCGTCATGTGGAAGAACATCGGGCGGACCATTGACCGCTATGCCAACCACAAAAGGATGGCTTCCAAAACCCAGGGCCTGACCTTGGGTCCCATCCTGGGTCTGCTCGCTCTGGCCAGCACCATCGGGATCCTGGTGGTCTATATCACCCACGTGGAGGA
This sequence comes from Ammodytes marinus, assembly GCF_949987685.1. Classification (NCBI taxonomy): domain Eukaryota; kingdom Metazoa; phylum Chordata; class Actinopteri; order Uranoscopiformes; family Ammodytidae; genus Ammodytes; species Ammodytes marinus. The sequence goes on from NC_137233.1 coordinate 25,820,952, forward strand.
ATCCCTCCAAATGCGCCAGTCGGCCATTTCCATGTTCTACATCTACGGCATCGTCATGCTGGTGTTGATGTGCTCCGGTGGTGCCGCGGGTCTTCTCATATACAGGGCTGACCAGGTCCCGCTGGACAACTCCAAGAACCCCTCCAGACAGCTGGACATGGAGCTGCTGTTTGGGTCCTCTATCGGCTCCTGGCTCATGTCCTGGTGCAGCATAGTGGCTGTGTTAGGCACCGCCAGCAACCCTCCTTACCGCTGGACCAACTTTGTCTACTCTCTGCTTATTGTGCTGGAGAAGTACATCCAGAACCTCTTCATCATAGAGTCCCTGTATCGCCAGCAAGAGGGTGGAGAGATGGAGGACCCCGAGCTACCAGCTGCTCCAGAGGTCTTCTCTGTGACTACCTCCTTGGCCCCACCGTTCAGCGGCATCATCAACCACGCCTATGAGACCGCAGACAGGGCCTGCGTCACCATGGAGAACGAGCAGGAGGAGAGTGGTCGGGGGTACAGGTGTCCCAGGAAACCTTCAGAGACGCCGCTGCCTGTGGGAAACAAAGTAGCGGAGCCACGGAATATAAAGAGGCAAATCCTAAAGAACATCGCCGTCTTCCTGCTAATGTGCAACATTTCGGTAAGCAGGTCAACTTCTAGCACTGATAACTGAATGTAGATGAGAGTAGATTAGATTAATTTTTTTTTAATGATTGCTAGAACAACTGTGAAGTTCCCCTATGCTGTTTTTTTTTTTGGTTTTACGTCTGTACACGTTTTGGTTGACTCTCACTTGTTTCTGGACATTTCTGACAGCTGTTTTCAGGAGTTGGTCGAGACCAAATTAGTGAATGTTAGAGTTACGTTTCTGTGGTTGCCAGAAGCACAACTTCAAAGGAACGCTAATGCTTCTCCGGGTCTGCTAGCTGTGTAAATAGCATAGGTAGTTATATGTCATTGTGGAGTGTACAGCTTGTTGAACTGGCTCAAGGTGACAGAAAAAAACAATGAATGTAGGTTTATCTGATTTCCTCTCTTTCTTTCTTTCAGCTGTGGATCCTTCCTGCCTTCGGCTGTCGGCCACAGTATGACAACGGGCTGGAACAGGAGACATTTGGCTTCAGCATATGGACCACAGTTCTCAATTTTGCCATTCCTATGAACCTTTTCTACCGCATGCACTCAGTTGCCTCCCTCTTCGAGGTATTCCGCAGAGTCTGACAGAAGAACAGACAACTGACTGACATCAGATAGTATGCACATGAACACTTGTCACCAGCCAAGAGTGTCTCACGGCGCAGGTCAACTGTTCAAGAGGCAGTCTGGGTCACACTCCAACACACTTGAAAGCAATCTGTGGAGACAATCAAATCGTCATTCCTTCAGTGTGGGGATAACAGAGGAAAACTAACCTATTGGCCTACGCTCCATGAAGAAATTCTCTGTAAAACACACGCTTTAAAGATGGGGATGAAAACAACCTTTGGTTTAAAGCATTTCAAAAGGGCACCTGGTACTTTTTGTCCTGTAGTCACATTTCAGGACTGTGTAAAATATATGTATTTTGTACTGTTTCATATTAGAACGCATATAATGGACCGCTCATAAATATTCTACAGCTAAACTGCTGAAGCACCTGTAAGTCTCAAATATATAATAAGGTAATAGTACTGTATTAATCATAGCCACAAGTACGTGGTGTACCATGTGCATTTTATTTGCATTTGAAATGTTCAAACTGTACATGGATATGGTTCTCATTTACTCCTCTATGTAGTTCAAGTAGCTTAATGGAGCAGTAGGTGACACTTGAGCTACAAAGATAGTGACAATCTTGGCACTATATTTTAAGTAATCTTTATGGACTTAAGTTCTCAGAAGTCATCTTACGGTTCATCAGCCTCCTCTCTCTCACTGCTTCTCTGTTCCGTCAAGCTGAAAGGTAAGATTAGTTCAATCTTACAATATTAGGTAACACTGTTTGAATTACACTGGAATCCTGTGATCTGTATCCACGTTGTATTGAGAATTGCAAGGTGAGATAACACATTTGATGTCAACAATTGTTTCCCTTCTAAACCCTGACAACATTGATTTCATGCATGTTCACATGAAAAGGCAATGTTTTAATTGTTGGAATCAGGTGCCATATTGTTAAAAATGTGAATCTTGTATCACACTAGTTCGGGGATTATTACGCCAATATGACATATGTTGGTGAAAAATGTTTGCTGTGATTACAACTGCTGCACCAGACCAGAGATTGTATGTTTACACCTGAAGGATCAGCAGTACACAACCATGCCAGTCCGTAAAATCACATGTTTCCTTATGACATAAAAATACAGATATTCTGTAAACTTGTACTGTACAACTTTGTATCAAATCACTGTCTCCGTTCAGTCAGATGTCCAGCAAGTTCTCAACCTGGTGCTATCCACTGTATGTGTACTCACTATGTGCCAATCCTTGTTATGTTTAGGTCCAAACTGCAATATTATATCATTTTTGTAAATACTGTCATTCTGATCAAAAATCGAAATTCAGAAACTGTGATACGATATTGTGAAATTATATGACTATAGTAGTGATGAAAGCCCACTGAGACAAATGTATTTGTGATTTTGGGCTATACAAATAAAACTGATTTGATTTTTGATTTGATGAATGAATATCCTAATAAACTAAAGAATAGTTATTCTGTTTTCATATACAAGACAGGTCACGTCTCTTAAGTTAGACTACGTCTTGGTGAGTTATCTGCTCTTCTTCTCCTTGCTGCCATTTTTCAACATTTTCGCTGTACTTCTAAATAGCCAGCAATTGCGACTTTCCTCCACAGGATGGCGCCACGCTTTTAGGTTTATTTAAGAAATCTGATCCAGAAGCTCCTGTACTGCGGACAACTATCAGGTCTGCATAAATACCTGCTTCTTACATATAGAATACAACTGTGTGGATTTGTCTGCTAATGATCCGGTAACTATCCAGAATATAGATATTGACACACAATACATTAACTCAAATTTTTAAGAGATTTTTTTCTTGTTTAAATGCAGCATGAATATTTAACATTTGCTGATTTAAGACTTTAGTCTCACAGGCCTTTTTCTGATCTTTCAGCACATTATTCAACGGCTCTGGTAACCTCTGTAGTAATGTCTGTGAAGAATGAAATGTTGTCTCGGACACAGGTTGCCTCCTGACATGACATCCCGAGATTACAGTCTACTCCAGATAATTTGGCATTGGGGAGATTATTTTGACGTAGTGTCAGAACGATTTGACAGATGCGCAGACACGTCTAAAAATATCCGTGACGTTTCAAAGCCGGAAACGGCGCTGCTTCTGCTGCTGTTGGACAGGCACACAACGACGCACGGCGCGCGCCGCTTGGGGCTCCTGGCTTATCTGACCCGCTGAGAGTGTGATGTGACTCACCTGTTCAGGCAGCTCTGACAAGTGGTTGAGCTCTCACCTATGGTCGACAGTCATCAGAGGGCAAACGAGCACCAGTATTCAAGGATACTCTGTTAAAAAGTAGACTTAGATCCAAAAAGACCCATTGGCTTTTATTTTTTCATTAAGGAAAAAATATAAAATGTTTGCTGTCGCTTTTTAATTAGTTAGTTTACCAAGTTCTGTTGGGCTTACTGTGCCCTGGGGCCCTACTTTAAGCTATAAGCTGATTATGGTGCTGGAAATAAAAGTATGTATCAAATATCTGTGTGTGTGTGTGTGTGTGTGTGTGTGTGTGTGTGTGTGTGTGTGTGTGTGTGTGTGTGTGTGTGTGTGTGTGTGTGTGTGTGTGTGTGTGTGTGTGTGTGTGTGGAGTGTCTGCTTGCTGAAGGGATCATGAAGGCGTACTGCCTCAGGATGTTTTCTTTTTCAGCACCATGGACAGCTCCGCCAGTGTTGTTACTGCATACCGCTTTGTGATGCTCGGTTCCCTGGAATTACAGTATAGTAGTTACCTACACTTGATACTTATGTATATGTGAACTGGTTTGGTTGTGTGTGCGACCCACATTACATAAAACACATTTAATGTGTCTAGTACACGAACAAAGTTATCCTGTGTAACAACCCTCTTCATTCCTGTCCCTGCAGCATTGTGTGATGTCAGGTAATGTGCACTGGAGAGGACACAGCCAATCCACAATTTGCAGACAGCTCTCCAGTGATTAAGAGTTTAGAATTACGCACTTGAAGGGGAAACTAGAAGAAACCCTTAAAACCCTTTTGCCCTGTTCAGTTGTGCGTAACACCACGCGCAAAGGAGGCGTACGTGATGTTGTCTGCGCCCAGCCCTGGTTATGTTAGTGTGAGTTAGGCTGCAGGGACTCCCTCCTCGCCAACAGTGCGCTAGGATATCTTGGACTGAAAGATTCACAGTTAGCCGGGTCAGAAGACCGGACCGGCAAGGCTGCAAAAAAAAAAATGCGCTCTCTACTGCTTGCCTCGTTTCAGCTCCTCAGCGCACCTGGCACGTCGCTCGGTTCAGCGCTCACTTTTTCCCTTCTGTCGGTTTTGCACTCAACATCAGGCTGTCAGCCGAGCGGGTCAATGTGGCCAACACGGTGAGTGGCTGATAACTGCGCCTGTCCCCGCACACGGGGCAATGGAATGCAGTTGTACTTGAAGAGGCACATGGAGAACCCAGCCAAGTATCACTCGTCCGTGCAGGGGATTGACTCTGCGCCAGCATCCCTCGGAGAAATTATGTGGAACAACAGCACCGAAACGGAGGCAACAAATGACGGGCATAATGATATGGTGGTGCGTACAGTGACGGGCTGCCTGCTCGCCCTGCTCATCCTATGGACCCTGCTGGGTAACATCATGGTTTGCTCGGCGGTGTTGCGCTTTCGGCACCTGCGGACCAAAGTGACCAACATTTTCATCGTCTCCCTGGCCCTGTCGGATTTATTCGTGGCCATCCTGGTGATGCCATGGAAGGCTGTGGCAGAGGTGGCGGGGTACTGGCCGTTTGGCACTTTCTGTAACGTCTGGGTCGCTTTTGACATTATGTGTTCCACCGCCTCCATCCTCAACCTCTGCATTATCAGCGTGGATAGATACTGGGCCATCTCGAGCCCATTCCGCTACGAGAGGAAAATGACCCAGCGAGTTGCCTTTGTTATGTTAAGCGTCACGTGGACGTTGTCCGTGCTCATTTCATTCATACCGGTCCAGCTGAACTGGCACAAAGCCGGCGGTGACGACATGGATGGGACGCACAACAACTCTTCCACGAGTCGACAGGTGGAGGAGAACTGCGACTCCAGCCTGAGCAGGGAGTACGCTATATCCTCCTCTTTGATAAGTTTCTATATTCCAGTGGCAATTATGATTGTGACTTATACCAGAATATACCGGATTGCACAAATACAAATTAGAAGGATAGCCACACTGGAACGAGCGGCGGAGCATGCGCAAAGTTGCAGGACCAACAGAATAGAGTGCCAACACCACAATACACTGAAAACCTCGATTAAACGGGAAACCAAAGTGTTCAAAACTCTGTCGGTGATCATGGGTGTCTTTGTGTGTTGCTGGTTACCTTTCTTCGTCTTAAACTGTATGGTCCCTTTCTGTGACAGGCCGGCCACGGACAAGGACGCGGGTCTGCCGTGCGTCAGCGAGACGACTTTTGATGTCTTCGTGTGGTTCGGCTGGGCCAATTCATCCATGAACCCCATCATTTACGCCTTCAACGCAGAGTTCAGAAAGGCCTTCGCCAGCCTGCTGGGTTGTCGCAATTTCTGCTCCAACACACCAGTGGAAACTGTTAACATCAGCAACGAGTTGGTCTCATATAACCAAGATACCCTCATCCACAAGGAAATTGTGAACGCCTACATCAACATGATCCCCAACGTTGTTGAATGTATTGAGCACGAAGAGACTTTTGACAGGATTTCCCAGTTTTCTCTTAACAACGAAAAAGCCACCGACTCAGTTTGTGACTTGGAGGACTGCGAGGCAGATATCAGTCTGGACAGGATGTCACCGTTCACACCCAATGGATTACATTGACTCCAACTGTATGTCTCCCAGTGCGTAATTGGATGTATTAATAATAATGCCATCTTCTCCCACGTTCCACAAGCTCCTCTCCACAGGGAGCCAGCAGGCCAGGGCCCACTGTGAGGGATAGTGACTTGCTCATGGACACGTCAGCAAGGCATGTCTCCCTAGCCACTAGGCCACCATGCCACCGCTTTGCGTCATATATGAAATGTGATGTTGTTGTCCCATTATCGAAAAAAAATAAGAGATGTGTAGGTGTTTATTTACATGACAAGTGGAGTCTGTGTTCATTTGTTCAAAGTTTCAGTGTAATTTAAGCTGTTGTTTACTTGAAGGCTCTGACATTCGTATCTCATGTCCATTGACTTGGGAGGGGGGAGTGTTTGCTTAGATACGACAGAGGTATCATATTTAAAACCTTTTTGCTGCTTAAAAACCTCATGTGTATCCAGTGCCCATCTTTCCACTGAGTCTGAAAACCGAGGGCAGCCTTACATACAGTGCACCCAAGACAGTTGTACTCAAATGCAGTCATTTCAGCGCCTTATAGCTTTTTCAAAGAAGAGTTTTGAGACATGAAAGGAATGTGTGGTATGGAGCTTACAGGTTACTTGATGCCAAAATGCAGTATTAGAGTGTTTACCCTCCACTTCACCTGTTTACCCTCCACTTCACCTGCTCTGCACCTCATGGACTTTTACACTGTTTGATCCAGGCCCAGATGACCAGGGGCTTTAATGGAGCAAAACATGTTGAAAAAGGCACAAATGCACAAGGGGGAGCCTGTTTACATTGGAATCACTAATCCAAATTGAAGAATTTAGACTAGAACCAGCAGAATAATTTTAACAAGTCAAAACTGTTACCCTTTTTTTGTGATCATTAGTTTCTCATTGAGGCCAAAACTACTGAACGTTTATGCTTTAGCAAGCTGTCAGTTCTTACTGATCCCACAAAAGAAAAGAAAGAGTCAAGATTTTCCTGAATGTCCAAAGATTTCAAGGAGTGAATCAATAAGACCGACACAATAAGGCTACAGCATTTCGTCACCTGGAAGATGTGTCGCTATTGAAAGCCTACACACACATGAGGCCACTAGGCCAACACAATTGGATGTCATACATCAGTTCTCCCACACATCTCTCTTTCTTTGTACTGTACAGATGATCTTCTCTGAATGTATACTACTGTCCTTTAAACAGTGAAGTGTTTCATTGTTTGTCTAATAAAATAATGTCATCTTGAGTGGAACAGAGTGCTCTGATATTTCCTTCAGTGACATTAATATTTTTGGGTTTCACAAATGGACATTCTTTCAAGGATAATCTCTTTAAGTTTAATGGTAATTTAAAGCTATAGAGTGTAACTTATAATATACAGTTAATGGAGAGGTAAGACTATTTCCTCTGGCGGCTGATTAGTTTGAGTCCTGCTGATAAGAGGGGCACCGCTGAGCAGTTATATAAATTGAGCAAACATAGGAGCAGATAGAATACTCAAGAGGCAGCTCTGCTTTCCATGTCCAAACATTTTCTTGGGCACCTCTCACTCCTACTTTTCTGAACCAAAATCAATACTTCATATTTGTTAACTCTCCCTTGCTACCCACAGTTTCAGCCAGTGAAACAATACACTTCCTGAGAAACCACTCTTTATTAAACTCCAAACAGCATCTGCCAGTTCATTTTTTTCTGGCAGCAAAAAAACAGCCGTTAAAGTGCTTTTAGTGGTCAAGTTAGACTAGAACAGCACTATAAATACATTCAGTTTTAGAAGTACAGTATAAACACTACAACTCCTGCTTTGTTGAGTTTGTTTGGTCGTGCTGTGTTGTAGCTTGGTTTCCTCTGTGGTTTGCATCTTGGGATGTTTGGTTTTTATTTTAGAAGAAGCCTTTGATCTTGTCACTTGTGTGTAAGTGCTCATCTGATGATTCCAGTTTTCCGGTGTGCATTTTTAAGATGGGGTTTACTGAAGGCAGGGCACTGTGCATTTGTTTCTCTGTCTAGCTGAAGAAACACTTGTCATGAGCATTGGAGCTAATTTTGATGTGTATGTGTGTCTGTGTTCTTGCCAAAAAACATCTATTATTGCAGGTGAGTACTGTTTTACTCTCTTTTGGATACCAACAATAAGATTTCAGAAACTGCCATGCTCCCATAAGCCCTAGTTTTCTTATGTGATTGATAACCATTGTCAGCAAGTCTCCAAGGTTGCTGGGAGGGAAATTGCATAGATAAGATAGGTGGTAGAGGTTGGAGGTGATAGCCACATGTAAAGGAGACACGCGGTAAGGACTATAAGTTAAATGGGCAAAAAGCTATGTCTTACTATTCAAACAGGCTTATTGAACATTGGACTTTGTTTTTAGTATATTGATTTTGTTTCGTTTTCCATATGTCAAGGTGGAAGATGGATCTTCAGAGGGAGAGTGTTATGTCCCTCCCACAGTCTTGGAGGCTATCCTGGTCCACCTCAGCTAAAGAGGGACATATGGCAGCTGATCCAGTTCACCTGGGACATTCAAATAATAAATGCTGGCCCGTGTGCTCACTCTGTCTCTCTCTCTCTTCCTACAGCCTCTATTTTTTTGCATTGTCAACGCTGTAAACACGCCCAACATCCATGCATCGCTTACATGGCCGATATTTCTGGCTTCCACACTCCACTGTCTACAATTTCAATAAATCTGTTCCAAGTAAATTTCACGAGTGGAATCCCTTTTTGTTGCATGTCTCAAGCCAGTTTGTGACACTAAACACTGTAATGAAGTTGAATCTACAACAATGCACTGTGTTGTAAATGTTCATATTTTTTTAAATCTAAACTATCTCTCAAATGAATGAAGTGAAATGGGAAGTACATTTTCCTCTGAAATGCAGTGGAGTGAAGTATATAGTAGCATACAATGGACTTAGACAAGTATAAATAGCTCAATCTTGTATGTATGTTGAGATGTTTTCACTGAAGTATCAATGTACACAATACAACTTTGAATTAGCTCAGTAAAGTGAAGGAATTAGAATGAATATACACTGAGCACAATAACATTTATCATTGCACCATATTTTGTAAGTTGTTGAGTTTCATGCATAACATTTGGTAAGTTACCTACTATAAACAAATTACCAGTTCATTAATTGCAGTGAAAAGTCAAACGAAGAATACATTGGCTTTAAATAGAAATAAAGTAAATGTTCTTTGTATTATTTTGATAAAAAAAACAGATCAATGGAAGTCTATTCCAAGAAACAATGTCTCAAAACATGTGTCCTTGCAAAGTTCATAGTCACACTCAATTCCTGCAATTTTCCGCAATATACAGCTAGCAGTTCAAGCCGTATTAAAAGCTGAAAATATGTATAAATCCTATTACATAACTCTGGCCTTGCAATTGAGCGAGAGAAATGTAATCTAGACATAGACACGTAAATGGGCTGTAGCTCTAACAAGTGTATTCCTAGACACTTTTTTCAGGGAAGTGAGACAATCTGTTATTTCCCCTCATTAGTGGCAATATTTGCACAGCTGGCAAGGGATTGCCATATAATGACATTGAGACAAAAAGCCTGAGTCTGAAACCCTGAACCAGTGCTATGGTGTGGTGCCCCTCCCACCTCTATTCTGTTGCTGATCAGTGTTTTCCTCCATGCCGTGACAGATCGGACAGGTCATCAGGACCTGTGGATCAGGCTCTGTCAGACCTGAAGCGTAGATGGTTAATCAGAGACAACTTGTCAAGCCTTGATTAACCTTCAGATCACAGAAGACATATTAGATGCAATGTTGATCGAACTCCGGAAGACTGGTGTCACTTTGACTTAACCTTTTAAAAAAATGGCCATGCAGTCATCTCAAATGTCTATAACTCCTGCATGCAGAACTGAATATAGAATGAGGATGCCAAGTATTTTCAAGATAATTTTCCAATTCAAAAATTTGAAAGGGTATTTTCTGTGTAATCATGAACCAAATGTGTAGAAAATAAGAAAGCAGCAGTATTCCCAGGGGAAGAGGTGTTTACTTGTATTGTGTGCTGGATCCATGCTGTGTAGAACAGATATGAAAGGTGGTTTGACCTCGATATTCAGCCATGACAGGAGGGCTGGAGAGGAAGTGGAGGCAGGCTTAGGGGGGTTACACCATCCGTCAAGACGCATTCATCAAAAACCCGTCTTCTCCTCCTGCACACACATGCATGTGCTTACACACACACACACACACACACACACACACACACACACACACACACACACACACACACACACACACACACACACACACACACATATATATATATATAAAACATAGATGCACAACAGTTAGAAGAGATTTGCTCTGAATCTCTTTTGTTGTTGTTTTCCCCTGTCAGTCCTCCTTTAATGTCTCAGTGTTCTTTCTTCAGTATTTTATCTTCAAATGAGTTTGGTATCCTAGAAAAAGCGTAAAGGCTGTTCAATTACCTGTCTTTTTCACATCTCAGGGGAGCTTGGCAGCCACTGTGGGTGAGAAGGCTTTGAGCTTAGCTACATGGGTGTGGGGGGGAATTAAACCTGTAATTACTATAATTAAGCTTGACCTGTTTTATTCGAGAGTCTGTGAATGACCTCGTCAATATAAGTGTCACCTTATCTCCTCCCGGCCCGACTCCACACACCCACACTTCCATGTTCCACTTTACAAAGTGACTCCTTCAGCTACACCTAAGAGATTGCGTTTTCTTCTCATGATAAAAGCAACTGTCTCACTGAGGCTGGGTCTTTGGACCTGAATCGTTGACGGAGAAACTTCAGATCAGCAAGTCATTGTTGCATATCTGTGTGAAAACAGCTTTGAAGATCACACACCTTTTGCTCTTTGGAAGTCTTTCTAACACCTCCCGCTGCAATCCCATCCGCTTCCTATCTCTGACGCAGTCTCAGCTTTTCAGGTAGTTCCAGCTAGCTTGAATGGACTGAAAGACTGATGTCTCTTTTCCCCAAAAGGCCTCTGGTCCACTCTGTGTGTTTACCCTCTGGAATGCACAAACCAACTCTGAAATGGATAGGATAAAAACTTCTGCTCTGTCCTCTGTACGATGCCCAATCATACAAAGATTATATTTTTTGGGAGAGATTGTTGCTACGTTACATCCCCTCTTTCTACATTCGGTATATTCTGTTTCTTTCCCCCAGAATAAGCCATTAAATGATGCAGAGATGCCACAAAGGAGGAAGTCACATTTATAAAGTTATATCAAAAGTTTCATTAGGGACAATTTTCCTTCAAGCAGTCCAGAGAGGTTTTCTTAAATTGTTTCAAATCTGATATTTGGTTTTTAAATCTGCAGCAAAACCAATCATTGATGCCTGGGTTTATGTGAACAAAAACATGATCATAAAATAAACCCTAGCTTGATTATAGCAGTCATAACCAATTTAGATCCCCTTCTTTCCGCCTTTGTTTGTGGCAGTTAGGAATTTTGTCCTCTGGTTTCCTACAGTAACATGCAACAATCAGAGTTAAAGTTTTGGAGTGTGGACAAGTTTTGGTATTGTTTGTTAATACTTTGACAGCCAGAACTGCAGCTAGCTACTCTACTTTATCAGGACTATAATGTTGTTTGATCATCTTATAACAGGTAACAGTAATCTGTTAATCACAAGATATACTTTTATTTTTCTGAGATAGAGTTGTGAGATAGTTTATTTGTATTACTACAAATATGGAAGTCATCATTTCAAGGATTGTTTTGTTTTGTTGTTCCTCTGATAAAATGCAATGTACCTTCTCATTTAACCAAAGAGGTTTTCAAAATTCCTCTTGTTTCTCTCCATTTTGTGTTGTTATTTATTCCGTCAGATGAGAAGTAATCATAGGAAATGGTGAACATAGGTGCAACATTCTGTGTCTTAATGGCTTTTTGGTCAATTGTTTCCACATAACCATCATTGAGCAAATTGCCTCAATACATGAGAGGGAAAGGCAATGAGGCAAGACTTATTTATTTTTATGGGAAGGGCGAAAACATTGACTGTATGATATATAAAATACCCCCCGCTGACCAATAACAAATCTTTACGTTTGGACACCTTTACAAAAGTTACAAAGTGCTGTTGGTCACCAACTTTCACTCTTTGTGCGGCTTTAAAACAATCATCAGTGACGCAGCATCCCTCAGCATATCTTCTAAAATAAATTTCTAGCCCATTGAATGTATCTTTGATTTTTTAATGCTGGTATATGTTCTTCTCCAGTCCACATGGAAATCTACCAATTTCATACCATTATGAAAGATGAAACAGACAATGTTACACTACTTGGCTGTATGTTTTCTTTTGATTGGGTGGCCAAGAAGCAATTTGGGTGGGCTGAGCCCACCCCTGCCCCTGGCTAGCGCCTAGTGTGCAACAAATGTGACTTTTGCTTATTTACTTTAAAAATGTACAGTAGTTAAAAGATTTGGCAAACCCAGGTAGAATTATGTATATACCTCAGAAATAAGATTGTTGAAATCCTCAATGTTGAATCAATAAAACTAACATGTCAAAGATTATTAACTTAATGACAAGACAATTTAAGCAGATTAAGATGATTGCAATACTTAAAGAAGTCATATTGTATTGGTTTAATGATTTAAATTAAGAAGTGAAATTTTTTGTTAATATAAAGTACATGCTAAATCATTCTATAATCATACAGCAATCACTTAAACAATATGCACAGTTCATATCACAGGTCTCCCAGTCATTCAACTTTGCAGTAATTGCCAGATACAATTAAGTGTATCCCGCTCGCCAATCAGGAGACAGAGCGCTATAAAGAGGCGGGTCTCTGTGCCCGTGAACGATGACTCGCTGCGCATTCATGTGGTAGTGAGTGACGTAAGGCGAGAGAGGGGACTGCAAACTGTAGTCACTAACAAGAAGTTAGCTAAAAGGACCATATAACTTACTTCTCCTTTAAATCCACTGAACTGAATCAAGTGCCTTTAAACAGACATTAAACATTCATGAAAGTTTAACAAATGGGAATTTAGTGTATAGAGCACAAATAAATAATTTTCAGTAAACGTGACTTTAATATGTGCAACCAATGTACTTATTGATTTCACATTTAACCTAGCGAAGCGTCCAAGCATTTGTTAAAACACACCAGGTTCCTTATCGGCCACACAATGCTGAATGCAGTAAAATCGATGGATATGCTAATACACAGTATTTAGGTGAGTGGTTCATAACGAAGAGAACATCAGTTAAACTGTATTTTCACTGTTGTGACAGTTACAGGTTGACTTTTATTCTATCAGCATTGTTGGATATACTTTATGCATCACAGGGCATTTAATGATTCCTTACAAAATGCTGCATTAGGATTGTCAAGCTTTCAACCTCACTTTTGACAATCATTGCTGATAACAAAGAGTTGGGGAAATCTGTATGAGTGCGTCTCTAAAAGCATCAAAAACACTGTCTCCTGGTTCAGTGCAGCTCTCTGAGATGAGTTAAAGAGATGCTGCGTTTCATGTTGCCTTTATTCTCTTTGTCTATGAGAGAGTTTTACGCTCATCAGAGTGAGTAGTGTGTGCGCAGGACATCAGCTGTACAGCTACTCCGGTACAATCACACACAATCATAAACACATGTGCGCTTGTCCCCCAGAGATGTATAGAGAGTTTACAGGAACAGCCATCAGGTCCAAAACCGCTGTTTTGCTCTCTGAAGCTCCTGTCAGGCACCAATTGTTTAAATTGGTGTTTTAATCAAGAGGCTGATTATCCTCCAGTTCATGCTGTCTGCATGCACGCAATTATAATCTGAGATATTTTCCTCCTAGTTGCTAATTGTCATTCGGTCCAATGAGAACCCTATCAATGACGTCACCGTTAACACAACCATGCATGAAGTTAACAGATGTGGGATGTTGACAATCACATTGTATCCTGTCTCCCGGACCCCCATGTGATTGGATAATTACTATCAAGTTTTGATCCACTGACAAATAATGCAAAATTATTATTATTAATTAAAATGAATTTTACATTAGTCTCTATAAGGACTGAACTGTTCATTAGTCTCAAGCAGGGGGAGAGACAATGTGTAATTTTCAATGGAAAATAAATGTTTCTCACAAGCTTAAAGGAGAAGTAAGTGATATTTGTTGTTAACATAAGTGTTAAATCACTCTATATTCATACTGCAAACACTTAAACAGTATTCGCAGTTCATAACACAGGTCTCCCAGTCATTCAGTTTTGCATTAATTAATGCAAAACTGAATTCCATTAATAAGATTTCGGGTATTCCGCTCGTTTTAATGCAATCAGGAGACAGACCGCTATAAAGAGGCGGGTCTCTGTGCCCGTGTACGATGAATCGCTGCTCTCCATCGCTGCACTATCTGACGAAGACAGCTGCGTGTTCCTGTGGTGATGATAGGGATGAGGGAGGGGACTGCTGTCTGCAGTCACTGACAAGAAGTTAGCTAAAAGGACCTTATCACTATACTTCTCCTTTAACATGCTCCACATTTTAAGAAGTTTAACAATGGTCTAAGCTAATATCACCATTTGAAAAGATTGAAGGCAGTCAGCCAATTATTTAGCAAGGACCACATTGTATTACATGAATTTATCAGTATCATAAATTAATCAGCATCATAGCAACAATGTCATATGACAATGGAATGTTAAACCCGTACCTCAGACTGAGCAGTTTTGCCAGGAATTTGCACAAATGTTGCATAGACCAGCACATTTATTAGAGAGGGAATTGGGCAGAGAGGGGGACGTCATGCAGAGAACGGGCTGTGCTGGACCTTGATTATTCTTACCTTTTATTTAATTATTGTATTCTACTTTTTGATTTGTTTTACTTATCTTGTTTCACTGCATTGTACAAGCAAGTCAAATTATTGTTGTACATTTGATGAATTAAGTGATTTGGATTCTATTATTTGTAAATATTACCTAGCAAAGCTTGTCATGGCCCTTAGTTTCAGAAATAGCCACATCGTGTGGAGCGGGGGCAGGTCCCTCATTATCTCCCAATGATGTTATTGAGGATGGATGGGAAGTGAGGTGAGGTCATGTAGTGTCATCTAAAAGTTACTCCAAACAATAATTTGCAGCAGCTTCACTTAAATGGAGGGCAGCAACACTTACTACGTATAAAGCCTGTTGTATAAGTAGGTTAAGAGAATAATATCAATAATTTATGTGTGCTTGGGTGTCCTTGTTGCAGAAAGTGAGCAGGAAGATGTGACAGTGGATGATGGAAGGATGGAGAGAGAGGAAAATGAAGATTCCTCTGAGGGTGGTGAGAAGGATGACGAGAGGATGGAAACAGTACGTTGACAAAGGAGTGTTTAAGTCTGGTGAGATTTCAAAGTGCAGACCTAAGTACATGTCAGGGATACATATTCATGTGTCCTCAATTATTTATGCAAAATCAAAAGCTGCATATGGATAAAGATAGAAAGTGGGTTGATGTATAAGCGCCCAGAGTGTTGTGCTAGTACACCCCTGCACAAATGTTTACCCTATCATTTCTCTCTTTCTTTATCTGAGGACAGAATAATTGAAACTGTTCCCTGGTGAAAGAACGTACCAAGGAAAGTGCAGTTCATAAGCTATTTATGCCTTAGTGAATGTCAGGTAAAACGATGGGCCACTTTAAAAGTCTTCGCATCACCTCCACCCCCACATCTCCAAGAATATTTCAACAAAGACAGCAGGTAAGAAAGTATGTTTTTTTAATGAAACAGTGTTGAGTGTAAATAAATCATCTGGTCTGCAGCTTGGGAGCAAATTAAATGTCAAGTGGTGAATCATGCTCGGAAAACCCCCTCGCACCGTGTCATAATTTGTAGTTGGAGTTGTGTGGTTGGGGGATGGGTGCAGGTTGTGGAAGGAGAGCAGAGGTGCTGTAATCAAATCTGTGGTTCTGGGCGGTCTCTAAGTGTGACTACACAGGTAGTCAGCCATGTTTTACCCAGAGGCAGGTTGGTAGGTATGTGCCAAGTAGTGCTTTACCGCCCTTCTGAAACCGAGGGAATCAAGTTGCAAGCCCTGTCAACTGACAGAGTAGTGAATATATTTATGCTTGCGTGGGACTGTGTTGAGTGGGGACGTATATGTGTGTCTTGGCTTGCCCAGAGAGAACATAGTGCAGGTAGTAAATGTTCATTCGAGAACTGTTTGCGAACAAGCAGTCGTTGAGGAGAAATCTGAAAATATACTGTAAGACTGAAATTAGACTAAGAGAACTGTTGCATTGTTTCGTTAAAAAAAGACTCCAAGGATCTAACCCGTGTCACTAAAGATAGCATCCTCAGTAGTGTAAAGCATTTCTTCGACAACTGGAGTACTTTGCAACAATGCAGTGTTTCCATCAGGCTGTCGAGTGGATTTTATAAACTAAAGAACTGATTTTTAAAAAGGTAGTAATGTGATGTGCATTTCCCTCAAGGCAAGGTGAAAGTTCCAAAACACCAGAAACAAACCATCATCCATTGATCAATGAGAGCTTACTGAGGAACTGAATAGTGAGGTGTTGTTGAGGCCATGTTTGTAGAATTTCATTTAAAGACTAATAGAATTGTACCAGGGTAATATTTTAAAGCTCCAAAGAATGGCCAAACAAATATGTTGGTTGCCTAATAAATATGAGCGAGTGCATGTTTGACATTTACATGAGGTTGTCTCTCAGAGAGAAACATCAGGTTTACTAAAGAAAATTGATGATATACATAAAGGCCTTTCCTATTCCCATAATGCCATGGCTGTCAACGTGTGGCTGACATATGAATTTGATTGATGGATTATGTGTGAAAGTGTTTGTAGAAAAATAAGGACAGACTTGATTTCCTTTTATACAGATTCTTCCGACTTCTCTGTATGTCTGTGTGTGTGTGTGTGTGTGTGTGTGTGTGTGTGTGTGTGTGTGTGTGTGTGTGTGTGAGTGTGTGTCGGTATGTCTGTATGTCTTTTGAAAATCTTGCCAACCATTCATCCTCTGCACTTGGCTAGTGTTTTGCTGAGGACCCAAGAGAGTGCAGTGCCAAGTGTGAAGTTGTGTGGATCAGCAGTACTGTAGAAATCTGCAAAAATCCAGCCAAAAAGGATGGGAGTGCGCCGCGACCTTGACAATGATAATGGACAAGAACGTCCTGAACGGGCACTGCACTAGTTGACACAATGGTTAATGTAAAATAGTCAAACAGCCTGGTCATGGTGATTAATCCAGTTTTGACACTTTACTGTGGCAGCTGCATGGTGCTTTTTAGGCGAGGGACAAATTGCATTAAATATGTGAATTTATAAACATGAAGGGGCGTGCAACTTTCAATCAGTAGATCATACTCGATGGACCTGGTAGTCTCTGCGTTTTATTTCTTAATTTTGACTACAACAAAAGATCTGCTCATAAAGATAATACACAGACTGTTGAGGATTACAAATGCAACAAAAAACGAATGGAATTGTTCACTAAATCAATGAATACTCAATCATGGCTTAGCAACTGTAATCATAGCAGATCCGTCAAGCTTTACAATTCTTGCATGGGGCTCTGATTAAGAGATAAACATGACATTTATAGAGTGTGGATTGTGCCATCAGTTTTTACTAGATTTAGGGATTGTTTATATTCACCCAGCTTATACCCAAGATAACAATAAACGATAATCATTACTTTTCCTAAATGCTTTTGTGTATTGTGCTCATCCTTAAACTATTTTCCATTTAAATATTAAAAGTGAAACCCTAACTAATGTTTGAAAATAATTACAGCTAGCCAAATAGGGATTTAAATAGATAGTTTTAAGAAATTGTGATTTTAGGTTTAAGCGTACACTTCAATACAAAAGTAATACTATTTCTTCATGGGCATGGATCCCTCACTGGTCAGGATGAAAAAAATTATAATTCTGGGAATAATTCTGTGGCTTCAGGTGCCTATTAAAGAGCCCCTTCACATGGTTATTCTTTAATTGGAATCAGCTGGAATGTGTTTGAATCCAACTTTGCTAACCTTAGCTTAATTATCCAGCTGGTTTCAGAAAATCAAATCTTCAATTGACAGTTAAGTCATCTCAGCTGAGAAAAAGTTTTGCATATGCCTAGAAATGAGAACCCCTGGGCCCCCCAGTAGCTCAACTGGTAGAGTGCTTACTGTTAAAGAGCACCTATTATGCTTTTTCATCTTTTTTAACCTATACATGCTGTTATAATGTTGTACGGTCATGCTAAATAATACCAAAGTGTCAGATAATGACGTACATGCATTTTAGACAAATTCCCTCCTTACTGTCTGGGGTGGCTGCAGTTGGTTGTGCACAGCCTCGACACACGATGCCGATCGCAGCACCCTATTGGGGCGTGCCTGTTGCCATGGAGTTACTGGCCTGCTCTGATTGGCCAGGTTCAAACTGAGTGTAGAGGGACAGAGCTTTTTTGCAGCGAGGCTAAACTGCAGTACCAAAGTTAGACTGAAGAATAGCATAATTTAAGGTCAAGTCTTTGTTACAGGTGCCAGGGCTCAATTCCAGTCCATCCTTTGACTAGACTACGTAAGTCTGTGTATGTCAAATGAGAGATGGCCAAAACCTTTCTCTAGTCATAGATAAGAAGAGATGCTGACGACATAGTCCTAATTTTCAGTCTCTTAAATTCCTTCAGAGCTTCAACCAACATCATTTGCGTGGGAGTTAGTCAGTTAGCATAGCCTGGTCCTACCAGACCATCTGGTTCATTTAATCTGTACAGAGGGTCTGGAATCGCTCAATTGACAAACTCACTTGAAGGCGGGTTGCTGTTGAAGTTAAAAAATATTGGATCTGCCCAGTGCCAATCTGGATCTGCCAACCAATCACATAACGTTTGGTCGCGACATATGTCATGCACCCATTTCTGACTACAACTGAAACTCAACGTCATTGTTCTCAGCCACTCCCTCTGTTCGCTGATTGGACCGCCAACAAATCTGGCGGAGAAAACCCACGAATATACTGCAGACCCAGACTGATACTGAAAGGAAATGACAATTAAAGCGGAAGCGTGTAGGCGGGCGGTGCCAGGCTACAGTTAGCCTTGTCTCACCAAAAGCTTGTCCAAAGTACATTAATACAGATCTTCCTTGGTACCAGGAACAAATAACAATATCGCCTCTGTACTGGATGTTCATTACAGATATTGAGATTAATTGTATTCCAATTGTCTATTGTATATTCAACTTCTCTGTAGCAATTTGGTCGACGTGCTATTGTCAATCATAAATGAACCGACTTGGACATGACATGCAATCACTCCTCCTCAGTCTTCCCTCATCAATTGAACTAA
Source organism: Ammodytes marinus (assembly GCF_949987685.1). Classification (NCBI taxonomy): domain Eukaryota; kingdom Metazoa; phylum Chordata; class Actinopteri; order Uranoscopiformes; family Ammodytidae; genus Ammodytes; species Ammodytes marinus. Next base: position 25,840,294 of record NC_137233.1, read on the forward strand.
ATGTCTCATCAACTGCCAATTTCTGGCAGGAAGATTGAATTAACTGGCCAATAAAAATACTATTTCCAATCTCCTCCTGAGTTTAGGGATCACTATTGAATAATCGTCCAGAGGGGGCTGTTGGGATGGTGTCAGTGTTTTTCTCAAGGACATTAGCTGTGTAACATGATACCCTGATGTAATATGGCTGTTGGTGTGGTTGAGCCTGTGACTGCAGGTCAGAGAACAGCAGTCTTGAAGCCTTTTATTCAACTGTTTGTGAACCACAAGTAGAATGAGTTCTCCTGTTGTGTTTGCTTTTGGGTTTTTAAGCCATTATACACTAATTAAAACATACGTATGAACATAATATTAAGTAAATTTTCTTTTACACACAGAACTTTTTTTTTCTTTAAGTTTGGCTGGCCTGTTGAATCAATGTACAGTATCTCACAAAAGTGAGTACACCCCTAACATTTCTTCAAATATTTCATTATATCTTTCCATGCGACAACACTGAATAAATGACACTTTGATACAATGTTAAGTAGTCAGTGTACAGCTTGTATAACAGTGTAAATTTACTGTCCCCTCAAAATAACTCGACACACAGCCATTAATGTCTAAACTGTTGGCAACAAAAGTGAGTACACCCCTAAGAAAAAATGTCCAAATTGGGCCCAAAGTGTCAATATTTTGTTTTGCCATCATTATTTTCTAGCACTGCCTTAACCCTCTTGGGCATGTAGTTCACTAGAGCTTCACAGGTTGCAACTGGAACCCTCTTCTACCCATTCATGACGACATCAAGGAGCTGGTGGATATTAGAGTCCTTGCGCTCCTCCATCTCCCGTTTGAGGATGCCCCAAAGATGCTCAATAGGGTTTAAGACTGGAGACATGCTTGGCCAGTCCATAACCTTTACCCTCAGCTTCTTTAGCAAGCCAGTGGTCGTTCGGAGGGGTGTTTAGGGTCGTTATCATGTTGCAGTACTGCCCTGCGGCCCAGTTTATGAAGGGAGGGGATCATGCTCTGCTTCAGTATGTCACAGTACATGTTAGAATTCAATGAACTGTAGATCCCCAGTGCTGGCAGCACTCATGCAGCCCCAGACCATGACACTCAAACCACCATGCTTGACTCTAGGCAAGACACACTTGTCTTTGTACTCCTCACCTGGTTGCCGCTCCACACTCTTAACACCATCTGAACCAAATAAATGTATTTTGGTCTCATCAGACCACAGGACATGGTTGCAGTAATCCATGTCCGTAGTCTGTTTGTCTTCAGCAAACTTTTTGTGGGGTTTCTTGTGCATCATCTTTAGAATAGGCTTCCTTCTGGGATGACAGCCATGCAGACCAGTATGATGCAGAGTGTGGCGTATGGTCTGAGCACTGACAGGTTGACCCCCCACCCCTTCAAGCCCTTCAGCAATGCTGGCAGTATTCATAGGCCTATTTTCCAAAGCCAACCTCTGTGTACGACGCTGACCACGTGCACTCAACCTTCGTAAACTGGGCCGCAGGGTGGTATTGCAACATGATAACGACCCCAAACACACCTCCAAGACGACCAGAGGCTTGCTAAAAAAGCTGAGGGTAAAGGTTATGGCCTGGCCAAGCCTGTCTCCAGACCTAAACCCTATTGAGCATCTTTGGGGCATCCTCAAACAGAAGGTGGAGGAGCGCAAGGTCTTTAATATCCACCAGCTCTGTGATGCTGTCATAAATGGGTGGAAGAGGGTTCCAGTTGCAACCTGTGAAGCTCTAGTGAACTACATGCCCAAGAGGGTTAAGGCAGTGCTGGAAAATAATGGTGGCCACACAAAATATTTACACTTTGGGCCCAATTTGTAAATTTTTTCTAAGGGGTGTACTCACTTTTGTTGCCAGCAGTTTAGACATGAATGGCTGTGTGTCGAGTTATTTTGAGGGGACAGTAAATTTACACTGTTATACAAGCTGTACACTGACTACTTTACATTGTATCAAAGTGTCATTTATTCAATGTTGTCCCATGGAAAGATATAAAGAAAAATGTGAAGAAATGTGAGGGGTGTACTCACTTTTGTGAGATACTGTATTACTATTTCCTGCTCATATGCCTCGTTTCCACCAAGTAGAGCAGGTCGGGTCGGAGCGGCTCAGAGCGGGACAGCTCACTTTTAAAAATCTCGGTGGTGTTTCCACCGCCGACCCTACCCTTACTTTTAGGGCGCGGTTTAGGCTGGACTGCGATAGCCGCCGCCAGAATATGGGTCAAACTATTCGGCTTTGGAAAAACTGTGGTCAAGCCAGCGTTCTCTCGTTTATGCTTGGTCAAACCAGCCGCTTCTTTATTTATTCCCCCCGTGTTGTTGTGAGCATAAACGCACAGAGACGGCTCGGTGCAACTGATAGAGACAGTGAGCGAACAGCGCTGGCTGCAGCAGCTATGTGACATCTTAGCAGTGGGACACAGTGTAGCCAACTGATTCATTTAATGACGAGGAAAAACACCACACAGTTAACAGTGCTACGCTCACATTTTCGCCAAAACAAAAGACTCTCTTTACTCTTGCTGAGGTGACTACGCACGGCGGAAATGATTCTTTTGACCAATAAACGGACGGCATGTGTAGCTCCGCCTTTTCGACACCCTTTCAGGCGGTACCCCAACGGAGGAGTACCGAAATTAAGAGCGGTGTAGAGCGGTTAGGTGCACTTATATCCGTACCCCACCCAACTTTTGGCAAATGAAAAGCCAAAATACCCGGACCGAACCGCTCCGACCCGACCCGCTCTACTCGGTGGAAACGGGTCTTCCAGTGAATCAGCATATTGTCATGCAATAGTCTGGCATTTCTTTCAGTTATAACAGTGTTCATCTCTGAAATTCGTCTGAAACAAAAGCTGAGATTCAAGGTGACCCTGCTTGTTTATGTTATTCATTCACCCGAGAAATAGAAGAATCAGTATTGCCCAAGTCGTTTGAATAACTTGTGATACTTGAAATGTCTTCATGCTACCAGCGAACACACTTCTCTTTCATGTTCACAGACCTGCTGCCTGTCAGTTTGATGTATATCGGATTTCCATGATTTTTTCGGTTTGAATCCCTTTTGGTCTCTTTGTTGTCTGCATCCATAAACAATCCAAGGAAAGGTTTTACAATTGATCGTCTTTTTTATTCAGGTTTCTTTGGCATTGGTTGCTTTGATAATCTTTGCGGCTTTTGATTATTCTGTTTGCTCTTATGCTTTCAGCTTTTGTTCATTCTCAAAACTAAAACCTATTACGCTTACAAGAGCATTCCCATAATCAGGGTTAAGGATTTCTTTCCACGAGACATAATCAAAAGCCAACGAACAAAGCTGAGCCTTTTCTATCTTTCAGTCAAGATCAATATGTCCCAAGGTACAACAATTGAACTAACTATAGCGTCGATATATAGTCCAACTTTATCTGACATGTTGCTTGATGGCAAAGCTAATTCCATACTTGTTCACTCTGAGCACATTGAGCTTCAGTAAAGTCATTACGAGGATGCATGGCCAGTGTATCAACTCACATTTAAACTGTAATTAGGTAAACTCTTGCCCTCGAGAGCAATACCCATGAGACACCCTACGGCTGCACAGTGACCTAACATGACACCATCCTCTTGTGTCTGCGCATCAACTGAAGTGTGAAGATGTGTGCACAAATCCATGTGTGCATGTCCTGTATGTTCACCACTTAAGAGATCCTGTTTCCTGTAGTCTGTAATTAGGTAAGGAATGAGCCACCCCACAACAGTGACCAATGCTCTCTAGAGATGCAGATGCAGATTAAATGTACGTATGTGTGAGACTGGGATCATGGTACCAGTAGTTAAAGATAAAGTAGTTAACCCTTGTGTGGTGTTCATATTGTTGTTACACAGCCAGTGTTGGTGGGTCTGGTGGACCCACTGCATTTTCGGGCTTTTTAATTCAACACAATCAAACATTTTATGTTAAAATACTCAACAGATGTTTACTTCATCTCAATTACAAGCAATATAAACAACATATATGGTACATATATGCCCTTTACCTTTGTTAGATCACGTTTATGAAATAAAGTACCACTAATTTTTCTGTTTTTTAAATAAAATGTAATAAAAATAAAAAACGATTAAAATAAAGATATGGGGGGAATAGATTCAACACATTTACCAATGAAGCAATGTTTTTCACAACAATTCATTTTAATTTATTTGAACTTCATTGGAAATTTAACCCATTCAGGTCAGTTTACACTACAAAGCTAATGGGATGGTCCTAGAGCTGGCTGCTAAAGGCTGGTCCTGTGTCTTTGTTTTGGAACTTGCTGATGCTCAATCTCATCCTCTTCTTCAAAGTCACTGTCAGACTCTGAATTTTCAGAAATGTGATCTTCACTTTGAGCTCATCACTGCTTAGTGCAGATGATGTGGTCCTGATGACATCATCGGTCTGTGACCTTCAGCTCTCACTGGATTGATTCACAGCCGAGTTGGGGCTCCTGGTATTTGGATCAGCACCTCTAAATCTGAGGCTATGGTTCACACAGTATGAAACCGATGGATTGTCTACTCCAGGTAGGGAATGAGTCCTTACCCCAAGTAAAGGAGTTCAAGTACCTTGGAGTCTTGTTTGAGAGGGAGGGGACAATGGAGACTGAGTTTGGCCAGATAAACAGGGGCAGCGGGTCTGGATTTGCTCTCACTTTACCGAAATTCTGATATGAAAAGAGAGTTGAGTCGGAAGGCAAAGCTCTCAATCTACCAGTCGATTTTGGTTCTTACTCTGACCTATTGTCATGAAAGCTGGGTCATGACCCAAATAATGAGATTGCATGGGTACAAATGGCCGAAATGGGTTTTCTCAGGATGGTCAAACTCATTACACAGGATCCCACCCACCCCCTGTACAAGTCCTTCCTAACTTCTGCCATCAGGCCGCCGGTAGAGAGTACACCTATCAAAGAAAAATATACACAAAAACTCATTCATACCCATTGCCATAAACAGCTTAAACAAACAATGCACAATGGACAAATGAACCCTGACACACTGTCACTTTACACTTTACACAGCCTTCATCTTGTTATTTTTACAGTTTTTAATATTTATACTACTTGTTTTAAGATCTATACACACTGTGTGTGCTCTCAGAAATCAATGTTGTTGTATGAATGCCTATCAGTACATTATCCTGTTTGTATGTCGAGCCACGTCAAAGATGATTTTCTGTTACAACAGACAATAAAGTTTTCTGAATCTGAATCTGAATGAGTCTCAGTTTGAAATTATAATTAATAGGATAATTTTTCTTTGAATAAAAATGAAAATGGGTCCCACAGACCCGAACACCACTCAAGGGTTAAACCCTTTATTGTCCTTGTCATCACAATAAAACAAGGTTATTTCCCCCCCCCCCCCCCCCCGAGATCACGAGATAATGAACATACTGTATGAGGAAACAACCTTCTGCTGTGATGGGGGTGGTGATCTCATGATAACGCTCATTTGGTCGTGATAAGGAGTTAATTGGAACCCATGATCTCGAGATAGCAGTGCATTATATGTAATGAGAGGATGCTTGGTTATCTCATACGTAGTCATTTCCATGGGAAAACAGAGGAAATAAAATGTCTGATTCAATGTCAGTTTAGGGCTCATGGCACATACTTCACCTCCAAAGAAACTGGAGTGTTGCATCAGTTTACAGGGTAGAGGATTGAATAATTATGTTCTAAAGGAATAGTTTGACGCTAAGTGTTAGATGAGAAGAGTGCTACCATTGACAGTGGTGTGCGTTAAGTACAACACTGGAGCCATGAGCCTATTAGCTTAGCTTAGCAGAAAGACTGGAAGCAGACAGAAACAGCTAGCCAGCTAGTTCGTCCAGTGTCTTTTTTTTAAATATATTTTTTGGGCATTTTTATGCTTTATTGATAGTGCAGAGAGACAGAGGTAAAATGGGGCAGAGAGGGGAGTGACATGCAGAGAACAACCTCGGGCGGGAATCAAACCCGGGTCTGCTGCTGGGCACGGCCCGGGAGGGGGACACCTTACCAACTGAGCTAAAGGCGCCCCCTAGCTTGTCCAGTGTTAAAAAAAACAAATAACAAGCCTCCTGCCTGCACCTCCAAAGCTCCTTGAATTGCCACATTGTATATAATTTAACCTGTACACATAAAATCAATAAATTAAAAGATAACAGTTTGAGATTCTGAGGGGAGTTGTATGTCCTTAAAAATGACCTGGTCCTAACTCAATATCAGTTGATCGCCTTCACAGATAATCAATGGACTGAATAATATGCTGGCCACACAATATCTCAATTACCGTCATAATGCCTTTGTGCCTCTTGACCTTTATAGCCTCACGACTACGTAGAAGCATTATAACCTTCAGCTGCTCAAACATCCCTGTCAGTCAGTTAGAACGTTGGAAAACACCCTATTGAAACCTCAGCAGACTGACTGGTGTTTGGTATACCACCTCAATTATAATTTTTTTTTTTTATGTATTATTTATTGTATGAGTGTTTGTGTTATTTTCTCATTGCATTTCTCGGCCCTTTTAAATTGCGAAACGTATTCATTTCTGTGTTTTCTTCTTTTCTTTTTCGATTTTCTGTATAGTGGCAGAGCAAAAAATCATTTTGTCAACACATGTAGTCAGATTGCCATTTATAATTCACTGTCAAAACTTAAAGGCTCAGACACACTTCGCCGCTAATCGGGAGTCGCCGCGTCGGACATCGTCGGAGAGTCAGGAGGTGGCGGGGACATGAGTCTGTTTGGTGTGTTCGGTGACGGACGCAAGCGCAGAATGTACGGCAAGTTGGTATTTGGTTCGGTGTGTTCTTTGCTCTTTTTTGACCGCGTCGGGGAGACTGGAGCTGACTAACCTACCCGGCTCCATTTTCTGGCGACGGTCGGTAGTTGGCCCGGTGTGTCTTCGCCTTAAGAAGCATTGTGTTTTTACACACTTTCATAGTTTCAGACTTAGAGTCATTTAGAGATACAAATCGAGGGCTTGGCGCAATAGGGGCGTAAGTGACATTTTCAGAATTTTACAGGAGAGCAAAAACAAACTTTTTATTGATTGTAAATATTTAACAAAAAACAGCATATGGAAGCAATCTCTACTTTAATAGAGATTAGAAATGACTTTTATATATCATTTTAAAGGTCTCGATAAGTTCTATCAAATGGTAAAAGAATAACGTCACTAAACATTATACTTTTTGAAATAAAGGCTGAAAACATAAAGGCGTAAGTGAAAACCTTCAGTTGAGCTTGGCGCACAAAAGGCGTAAGTGCATCATAAATAGGCTCAAGAGCTGACAATATGGAGGGATTGCAGAAAAGACCATCATTTATACTACAGAAAAGGTGTTTTTGAATATGTTTGGAGAATTTGATATACCCACATATGATGGAGAACATAGGACACTAAAATAAACACTTTTTTTATTTTTTTATTTTAATAAATAATTTTTTTATTTTTTATTAAATATTAATTCCTTGAAGCCTAATCTTTATTAAAGTAGAGATTGATTTCATATGCTGTTTAAATATTTATGATCAATAAAAAGTTTGTTTTTGCTCTCCTGTAAAATTCAGAAAATGTCACTTACGCCCTTTTCGCTCCAAGCCAATACGAGTATTGTCAGCTCTTGAGCCTATTTATGATGCACTTACGCCTTTTTTGCTCCAAACTCAACTGAAGGTTTTCACTTACGCCTTTATGTTTTTAGCCTTTATTTAAAAAAATAAAATGTTTAGTGACGTTATTCTTTCACCATTTGATAGAACTTATCAAGACCTTTAAAATTATATATAAAAGTCATTTTCGCAAAATATGTCACTTACGCCCCTTTTGCTCCAAGCCCTCGAAATGTGGGATTTCATTTTAAAATACAGTAAAAATGCTTTATTTGCCCAGTGTTAACATCTTCATTTGTAAAGGGAACACAGTCACAATTGTACCCTTGTGCTAAGTGAGACACAGTTTCTCATAACTGTGAAATGCTTTTTGTGCTCAGGTAGAAAGAAGATGCACTTGTCAGGGCTTTTGGCGAGAATTTCTTACTGAAACACCTGTATTTGGAAGTGAGAAATCGGAAGGAATAAAGTCACCCTGCCAGCTCACACCTGTCAGCTCGCTCCTCAGCTCACTGGACCGATCAATGCTTTTGCCTCACAGGTCAGAATAGATGTGCACTCCAAGGGTCCTATAGCCACTCGCTAGCCGTGGGAAGTGGCTAGTGGAACGCAGTCAAGTACATGCATGGTGAAAGTCACGGTTGTAAATAAATAATATACTGCCATATCTCAATACTGAGGTGATGTCCAAGTAAGCTGTGTTTCCCCAGGTAAGTTAACGTCAAACCACATCCATGCACTCCCAAACCTTGGTCTTGAGGCTGAGCAGGAAAGATCAAGACAGGGCTCTAGCTGGCAGAATATATGGAGGATACAATTCATTAAAAACAAAAGGGTCAGCATTTGTGTCTGTTTATGCAACAAACACACTGTAATTCAGAACGTCCACATGTTGAAGTGAATCATCTTGACTGGCAGTATTATGTTGACCTAGATTGGCTAAACTCCCCACGTCTCTTAGCCTGGCTGCCAGTATTGACACAATGAATGTGATCTCTGCACTCTGTTGTTGATCAACAAATAGCTGTAAAGCTTACCGAATGACAGCCCTCCTCATTTTCATAAGGAAGCATATTTGCAATAAGTAATGTAAAAAGCACAGAAATAAATACATTGGGTTAATAAAAAATATAGTTTTTTGTGCATATATTGCGTCATTTATGTATTTATTTATGTATTTGTTTAATAATGCTTGGTTCAATGCTCCCTACTTCACAGCTCTCTGCTGGGTTTTTTCTTTGCCAGGGCCTAGGTTTGGATAATTTGTAATGACAATAATTAAAGTGCAGCTGATACAACGCTATAGCTTTAATGCTTTCTTTAGTTCTGATGCTGCTTTCCCTCCAGTGTATTCTGTCATGTCTATTGCTCTTGTAAGGCAGGTTATTTGATGAATACTCATGTTGAACAGCAGCGTTTTGTAAAATATGATGATTCAGCTGTATAGACAACAAAGAACATTGCTCTTATCAGCAACTTACAGGTGCTTCTTTACTGTTCAGTGTCACATTAAAGACTTGTGACATTAGTTCATGTGCACCAGAGGATAACTCTTACATGTTACTAAACATTAAGCTGTTCACCAATAACATTTCAGATGGCTCTAAAGCACATCATGGAACCACCCGAGATTCAAAACATGTGTGATGTAACCGTGTGAAACATCACGTCTACTGTTCTTGGGGTTTCTCTCTCATGTCAAACTTGTGTAAAGAGGCAGCTTCATTTTCTGTCTCACAGAAAGTAGGTCACAGGTTAAAGGACAGCAGGAAGATCATGTGTACTGTGTACTGTGTCCGTGGTCGGTTATTTCATCTCTGCATCCTGCAGTCTTACAGGGTTACTAGTAACGAGCTGCAGGGGACGCTCCACTCAAGTTACACTCCCAGAAGCATATTATTTCCCACATGTCCACTGTAAAGATCAGGTGGCGTCCAACGACTCGATTAAGTAACCCTGACCCACATAGTGGCCCAGGGTTGGTTAGTGAACAATGAGGTTATGTGGCTGGGTCTGCTGGGTGAAACAGTAATGATGCTCGATGGGTGCCTCAATTCTCAGAGTTTAGACATATGTCCAAGAAGAAACAGAATTCATCTGCTATTGTGGGCAGAACCTGGCGTGAATAATTCAAGACAGAAAAATAGAAAAGTGAGATGCAAGGCAAAGCTGTCTGTGAACTTTCCTCTGTGTGTGTGTGTGTGTGTGTGTGTGTGGGTGCGTGTCTGTGTGTGTCCGTGTGTGTGGTATTTCAACCAAACCACAGCGTTGTCAGTGTGAATGACACCCAGCTTCTTTAAAATGTAGCTTATCATTTGAGTGTATGGTATTGACAGAGATGAAGGCTTCTCATCAGATCAAGTGTCTGGAGGGTTGGTGAAGTGCTGGCAAGTCAGACTGACATATCAGAGCTGGGAATATAACATTGTTCATATAGTAGCAGAGGCAAACTCGGAGGCTAAGGAAAGTTCCAAATGTTCTGTTCTCATCATTGAAAGTACATCATAACTTCCACATTATTCTGTGATATTGTTTTCAGTTATTGATTTTCGTCTTTTCAGTGAGTTTAATTGTCACTGTTTCCATCGAGTAACAGTGAACTTAACCATGTTTTAAGAAATAACAAATAAAATGCTTACCGTACTCATCTTAAATGGCCTGTATGATGGTTTGTCCGTCACTTTTATTGATTTATTTTTAGATTTTAAATTAATCAAAATCGATGAATTTTGTAATTACATTGAATATGTTATTCAATACTCTTCAGTTCAATATAAACCTTTATTATCACTTACAGTGACTGACTCTAATCATGATTGCTATTTGTCCACATCTTTCTCATCTTTTGTTTGAAATTGGAGAAACCAATCAGGAGTGAGTGACATATAAATCTCGCCAAATTAATTTTTAGTTGACGAGGATCTGCAGAAGCGTTTGATGGGGGCAGAGAACTTAACAACGTGTGACATTATTCGAAGAAATGTTTTCATTTAGAGAACTCATGTAAATATTAAAGTAATTTTCTACTTTTCTGTTTGAATCAATTGTAAATCAAACTCCAAAATAGTTGTCCATAGAAGAAGAAGAAAGAATAAGAAGACATACTTTATCAATTGCCGGGAGAATATATATATATTTTTTTATACTCTGTTTTTGTGTTACACTCATTACACACACACACAGGGCCGCCCATAAGGGGTAGAAAGTGGAAAAGCTTTCTAGGGCCCAGAAAAAAAAATATATATATTTTTTTTTGCAGATTACCTAATTTAGCCAACCTTTATTATGAACGCTATATTCGCAAGATAACTTTCTATAAAAGAAAACATTTTATTCATTGTTACTTGGGTAAAATATATCACATTTTATATGTATCATGGGTCGTTTTTTTCCCCCTCACAACCGTTGCATGCATTGATGATGAGCAAGCTAACCTAGCAAGCTCAGTGATGCCAGGACCTGGACATAAATCAGGGTACCAGAAAAGAAAGGAAACAAAAGGGAACTTTCAAGGGCTTTAGACCCCCGGAAAATTCCTTAATATCAGTATTTCTGCTAGCAGAAGTGTATTTTCAATTCAGAGATACTGTGATATTTCATCAAGTTTTGAGGTGTCTTTGAAATTATTCTGTATATTGTATCTATTATTTTCTAAGAAAATTAGAAAATTACATATTTAGCCTTTAAATGAAGGTGGCAGATGGTTGTTATACTGATGAGGAAAGCTTCTGGTAGCAGTGCTATCATGTAAAACCCTCCCCCTACAGCATTGGTGTGTCTAAAAGCTTACATTACAGGTAATGTTACAGTAAATGTGCCAAAAAGCAGGTGCATAGATCTTGCAAGAGCAGAACATTTCCGCTCGCAAGCTGCACGCGCGAGCATCGTCGGTGTCTCTGCCCACTATTATTTCCAGTAGCCCACCTTAATCTAACTGGCTAGAACCGGCCCTGTGTACCGGTATGTGTTTATGTAGGAATAAGCGCATCATGCACATTGATACAAATTCAGTATGAGTAAAGGGGGCCCAATGACTGGACCTTTTCAAAAAGGGGCCCAGTCATTTGTCTGGGCAGGCCTGCACACACATAGGCCCAAAGAACATGTACAGAGCTATGGTTACAATTAGGTTCAGGTATTTTAGGAAAGTGACCTCTGATAAGGTTGGTTGACCTCTGTTGTCATGGTTACGAATAAACAGTTGTTTAAGGTAAGGAAATGATTGCAGTCATGCTTCTGGTTTGAAACAGCAAACAAAGTCCAGACGTTTAGAAAATAAACATACAGTATATCACTTTGGGACTCACACACTGTCAACCCAAGATCAGATTATGAAAGACGGCTGTTCTGCTATCTGGGCACACATTAGCAGTGGCATAATTGCTGCTCTTTAAAAAGTCAGAGATAGCTACATCGTTCCAACTAATTAAAACTCCCTCCATGTACATGATACAGCAACGGAAGCGAAGGTTGTGTAGAAATGTTTTCCCAAAGCATATCAGTCATCCCCTGGAGTTGAATATTTCTGTTTGCCAAACATTAATGAGGGACATATTTCCGTTCAGGCAGTACTGCTCGAAGGCAGGTACAAATGGAAACAAATAAAAAAAAAAACATCAAAGCAAAATTGTGTCACAAAGGAAAACTTAGAGATAAGACCTTCAAAAACATTTGATTGACAGATGCAGCGTGGTTTGGATGTCTTACAGCAGTGGTTGTCTTTGAGAATGCGTGGGGACTTCTGTTTCAGCCTCCTTGGCAGCTCCGAGACACATATTGCTCTGTGTGTTTCATGATGTCCTTCCTGCTGAACTCCATGCAGGATGGAGGGCAAGCAGAAAATCCCCCCTGCCTCTCTTTAGTATTGTTCAAAGTCCCCTGAATCAAAAGGTGAATGTGACACTCCATTTGCAATTCCATTTGGCCTCTAATAGGCTATGGTTATTCCTCCAATCCTGAAGAATTTGCAAACCATTTAAAAGTGGGGAGAGCTGGTTTATTTCTGCACCCTAAAAGTTTATATCAGTAGATTTGAATGCTGAAGCTCGGCGTGCTGGAGCTTATATTACATAATTGTGCATACAAATTGGAATTTTATCACAGCAGTTGCATTTACGTGACAGGTTGTTGTTACTGCGACGGGAGTGGCTTAGGCGTAGGCAGAGCTTGGCCAAGAGATGTGGGAAAGCCAAAGCGAAACTAATTAGAGGATAAGGAATGACATTTGAATCCATTTACCCCACTTGTGGATGTCCTTCACAGTGCTTCCACTGGATCCTGTGGTGGAAATCGGCATTGCAAATTCAGGTGTCTAGTGTTTTCTCATCACTACAGAGGTCAATTTCATGTTTACTGTGCAGGTCGACAAAAAAGAAATACAGATTTTCAGGAATAATTTAGCTCCAGGCTTCAGTCCATCTGTTAATACATACAGTACCAGTGGGTCATTATATATATATATTAGGGCTGTCAAAATTAACGCGTTAATGCAGGGTGATTAATTTCTGGAATTAACGCGTTAATTTGTTTAACGCAATTAACGCATGTGCAGAATGATCCGACCCGTGCATCCCACCTGCTCTGTACTTCAGTCACTGACCCATGATCAGTAGCTGATCATGAAATGTGTGCAGCTGGTTTTAAAAGGCTATTGTTGATAAGAATACAAGTTGTTTTGGCCCATTCTTTCCCCAGTAATTGGTTTGCACTAGAGTGTTTCCTGAATATTACCTGTTTGATAGTGTATAATGTTGGATAATTGTGTGTAAGTGAGTGTGCGCACTTCAGTCGCAGTGGGTCTGTTGTTGTTCTCTGTTCAAGTGTATCGGGTCAGCACATCATGTATTGTGCCCATGTAAACACATAAATAAAGTGGAATACAATTAGCATCACATACACAATGAAACTATAATAAATAACAGGAGCAATAAACCAAAGAAATGTACCAGAGGCGAATCCCCTCTCTGACTCATGTTCTGAGTTGACAACAGAAAAAACCTTTAGGATCACCAGGTTGGAGCTACCATGGAGAACCTCTACACCCAGCCGTGCAGGAAGAAAGCCAATCGGATTATTAAAGACCCTCATCACCCCAGCAACAAACTGTTCCATCTGTTGACGTCTGGCAGATGCTACTGTAGCATCCGGTCTCGCACCACCAGACTCAAGGACAGTTTCATACCACAAGCCATAAGACTGTTGAACTCCTGAACTACTAAGCCCATCACCATGTAACTTTGCAACAGCTAACATCTGTTCAAACATGTCTGTTTACGTTTCAATGTTAATTCCTAAGTCATAATTTACATCAGTACACCTCGCATAAATATTTTTATTATATTTAACATTAATATAATACATGTACAGTATCCTATTTCACTACAGTTATTACTTTTATCACTATTTCATGTAGTATTCTATTTCGTCAACACTTAATTTTATTTTGCATTCTAAATTCACATTATATTCATATAGTGCACCTTAAACTATAATTAAAGCTATTAAACAAACTAGATGTAATTTACCATTCAGCCCTGCGCTTCATCACAGGTGCCCCAGCTAGAACTCACCACTGCATTCTGTATGAGGCTGTACAATGGCCCTCCCTCTCCCTTAGAAGGAAACTACATGCACTGATTTTTATTGCGAAAGCACTAATGGGTAAACTACCCCTTTACATTTCAAATTTGCTTTCCTTCCATAACAGTGTTTACAAAACAAGGTCATCAGAATATATGTTATTAACCACACCACTAACAAGAACACAACTGGGTACAACAGCTTTCTCATCATATGCACCAAAGGTCTGGAATGAACTTCAAGCCACTCTAAAGCTGGAATCACTCCCACCACTCAGTACCTTTAAAAACATGTTACAATCAGCTCTAAAAGAACACTGCAACTGTTTTTAACCTGATGCCTTTTATTTATTTTTAATTTGTTTTTTTTTTAGCTGTATGTATTAGCTTGTTTTATATAGCCTGTTATGAAGTGTAATTTTAGCATTATAGTGTCAATTGTGGTGTACTTTGTTTGTGTGTGTGTGTGGCCTTGTGCAAATTCTGCAACTTCTTTTCTGCTGCCTGTCTTGGCCAGGACTTCCTGTGAGAAGAGTTACTGTAACTCAATGGGACCTTCCTGGTGAAATAAAGGTTAAATAAAATAAAATAAATAAAATCTCTAAACTTTTTTTCTGCTTGGTGTCCTTGCACTACTTTTGTGTTTATTTATGTCTCAGGTGGCTTTTCACTTGTGTTTCATTCTTTCTGCTCTATATTGCATTGTAGAGAGGAGCCTGAGGCTCAAGGATTTCATTGCCAATGACCGCTGCTGTAATTGTTGTGCATAATGACATATGACTATGAATAAACAGCTTAAATCTTGAAATACAGTGCCCTCTGTTGTGTCGATATGCTTTAAGTAATGATGCGATCTCTCCAGAAGTTATGGGTTAATGAGTGACTAAAAGTAGCACTGAGTTGAGCACTGCTTTTATCAAATATCTATGTGTCGATTGTAAGTTTCTACTGAGATCCCTGTCTTATATAATCTCTGCCAAACTCAAGACTTACAATGGCATACTTGACCTTAACCCTGCAGTCATTATAAGCAAACAAATGACAAAGATTTATGTTTTACCTTGACAAAGAATGAGAATATAGAGTTATTGTGAATGAGTCTAAATACGCACTGTGTGAAAGAAGTGACTGGCAGCGTCATATACTGATGTACACAGGGGCGTAGCACCAAATTCTGGGCCCCTATACAAAAAGTCCTGATGGGCCCCCTGAAAGGCGGTCTTACAATACACATGGCTCTCTGAGCCAGACAACTCCACAATACATTTATTTGAGGAATGACCAAATCATCACTTTTACCGGTGTTTCCCCCAGAAAATGTCTTAGTCAAGGTGGTCACTGGCCAGGGTCACAGGAGGCGAGGCGCAACGCGCCGCGGTGAAAATGTTGGGGGTATTTTGCTCAAAGATGCCAATGCGCACTATAGAAATAAACAACTGTTTATTTGAATACAAAAATACAACAGACACTGACCTTACAGTTGTGCAATTTTGTTTGCTATGTGCAGGTAAAATTTTACGGACAGTACAAAACACAATTAAAGAAAACTTCTACTGTTTTGGTGCAATGCTATGCAGACACACTAAATACAAATAATAGACCATACACTTGTGTATGCACAACAAGTGCAAATTCAAATCCTTTATGGATGGGGGGCTGTGATTATTGTGGACAATAGGCCTACTGTGATAGCCTGGCTCCGCCCGCCCGCCTACTTCCGGCCAAATTTAATTTTCCCTTCAGTAGTCAGTCTGGGTGTACAGTGCATTTCCCAGTTTTCTCCGGAGAATCTACAATCGTCCAATCAGCAAACAGAGCGAGTGGCTGAGAACGATGACGTCGAAGTCGCGCTCCAGTTTCAGTTGAATGCTGCGTTCCTTTATACTCGGAAGAAGGAGATTTCTGACTTGGTAGTTCCGAGTTCCGACCTGTCTGTGTTTCAGTGCATCTGCTCGCGAAAGTATGGACGCCTAAAACCTTTCTCGTCCAAATAACTAAACGTTAGGCTCTAACAAGTTACTGTTGCCAGGTACCGGTAGATTCATAGACTACAATATGTAGTGAAGTCGGAAATTTCCGAGTTCCCTGTCCAACTGGAACGCACCGTCAAAAGCCGGCTCATGACACACGTGACGACCAAACGTGATGCGATTGGTTGGATAATCCAGAGTGGCACTGGGCAGATCCAATAGTTTAAAACTTCGACAGACACCCGCCTCCAAGTGAGTGAACGTTTGCCAATTACAGCACTTCCAGACCTTCTGTACAAATGAAATGAAGTACGATGGTCTGGTTGGACCAGGCTACTACTGTGATGCGATAGCCTATAATTCATTAATGGTTATTATTAGCCTACTTGCTTGATTTATTTTTAAATACAAAGGTTATTGGTCGTTTTGGAACATGTCTTTCCCAATTTAAAACATAAAAATAAAGCAGCATTGAAAATTCAGAAAATAAATCTTGTTGGCCTACACTAGCATGCTGTTCTACAAATAACTCAATAGTTGAAATAATAAATACAATGTGTTTTCCCCTTAAAATGTCTAAATGCATTTCAAAGACAGTAACAGTGTGGCACTTCTTTAAACTTACTCAAACTTGCAGGGGCCATCACTCTCATGTATTTATCAGACTTTTCTCTGCGCTTTCTGAGCTGATAGATAGGTTGTGTTGCCACAGTGATGTGGAGTCTTAAACTGTTCTAGCTTTGCCAGCACTTATATCTGTACAGCTAAATATCCCCATAGAAACATAGCTGCGTTTATTTTCGCCACCAGTTCAATTCAATGTCGGCTTGCTCCTGCTTACTCTCCCGCACACATGCCTTAGTCATGCGCAGGCCCCTGATCTCCTTGCAAGGGTCAGGGGTCTATCATGAGCCTGTCAATTATTTATTTTTTTGGAATGGGCCTTTTAGGTTCAGGGCCTTCGAAGATCAGGGCCCCACATTCAGCTTTAAAAAAAAAAAAAAAAAAACGATTTAAAATTATTATTTTTTTTGATGGGCCCCCCTCTGCCTTGGGCCCCCCCGTGACTGTCGCACTTTCCCCCGCACCCGCAGTCCGTCGGCCCTGGATGTACATCCCTCCCACACAAGCCCCTGATGGGCTCATTAAGAACTGTCTCTTTACAAGCCTTGAGGATTGTAATGGCTGGGTTCTTGGCTTCACTAACAGTTACAGTTTGTCGGTATGTTCTTCAAAAAGCGCCTGGAGGGTGTTATTAAACCAAGGTCTGTGAATAACTCAAATACTTACTCCTGAAAAACGGACAGAAAGTAGGCAAAGGTCAGCAGAAAAGTCCTGCTTACTCTCCTGTGCTGGCTGGTTTATTTAGCTTTTTTGGTTGATACTGGAGAGAGAGAGAGGGAGGGAGAGAGAGAGAGAGAGAGAGAGAGAGAGAGAGAGAGAGAGAGAGAGATTTCCTCTCCGGTCACATGGGCACTTATTGCTGTACTAATATACTAATACTAATATTTTAAATCATCAAACTCTGTTTTAGCAGACATGTGGCTTTTAGGTATAACCTAGAAATCCATGGCCCAAATCCCTGGCTTATCATCTTCCAGAAAAGCACAAACTTTACACACACACACACACACACACACACACACACACACACACACACACACACACACACACACACACACACACACACACACACACACACACACACACACACACACACACACACACACACACACACACACACACACACACACACACACACACACACACACACACACACACACACACACACACACACACACACATTGCCTAACAGCAACACAGCTCACAATTTCAAAAGGGCTGAAAGTGATGCCTCTGGTGAGAGTTTCCTCGTGAAAAAACAAATGAAATAAAAAAATAAAAATAAAATCTCTGGTGGCTGCTTGCTTTTAAAAGGAACCTTTTACATTTTTTCTCACTTGAGTGCCAGGAAACCGGAGAAGCCAGGGAATTATGTGCTCTGAACATTTTGTCTGAGCGCACTGCATCAATGTGACAGGTCCTTGGGATGCTGGAGGCTACTTTGTGTCCTCTTTCTATATTCTGTAAGCCCTCAACCCCACCATGGTGGAACATTATTTCATAATTGTCCGTTTCGCGTTTGCACTTTACAACTCACTTGATGCCCAGTCAGTCAAACTAACAGCGTCCATATTTCACACAACAGAGGCAGGACTCAAATCCTTCACAGAGATATTGCTCTGTCATACTGCACACCTGCCGTGGATGCTATATACAGATTGGCCCCTTATCTATTGCTTTCCCACCAGCATTCAATGTGGTATTGATAGATTTCATGGATCTACTCTCGTTAGCTGTGATCCCCAAGGCAATTGACACTAGTCAATAAACTGAATGAATGGTTGGCTTTCTTTATATAAAGATGATGGGTGACAAATTACAGGGGGGGCTCAAATAATTATTTGTAAGGTGCAGGAGCTTCAAGCTTCAGTGCTCCTAAGAATGATTAAAGTATTTCAATTTATTTGCTGGAGGGAAAAACTAAAATAGATTCCCTCGTTTGATGTTTTGCTGGTAGTGGTTGAGAGCACTCTACAAACTGTCTGTCAAGCATAAGGTTTTACCTAATGTTGAGTTGTTGTTAATGGGGCTGTTATTTGATCTTTAATTTGTCCCCTCTCTGTATAACTTCAGTGTAATGGTGATTCTGCCTATTAAAGCGAGATAGTATATACATTTTTGATAAACACAATATATTTTTTTCAAAGGTAATTTCCAATATAGTTTCATTTTACATGGAACCCCATGATGTATCTTTATTTCCCGCAGATTACAGAGTTAACGATTGCAATTTTGTTTCTGCTCTTTCCAAAACAACATAAGTGCTTTTTGAGTGTCCCACAAAAGGCAAATAACTCAGCATGTGCAGCAGAACACAAGTCGGCACAAGCCAAATGACTGTACAGTGGTGTAAAGGTTTAATATGTATCCCATTACAGCTAAAGGACACACCGGCCTGATAATCTGGCGTCCGACATGATCGGAGAGTCTGGAAGGGGCGGGGACACAAATCTGTTTGGTGTGTTCGGTGACGTTGGCCGTCGTAGATGT
This sequence comes from Ammodytes marinus, assembly GCF_949987685.1. Lineage (NCBI taxonomy): Eukaryota > Metazoa > Chordata > Actinopteri > Uranoscopiformes > Ammodytidae > Ammodytes > Ammodytes marinus. The sequence continues at coordinate 25,859,599 of NC_137233.1, forward strand.
CGTCGGGCTTCTGTTCAGCCGATTCAACATGTTCAATCGGCGTCGGCCAGTCTTTCAGCCGGAGCACTCTGATTGGTGGAGAGCTAGCCCGTCTCTGCTCCGCTGCCGTGGCGGAGGCCTATTAGCCTACTTTCACTTTTGTCAAACATGATTTAGGATTTTTAAGCTATCAACAGAATCGGAGAATGTTCGGATTGTTATGTAGGCTAAACACAATCAGCACACAACATTATATTGTCCGTGCATGACGTTTTCACATGTTTTCAGAAATAGTCGAGGTAGTGTGGGCGAGGAGCGGACACACAGGTGTGTGTGTCGGGGAGAGTGGAGCTGCCTGAATCGGCAGACTCCATTTTCTGGCGATGGTCGGTAGTCGGACCGGTGTGTCCTGGCCTTTACAAGTGGATGAATATTCTTTAGGGAAAAACCCAGAAAGTGTAACTGCTTCTTTTATTTAGTAGATTCAACAAGGCGTATCTTGATTTCTGTGGTATATTTTTAGTATTGCTGTCTACTTTAAAATTACAATTTGTGATTTAATTTAGTAACAAACAACTGTAAAAACCACAAATTGTACTTTTCACTTTCTAATTTGGAATTAATTTCACAGTTAACATTAGTTATACCCTTTTGACACCAAAATTAGCTTGTAGGCGGAGGTTTTTTAAATGCGATAAAGCTGCTAAAAATGTTTCACTTTCAAACTCCAATCAGGCCGAAGTCTAATCGACAACGTTGGTGACGTTCCGAACGAGCCAGAAAATAGTAAACAACAAAAAACCTCATGGAACCAGTGAGACAGTGATCAACTTTACTTTATCATATTTTGTACATAGTCCCCCTTTCAAACTTGTCGAATGTAAAGCACAAAATCGCTGATGCACGCGGAACCAACAAACAATGATGGTTGTTCCTCAGTTGCCGATGCAAGGCTATAACATGTGGATATTACTCAAATGAATGTGTGTATCAATGGCGATCGGAGGTAAAGTCGATGAATACCCCTGTTCACTGCACAGTCATTTGACTCATGAGTGAATGCTGATTGCACTGCAGACAAACGCCGGCCGGATATTAGCAATTTTTTTAGCCAGTGTGAAAGGGCTTTATTGTTTGTTATTCTGTACGACGAGTTTGGACACAAAACTACCTACAGCTGTTGCCTTCTCATACCCTCCATCAAGAGAAAGTATCTCTCCTGCCTGTCAGTTAAAAGCATTTTTCCCCCTTAGGATTCTACCAGACTGTAATTTTTATATCACTGTCAACGTGCACAACTTTTACATTTAAAACTTCAAACAGCGCCAACCTCAGGCCTCGTTCTGTGCCTTGGGCTTGCTGCTGTCAATGGGACTAAGGGAAGCAGGAGTAAGAAAAAAGGCTCCCCTCAGTTGGATACCCTGTGGGAGGCAGGCCTGCAGTCTGCAACCTGTCTTAAATAACGGTATTAAAGCAGCTAAGCTGATGCTTCAAGCTACTGAGATGGTTCGACCCAGATCACCTGGCTGACGCGCTAGTTTTCTCTTCACTATTTGCTTTCTTGAGTTGTAAATAATCTCATCCGAACTTCTTCTTGCGTTTCATACAATAAGTTTATTCCACCGTGCAATATTTACATTCAAAGTGCAGCTTCATAGCGATGCAAAACATTTGCGGTCAAAAACCGTTTGCCCTTCCAGGTCAAACACCTGTCAATCATTGTTCCTGTCATGCCTTTATAGGGCAAGATTAGACCGCCACCTAATGGCCACACAGTGCATAACAGACGGACACTTGTAGATAACATTTGGCTTCTACACACCGCCCCCTAATTGTTAGTGGCAGCTGACATAACAATTCAAACAATCAAAAAAAAAGAAGAAGCAAATGTTACCTTTCAGCAAAAAACACATTCCTACATTTCATGTACCAGACACAGTTTTGTCACTGGTCTTACAATGACATTGGACTTGGTCTGCAGTTTCACAGAACGTACGAGCCCTTGTTTATCTGGAAAAACCTCTAGTATCCAAGTGGCCAGGAACTACGAGGAGCTGAGGAGTCCATAATCACCACAATGTCTCCAGCTGTTAAACTCCTCTTCTTCTGGTGCCACTTTTGCCTCTCTTGAAGTAAGGGCAAGTACTCCCATATCCATCTCTTCCAGAAAAGATCCGAGAGGTACTGCACTTGTCTCCATCGTCTTCTTGTGTACTGGTCATGGGACTCGAACACTCCAGGTGGTAAGGCTGGTCTGTAGGACTAGAAACATCACACACAGCATTTACTGTTAACTCCCTTTTGACCTCCTGATCATTAGAGTCCACCGAGAGTTCCACCACAGGTTTAGGCCACTCCTCCTCCTGTTGCCAAAGAAACATGGGACCTTCAATCCATCTGCTGCTCCTCAGGAAGTCAGCAACTTTTAATCCCCTTGACGCATCATCAACTGGATTGTCTTTGGAAGAGACGTGTCTCCACTGTGAGGGTTCAGATGTTTCTCTGATGGTTGAGATTTTGTTGGCCACAAACGTGTGAAAACGCCTATCTTCATTGTTGAGGTACTTCAACACTGCAGTGCTGTCAGTGCAGTACATCGAGTCTTCCAACTGGAAGTTCAACTCCTCCTTTAGCAATGAGTCCACCCTGACCGCAAGAGCTGCCGCTGTCAGCTCAAGGCGGGGAATAGTTACAGCCTTCAGTGGTGTCACTCCGGCTTTACCAAGCAAAAACATGACCTGAATGTGGTTTTCCTGGTTTAATATTCTGATGAATGTTACGGTCCCATAGCCACCTTCACTGGCATCAGCAAAGTGATGTAGTTGTGCCTGTTTGACCTCTCCAAAGTCCTCTGGCTTGACACACCTGTCCACATTGAATGTAGCCAGCAGCTCCAAATCCTCCAACCACCCTTTCCATTGATGCAAAATGTCCTGTGGTAAAGCATCATCCCAGCCACACCTTCTTCGGCAGAGCTCCTGCTGCATCATTTTGGCAAGTAAAGTGACAGGTGCCAGGAAACCTAGTGGATCGTACACTGAACTGGTTATAGACAACATACCACGTCTGGTGTTAGGCTGTTGTTTGAGCTCCATCCTGAATCTGAAAGAGTCCGTCTCCACACACCACTGTAAACCCAAAGCTCTTTCCAGTGGAAGATTGTCTCGGTCAAGATCGAAATCTTTTAGGTCCTTAGCCCTTTGATCCTCTGGGATGGTTTGCAAAACCACACGACTGTTACTGATCCATTTCTCCAAGATAAAATTCCCTTTACGACAAAGAACGTTGAGATCTTTTATCATCTGGATAGCTTCTCCTTCAGTGGCTAAGCTCTTCAAACAGTCATCAACATAGAAATTCTCTTTGACACATTGAAGTACTTCAGATGAAAACTCAGACTGGTTATCGTCAGCAGTTTTTCTCAATGCATAACTTGCACAGCTGGGAGATGACACAGAGCCAAACAGATGTACAGTCATCCGGTATTCCTCAAGGTCTTTAGTGACATCTCCTTCTGGCCACCAGAGAAAGCGAAGAAAATCCCTTTCTTCCTCCGCCACCTTCACCTGGTGGAACATTGCTTGGATGTCACCCATGAATGCCACTGATTCCTGTCTAAAGCGAGCAAGAACCCCAAGAAGCGAGCTGGTGAGGTTAGGACCCTGCAGTAGTTCGCTGTTCAATGATGTCCCATGATACGTTGCTCCACAGTCGAACACCACACGAAGGGACCCTTTCTTTGGATGGTGTACACCATGGTGAGGGATGTACCACACCTTCCCATTCTCACACCACTGTTGTTGAGAGACCCGCTCTGCATAGTTCTTACTTATGAGTTTGTTCATGTACTCTGTGTACTCCTGGTGAAATACTTTGTTGCGGAGGAACCTTTTCTTTAGACCTTGGATCCTTTGCTTTGCCACTGTGAAGTTATTAGGCAGATAAACCTCCTTTTTCTTGAATGGCAATTTCAAACAATACCTTCCCTCCTTAAGTACTGCTGAATTCTCCATAATCTCCAGAAACTTGAGGTCTTGTCTGGACATTTCATTCTCCTTCACCGACCTTTCATTAAATTCCAGATTGTACTGATTAATCAGCATTTCTTCGAGTTTGCACACAGCAATTCTGTTTACCGTAGCCACAGGCAGGTCCTCCTCCAAAGCATCACTCTCTTCATTTAGTGGACCGTTAACAGCCCATCCTAGCACAGTTTTTATTGCATATGGGCCATTCCCACAGCTGTTAATGACCTCCCAAGGCTCCAATATCTTGGGGGCATTAGTTCCGATCAACAGGTCGACATCTGCGTGTATGGGTGGGATGTGCACCTTTGACAAATATGGCCATTTTGTCAACTCTTCAGGTGTGACCATACTATCAGGAGTCACTGGCATCCTTTTCTGTGTAAGAACCTCTGGGAGAGCATGAAAATGAGTGCCATTCAACTCAGCTATCTCCAAGCCACTCAATGAGTAGGCTGGAACAACTGCTACTTGCCCCATTGTGCTCAGCTGGAAGTTGATTCTTTTGCCTGTGATGTTTAGCTTCTGCATTAAATTCTCAGAGCAGAAAGTGGCTGAACTGCCAGGATCCAAAAAGGCATATGTTTTTATGGTACGATTTCCCTTTGCAGCCTTCACTTGCACAGGGAGTATGGACAAAACACACCGATCCTTACCGGCCCCTGTATGCCCGCATGTTTCGAGGGAAGCTGGTTGGTTGCTAGATTGATCAGTTACCATTCTCAGAGTTGTTTGTCTCTTAATGTGGAGCACAGTGGGGTGGGTTTTACCACAGACTTTACATGTTAAGCGCCTTTCGCAATCTCGGCTTATGTGACCAACGCACAAGCATGCGAAGCAAACTCCATTGTCTTTCAGTATTTGAATTTTTTCATTGTGCTTCTTCCCATTGAATAGTTCACAATCCTCAAATGAGTGATTGCAGTCACAGCAAAGGCATCCAGCTTTCACTACTTTCTCAGGGTCTGATGTTGGCTCCATAACTCCGCCAGATACGTCCATCGATGTTACTGTGGTAGCCACAATATTTCCCTTTATACTGTTTCCAGGTGGCAATTTAAACCTGGGGAGAGACTTTATTCCAGAAACATTAGTTACTGGCTCCAGTATGTCACCAAACAGGGGATCAGACAGAATGCTGACACGGCGCTCAATAAATACGACCATATCAGCAAAGTGAGCTCTTTGCTTTGTTTTTTCCATGATGTCATGTGCTATTGTCCTCCATTGCTCCCTCATTTTGAATGGTAACTTTGAAATGATGGCTCTCATGTGTACTGGCATATCCAGTTCCTGCATGTACTCAAGCTCTTCCATGATGTTGCAGCAGCCACGTAAGAATAAGGAGTAGGCTTGGAGTGCTGTCACGTCCTCAGATTTGACTGGTTGCCAAGCGAATGCCTTTTCCATATAAGCAGTTGCTATTTTGTACTGATTCCCAAAGTGTTTGTCTAACAGGTCCCTTGCCACTTTGTAGCCATGCTCAGGAGCCATGTGCTGACAGCTCCGCACCAGTTCTTGTGGCTGACCTCTAGTAAATTGCTCCAAATAGTACAAACAATCTGCTTTTTCTGCCTTTTTTTCCACTCCTTGTTCAAATGCCTTTATGAACGTGATATATTGTAGAGGATCTCCTTCAAAAGTTGGAATATCTCGTGGTGGAAGAGAGATTAATTGCTGCTGCTGCACCAGAGTGGCTGTTATTTCATTTTGCCTGCTCATGATGGTAAAGATGTCTCCGGGTGGAGTTTGAATGATTTGATGAGATGCAGATAGTATTTCCTCATCATTTGACTGATCAATGGTTGGTTGGTGCTGATAACCCTGCAGTATTTCCACAAAATTGTTTTCCTGATGTTGTTTATTTGAGTTCAATGATCCAGGTCTGTATTCCTTGGCCATAGGATTCAAGCCTTTGACGTCCTTGCCTTTCTTGCTTTCCTTTCCAAAATAGGAATTCATGCCATTTGAGGCTGCTTGAGAAACGCTTCTCTGATAAGAGGCCTGAAGTACTGCCAATTTTGCAGTGGATGCAGCTATTTCAGTTTCTATAGCAAACTTCTCTCTTTTCCTTTTAAGTTGTTGTGCTTGCTCCTCCAAAGCATGACTTTCCTTTAAAGCTGCTGCACGAGCAACAAGTGAAGCTCGTTCTGCAGCAGCCTTTATCTGGGCAGAGGATGTTGTGCTTGATCTACCACTTGTAACACTCCTGTGGCTTGAGTGTCTACTAGCAATGTTGGAAATGCTGTCCTGGGGATTTATTTCATCCTCCCCTTTACCCTTTTCATTCAATTCAACAGCACCGTCATTGTATGAAGAAAGACACAATTTAGCAACAGAAAAACACTCATTGTTGGAAATCATTTTTGCATTAAACCATATATTATGTGTTTCCTGTTCCTCAGGGGGCAATATATACAACAACGATTCATGCATGCATTTTGCTTCATCACACAGTGTTTGCAATTTTTCCAGAGCACTCTGTACCTGTACGTTTTCACCAATTGACATTAAACTTTGCATTGATTTTCTGATGTTAGTTGCCTTGTTTAGCTTAGCTTTCCTGTCACTTTGTAACCTGTCCAATTTCCCAGCTAGTGCTTTAGCAGTAAGCTTAACCACACGTTTACCATCTTGCGCTTGAGCGTCACTAGTCACACCTTCGCGTCTAACAGTCTCGGTAACGTGAGTGTCCAATACCTCGTCACGTTTCTCCATGATGTCAATAGTCAGTACAAAGTTTGCTGCACGCAACAACAGTCAGAGCAAAGTCAATTGTCCCCCAGCCTCGGAAACCAATGCATTGGATTTTTGTCTCTAATGTGTGCACACAAAAAATAATGGCCATAAAGAGTGTAGCGCTACAAATACCTCCGTGCGGTGGGCGCCGTGCGATGCTCCGGTGGTCCGATGCTCCAATCAGCTGTTAGCAGCATAGCTCCGACTCCTGCGTCTCCAATCCATGGACGTCTGCAAACTGCTCCCGAAATCTCCACACACAGCTCCCGGCCTCCCGCTTCTCCTCCGTGTTCCAAACGTGCCAACAGTTCCTTTACGGATTCCAAAATGCTGGTTTTTGACTAATATTAAAGCAGCTAAGCTGATGCTTCAAGCTACTGAGATGGTTCGACCCAGATCACCTGGCTGACGCGCTAGTTTTCTCTTCACTATTTGCTTTCTTGAGTTGTAAATAATCTCATCCGAACTTCTTCTTGCGTTTCATACAATAAGTTTATTCCACCGTGCAATATTTACATTCAAAGTGCAGCTTCATAGCGATGCAAAACATTTGCGGTCAAAAACCGTTTGCCCTTCCAGGTCAAACACCTGTCAATCATTGTTCCTGTCATGCCTTTATAGGGCAAGATTAGACCGCCACCTAATGGCCACACAGTGCATAACAGACGGACACTTGTAGATAACATTTGGCTTCTACAAACGGATTTGCTGCTTATTTATTGTAAAAGCTGAAGGAAATACACTCTAAAAAGAAAATAGTTGAACCAACTTAATTGAATTAGGGCAACCGGTAACACACAATTGAATTAAGTTTATTGAAATAAAGAATGTAAGTTACACTTACACAATTGTTTCAAGTCAGATCAACTTAATAGTTTGTTTGTTTTCAAATCAAAAGTTTGCATTAATCCAATTTATAATTAAGGGACGACAACTTAAAATGTCAGTGTTTTCTGAATCAATTTCTTGTTTAATCCTAAAGTAAAATATTGCTTCTGTAGAACCTAAAAGAAAATAGTTGCACCAACTTAATTGAATTAAGGCAACCTGGACTAAATGTTTGTTATGTTGCTGTTTGCACCGTGAGCGAAGGGGATGTTATATTTCATTGGGCAGATGTGTTTCAACCCTATATAAGTTTACTATGTCCCCTATTTGTTCAAATGCTAAACATAGACAGCAGCTTCTGTTTGTTACTTTAACACACTTGTTATAATATATCAAGTTCAATGGAATGATTAATTTCTTTTGTAATTTGTCTCCTGAGTTGAACTAGGGATCTGGCTTAAGAGTTCCACAAACCGTTCTGTTATAACCAACAAAATCACGGTTAGTTCACAAAGAGATATTTTATTTAAACAAAATGCATAATGACGTAATGGAATGAAACATCCCCTTCACTGAGGGTGCAAATAGCAACATAACAAAGGTTTAGACCAGTGTACGTCATTGTGGGAAAGGGGGCGTTAGACGGGAAAACCTAATTGAATCGCTTTAATTTGCATAAGAAAATCAAGTCAATGTCAGGTCAATGTAGTAAAGTACAATTTCAATTTGATGTAATCCACAAAAGTACATTGCCATCGCTAAAGCAGAAAACTGAGTCAGACTTATTCAAAAAAGTGCGTTACTTCAACTTTTCAAAAATATACTTTTTAGAGTGTAGGGAGCAGAAAATAAACATCAGATGTTGCTGTGGTCTTTATGAATACCTTTTTTTTGAGTGCAGGACAACATTCAGTTATTTAACATTTAAGCACATACTGTCACAAGATGAAATGCTTTAGCCAAAGTTAAAATGATTTTGTGACAGAATCATGCCTAATTCTGAAAAATTATTACTTATTAGAACAAGAATAGGAAGTAAGAGCAGATAAAGAGACTCACATGCTGTGTTAGTCGGCTTTCAGTAAAGGATTAAGGATTACGAGGATTTGTACCCTATATTTCTTAAACACATCCCTCCCTTTTGAAGGAAGTCAGGGGTCAATGGCCTTCTTCTTTCCATTCTTTCACATATAATTAGCTGCATGGTAAGCCCAGGAACACAGGTTCAGCCAGGATTGATTTTTTTTCTTCTGTTAAGGACATTCACTCCTGCATCTTCACTTGTACTGTGGTGTTGTTTGTTATCCAGCTCAACCAGCCGGTCAATATGTAATGAGATGAGACACAATTTGACCTGGTTTACGTTTTCAATCCAACATTTGTCAGTCAATATCTGGTCTCTGTGGTGGTTTGTTAAATGTTATGGATATTTATATTAAGAGTATTTTCCATCAATGGTAACATGTATCCAACATGTATTTTAATATATCAACGCAGTTTTCCTCTTTTCTTCCTTTCACTGCAACATCATGTGTGATTATTGCTATATTTCAGAACAAAGCCAGAAATATTATATTATTATTCATCATTGCTATATACTCTTCAGACACCATATAATAAAAGATTTCCTCTTGCACCTTTTGAAATCAGCATGCATTATCTAAGATATTTTGAAGACTACTGCCCCATTGTGTTTTTTTCTTAAAAAGAATAAAGAGTTCTGCAAAAAAAAGAGCAAGTATACCTTTTATATTGAACGTCATCTGACACTAATTAGAGCTAAAAATGTCCCTCGAGAGGTGCATGGGCTGCTTCTGTCAGCATTTATCAGGGGTCAAAGAAGGTGACGCTTCTCATTATAGCCAGGGACAGGTTGCGTAGATTTAACTCTGAAATGGTTTTCAAATAGGCCATTTAACCTGTGTTAAGATCCTGAAATTAAAGTTGTTCCTTGAGGCATTGCAGTGTTGAGCCCCCTCTAACCAAAGTGTTTGGAAAATGTCAGCTTATTTCTTTTAATCAGGAGGCACCAGCAGCGACTATTCCCTTTGTCATAGCAGAAATGCTCAGTTCAGTTTACAACATTTCAGAAGACAGAGAGAACTGCAGCAGTACCACTCAGTCAATACAATCATTATCATGTCTTTTATGAAGACTATTGCTAATAATTGGACATGACCTACTCCATATAAATAACATGACACACAAATTAATATTAATTGCAATTAAAATACGTACATACCTTTTTGATCCTGGATTGATGGAGATGTATTAGTGCTAATTTGCGCATATATCAGTAGAAGTGTTAATGTGACAGTATACAAAATATAAAACTGGCTTTGTTTGAACAATTCCTCTTGCCTTAAAGTGTGTCGGGAACAACTGACATGAAAGTGAGATGATATACAGTATCTTTCGCAGATTATTATAGGATGAATTAAAGACAAAATAACAGTGCAACAGTAGCACAACAATAGAAGTAATACAGTCAGTGAATTGTTTTAGTAACTGCACTTCAACAAACAACTGCTTGCTAACATGAGCCATTATACGCTACCATTCATCATACCATAAGTAGGGCTGTTGCAGCAAAAGCCAACAATGCGTACAATTCTGTACGTGTGTTTAATCGTTAAGGAATTCAAAATTGTCGTAGGTACTAGACTGTGAGCCTCTATCTAAATGTACTGTCTGTGGTAAGGTGGATGAGAAAACTCCCCTTTATGTGATGTGGGTTTAAATAATTCCTTGCAAGGAGAGCAACTGTGCTCATGAAACACAATCAGTAGGAGAAAAGCAATCTTGGTGATGTATTGTTTGCCTTTAAGGGATCTCCTGCAGCAAAATGATTGAGGAAATGGGGCTCAATCCATTTTCAAAAATCCCTGTGTTACTCTTCAGAGGAATTGTGTTTTACTCACATCAATGATGATGTGTCTTTATAGTCATGCTAGCAGCGTAGCTCTTTGGTTGCAATGTTTGCTCTGTCAGTTGTTTAGGTCCAGGCTAAGATATCTCAACAACTATCACATGGATTGGCATGGAATTCCCTTGAAATTAAGTGCCCAGAGGATGGATCCATACTGGGTCCATTTTCTGGGAGGCAACATGGTCCAGAACGGCAGCTTTTTCAGAGTCACCAGTTCCTGAAGTGTTGAACTGACCAGCCCTGAACCAGTGACCTGTAACACAGTCCCCTTTATTACCATACAGCTTAGCACTAACAATCTTAGCACACCCCGCATACCAAAAGCCAATTACCCCTAGCAAATTGACTCCTGGCTCCTATTAATTAATTAACTCCTGACTTCTTTATTTAATTGACTCTCCCCCAGCTTCAGCCTTGTTTTCTGCTCAATCTTATGTATTAGGATGTGCAACTCTAAGCAATATTATTTATTGTTATTATGCGACCTCGACTTTGGTCTTTTGCCAATCTCTTTACACTGGTTGGTCAATTCCAAACTTGGTGTCCTGTGCACCAGCATCAGGTCAAAGGTTTTATTTGTTGTGGGAAACATTTAATGTTATGGTAGACTTTATACCTGCTAAACATTAGCCATGGGATCATGCTGACGTTAGTGTTTAACATATTCCAGCTTTGTCATTTCAGCCAGTCCCCCACAACCCTTAAGTGGCCTGCTGAGAGGTATTGGGCCACCTAGACATTACATCTTCAGTACAGGAGGTTTTAATCCATAGGCATTACTATGGAATAAGTAACTCCTTTGCATACAACAGCTTCCACTCTTCAGGGAAGGCATTCTACAAGATTGCGGAGGGTGTCTGGGAATCTTTGCCCGTTCATTCAGAACAGCATTTATTAGGTCAGACACCGATAGGACCAGATAGCCTGGCTCACAGTCTCTGTTCTAGGTTATTCCAAGGTGTTCCGTGGGATTTAAGTAAGGGCCTTTATGGACCATGCTGTGTGCACTGAGGCACAGTCATACAGGAACAGAAAAGGGCCTTCCTTAAACTGTTCCCACAAAGTTGGAAGCATAGAATTGTCCAAAATGTCTTGGTGAGCTGAAAAAAAGCCTGTAGCATTGTCACTATTCCACCACCTTTACAGTATGCACAATGCAGTCAGGCAGGTATCATTCTCTGCTTGGTCAGACTGCCAGATAGAGAAGTGTGATTGGTCACTGCAGAGAACACATTTCCACTGCTCCAGAGTCCAGCAGTGGTGTGCTATACGCCATTCAATCCTATGCTTGGCATTGTTCTTGGTGATGGAAGGCTTCAATGCAGCTGCTCGGCAATGGAAACCCATGCCATGAAACTCGCTGAGCACAATTTTGGTTCTGATGTTTATGCCAGAGATGGGTTTGGAATGGTGCAGTTATTGAGTCAGCAGAGCGTTGGCAACTTTTAAGCGCTATGCACCTGAGCGATCTGCGAACACACTCTGTAACTGTACATAGTCTTAGTTGCTGTGGATCCTAAACGCTTCCACTTTGCAAAAATACAACTCAATGTTGATCGTTGAATATCTTGGAGGGAAGACATTTCAAGAACTGAAGATATTCAGATAAAATGTAAATATAAAATGGAGCTTTTGGAAGACTATTACCGTGAGAAAATTGTATCCTCAGTGGTATCATATTGACAAAGAGCAATACAATGCTGTAAGTCTGGTTGTATAGCTCTCAATTTCATCATGCTTTCTATACGACTGGGTAGAATGCTTACTGTGTGCTCTGCCTACAAGGTCATTCAAGATCTGTTTCTTAATGTTTTTTCTAAATGATGTATAAGCTTTGCCCAAATGCCTTCAGATAAAAGTACTGCAAAAGTATTGTTTATCTAAAAAAGTTTATGTTTTTTGGAAATGATGGGACTTTCTTGGCTTTTCTGTTTAAGATTACAAATGGTTTATGTTGTATATTCTTTTCATGTTGGTGCTCTGTTGATCAAGTCCAAATAAAAAAGGCAATTTTTCTTTTACTCATTCCCTTTGTACTTCTATCACATTCACACATCACCTAAGAAACAAAAGCCTCGCTGCAATTCTCTTTATCTCCGGTCTATTTTCCATGTTTATGTTCCCTCTTCCAGGCACATCGCTATGTCATCAGTCTGTCATTGGTGATAACTGGTATTGAGCTGCCAATCAGCGTTTCCAATTTCAGGGTATTTACTCCTAAACCAGATTTCATTACTGCACGGAATAGCTTTGTCATAGGAATAATGGCTCCACATTGGGTGCAAAAAAGAGAGTTCAAAATATATAATGCTGGGGGCGCTCCGGTGTTGTAGTGGATAGAGCGTGAACCATATTGGCTCCGGCCTTCGTTGCAGTGGTCGCGGGTTCAAATCTGACCCGTGGACCTATACTGTAGGTCATCCCCCCCACACCCTCTCTCTGTCTCCCCATTTCAACTCTGTCCTGTCCTATCTAATAAAGCTTGAAAATGCCCAAAAAAAAAATAAAATAAAATAAAATAAAATAATAATAATAAAAAAAAAAAAAAAAAAAAAAAATATATATAATGCTGGTTGAACTAAAATAATGCTCTTAAAGAACTTGAAAAAACACAACATTGATATATCACCTCTTAAGCTGACATGACGAACTTGGTAAAACAAAAAGTTTGCATATTTTCACATCCAGCAACATAATTCACTTGGAGTCATGTTTCTGGCCATGTAAATCCACCAATCACTCTCTTTAGGCCAGTATTTTTTTATTCTCCTATTTTCAACAGGTCATTGCCAACTGTGTCTGTTAGCTGGTTACTGTTGCAGTTAATGTGCTGTGGGCTTTTAGAGCTCTTCTTCTGAAAACAGCTTACTGCTGCGTCCAAAAAGCTAAGGGTCAACCAATACATTGAATTTACTGGCTGCATAGCTAAACAAAGAACTGGAATTATTAAGCATTATTAAGCTTTATAAATCTGAAGGGAGCTGCAGATTGAGGTGATAATGCTCTTTGTGTGTAAAAAATATTGAATATAGGTAGGCTACTTTTAATTTATCTTTTTACACACATTAAAAACTAAGCAATCAAGGAGGAGCCCCACAGGGGCCATACAGTTTCACTGTGAAGAGAATCATGGAAAAAATTGTTATTTTGGTCGTGTCACATGTTGCAGGGATTAAGCTTGTAGACAAAGGCAAATCCAGTGTGATTACATTAGCCCCTTTTACACAGAGATTGCGGCATATTGACGGAACAACATCACTCCAATATGCCGGCTTTGCTTGCTTCTGTGTTATTTACACAGAACCAAGCAACGCCGGCCTGCTGGCGCACCAGTAGCCCCTTTTACACAGCGTTCCGGAATGAAAGAGGTGCTTGTAAACAGCGTCAGGTGTGACGTAAACATTTAGCGCCGCGCCAGTCAGCTGCTTTACAACAACAACACTGGCCGGTGAATTGACAGCAGAAGTGCTGGAGCTTGCAGTAAGAGGGCCGTATGTTACTGTCCCTGTGATGTGCCGGTTGATCTCGCCACGCGCTGAGTCCAACATCTCTGGGACTGTTAACCAAACTGACAAAAATCACTCCGCTCATTGCTTCACCTCTGTGTCTGTGTGCGTGTGTGTGTTTGTGTGACAGGTTGGCTGTGAGCGAGTCTCTTTGTAAGGGCAGCGATCTGCCAATCAGACATACACATACACACAGTGTGTGAAGTCACGTTACTGTAGACAGAAATAAAGTGTGGATATATCATATACGCTCAGACTTAGGATAATAATAGCAACGGCGATCCGGTCGAAGCCTAGCTTAGCCTAGCCTAGCTTAGCCTAGGTTTCCCATTGTAAAACTTCCCCTGGGCATAAATAGACTCATAAACTCTGCAAAATGAAGCGTGGGGGTTTGGATTGAGCAGCGGACTTTATGACCAGCTAGATTATACACTGTTCCTTTTATTTGGTGATTTTTACGGGACATCAGGCCACCGTGGTTAATGTTAAACACACGTCCTTCAACTGCTAACATGGTCGCATGTTTAGAAGGTAGGCTATGGAACGTCAAACGCCCCCCTGTTCTGCAACAACAAGCTGGCCGCATTTATGCAGAGAGGCCGAACTGATTGTGTCGGGAATCTTACTACCCCCCGAGGTAGTAAAATTCCCGGAACAATCTCTCGCACCTTTCTTCCCTCGTTCCGCAACGCTCGCATTTATACAGCAGGGCGGAGGGCCGAAATTCCGGCATATTCCCGGCTTTCACTGGCTGTGTAAAAGGGGCTTGTGAGAGCTCCCAGTCAGATGGTGCTCCAGCAGGAGAATAATGCGCATCTGATAAAATTAGTGACCTTTTCACATAATTGAAATATTAACGATCATTGTTCCCACATAATTATCCTTCTTGACATTCTCAAAAAAAAAACATTCTGTTTGCAAACAAGCACATAATCTGCAGGGATAATGATAACAAGGCATTTGGATATTTCAGAGGGAATAATGGAGAGGGTGACTGACAGACTACCCCTGACAGAAAATCAACCAGTCCATTTGTGGCCCAGTTTCACATTAACCGGCTGCCTTTTTTAAAACATTTTTTTTTTGCTGCAATCAGCAGCTGTGCAGAGGGTGTACTGTCAAACTGTCATTTGAAACTTTTTCAAGAGATGAACAATATTGTTCTCTCCCATTAGGCCAACAGTGGGTCACTTGTTGACCTACATGCATTTGTCTGATTGCATTTGATATGCTTAGCGGGAAGTCAATCAAAACAGTAAACATAAATGATAAAGCCACCAGGCCTATCCTTTGAACTTTTTAAAGCTGATACACCTGTTCAACTTTTCCAAAATGGTTTGCCCCGGTAAGGACAAAGTGGCGGCCCGTGTTGTTTCTTGATGGAAATAGCTTTGAGCCAAGGGATGTTGTGATGTCTTACACTGCAGATGTCTCAGTTTCATCCTGTGGCTACTATATCTGCCTCATTCAGTACATTTGCTTGGGGGCTATGATATAACTTTAAGTAGCACTAACAATATTCTTATATCAACAACCTGTCAAAATAACTATAGATCAGGTGTCAGGCATTGCTATGACAAACCCACATAAGGCAGGGAGAAGTTGTTCAATATATTTTCTGCCTAGGGTCATTCTAGGTCTGCTTTCTCATTGTGTGTGCTGTTATGTATCTATTAAAAAAACACCTTGGAAAAGAATTATGCATTGAAAAACACTGCAATGTCTGTTCCCAAGAGCCTTCTGGTGAAATAGAAGAATGGTACTGCAAAATATCGTTAATCTTAAAAGAAAGTTCGATTTCAAAGTGTTGGGACCTTCTTGGCTTTTCTGTTTTAGATGATAAATGGTTTTGTTTGTATATTGTTGCCATGATGCTGCTGAAGTCCAAAGTCCAAATGTAAAAGATCTATTAAGCCTTTATTATATTTGTTTCCCTATAACTGCTACCACGTTCCCATATCATCTGAGAAAAAAAAATAAAACTGCTGCAATTTTCTTTATCACTTGTCCAATACCAATGTTTATTCTCCCTCTTCCAGGCACATCTCTATGTCATCAGTCATTGTTGATAACTGTTGAGCTGCCTATCACCGTTTCTAATTACAGGCCATTCACCTGTAAGTTCCCCTCTGCTGTACGGTGCATGTTAAGTGTCTTTCAGCTCATTGATGTTTTGGTTTTGGGGCCCTTACCTTTGTTATTTCAGTCTCTGAAATCTCATCCACCTTCCAGCCACGGCAGAAAGGTGTTATTAGCAAAAAAAAATGTAAATCCTCTAAATGCTACCTTATCAGCACAAAGCACAATACATACAGTGGCTTGCGAAAGTATTCATACCCCTTGAGATTTTCAAAATGTTGTCACGTTACAACCACACACGTCAATTTATTTTATTGGGATTTCATGTGATAGACCAACACACAGTGGCGCATAATTGTGAAGTGGAATGAAAATGAAACAAGCTAAGCAGCTCACATTCCTATCTCTGCTCACCCCGAATAAGGATGAGAAACCTCAAGTCAGTATAATATCCTCATGAGACATTATTATAAAACAGTATTGTAAAATGTGTAGTAGCATAATACACCACAATACACTTAATAAATGCAAAATAGTGCTGAATAAGGATTACCTAAGTACAATCCATCAATCAACAATGATCTTTGTGACCCGTGTAAATTCTCTATAATAACAATATTAAACATACTGAAAATACTCAAATATTTCCAACTGGAAATCAATTCATGACAACAATCTATTATCAACACAATTCAGTCACAATTTGAAAAAGAAATAACATTTTATTTTATTTAGAATTGTTAGTTTTATTTGGAAACATGGCTCTCACATTTGACATGAATACCGTCAAAGAACTCCAAAATAGTTTCTTCAACAAATGATATCCAGTTTAATGATTTGCTCTGAAAGGAACAAACAGGAGGAAATGGATTACTAACAGCAACAAGACACACTGACTCAGCAGTTAGGTTTAACAGGTACATGTAAAATATATGTATTTTACACTCTCTTCCTTGAAGTGTTACCAATCAACCTTATGATATACTGTACCTATTAGGCTCATATAGGCTAATAATCATGATAATCCGTACAGACAATGTATGAAAGCTTCTAGCTTCACACATGTGATATTAAAGCCTGTAATTTATACCACAGTAAAAGGGCTGAACTGAAAACCTCTTTTCAGCATGGCTTAAAAATTCTGCAGGAAGAGCTATATATATATATATATATATATATATATATATATATATATATATATATATATATATATATATATATATATATATATATATATATATATATATATATATATATATATATTACTTCATCTAAATTAATGATCTATGATCTTGGGGTGAAGTAAGAGGACTTTTTGATGCTTTAGAAATCTTAACACACTCTCTGTATTTCAAATTCAGTATGAGATAAAACATTTGTGAAATAGTACTTATGCCAGATTACAAATCTGTAAAGGCAATATCAATTTTAAGATGCTGCATGTACAATCCGACTGTTTTACAGTTGAGGCATACACTTTTCTGTCCCTCTTGTCGACAAATTACATAGTGGTGTCACTGTTTTGTAAAATACCCTTACCCAACAAACTGAAAAAGACTGTCATTTTCAGGATATAATGGACCCAAACCTGACTTGCAGTACATCACAAGCAATTTCAACCAGTGTATCTGCCTTTGTTGCAGGTTTGCTGTGAGATGACATAAATGGAATTTTTCCCGTCACTGACATGAAAATATTTCCACGCGACTAATATCCATCATGCAGGGCTGCGCAATAACAATCACGTGCTGACATTTTCTAACATTAGTTTTGAGAGGATGCCACTCTGATCAGAGACTCAGATGCATCATGGACACATACTGTACACATCATCAATCAAAGTGTGGGTGGGTAACATGTCCAGTGTCGTATGTCCATTTTGAAAAGTGTTATATCCCCAACCACCCCTCCACTCGTGTGCACTGGTAGAGTGAAGATGTTGTCACCCATCACTGCACCTCAGCAGATCCTAGATGTGTCAGTGAAAGACAGATAAACAAACCAAACTAGCACATATAGAATAAATATTCAGTCACATGAGATTGAGCCTAGCAAACACTGGGAAATCTTGTATGGATGTTAAAAAAAGACAAAGTATAAGTTGGTTGTTCTACATCAGGGGTGTCCAAACTTTTTTCACTGAGGGCCACATACAGAAAAATCTACGAAGGGCCGGGCCACTTTGCAAAAATAACACATTTATCAGGACATGTAGCTGCTCTGATGTTTAGTTTCATAGTGTTTTCATAAATTGTAATCCTTCTTCACAGCAACACTTTACTTGCACATTAAACAGATACATTCCCCCTCTTGTTAAATGCCATCGATACACCCAGTGTTTTCTGCTTTTGCGTCCAATGTCCAGCTGGGTGAAAATAGTAGCCAGCCGAGATCCCGACCCTCCAAGGGTGGTCCGGGGGTATGCCCCCCCGGGAGATTTTTTAAAGTGAAATGCATGAATCTGGTGCACTTTGAGAGGGAAATTAAGAGGCTAAAGCTGAAGAATTTTGTTTGAAAAAAATGGAGACACTGTGTCAGATGAATTAGAAGCTATTGGAGAAGGACACATGGATTTTCCATAATAATAATAATATTAATTTAAAATAAAATGTTATGCAGGGTCCTCTGGGATGGGCTTGGAGCTCTTTTTCTTTTTTGGGACATATTTCTCTGTAATATAATGAGTGCATTTAAATTATTTAAAAATTAAAAGGGCCATATTACATTATATTTTTAAAATGTGCCACGGGCCAATCAATCAGTTTTGACAACCCTGCACTAGTGGGTTAACTAAGAAATGCAACAAAAAAAAATTATTATTATTTTTATTTTTCAAAGGGCCATATTACATTATATCTTTCAAATCGGCCGCGGGCCAATAAAAAGCGGGCCGTGGGCCGCAGTTGGCCCGCGGGCCGTAGTTTGGACACCCCTGTTCTACATGATGTGTGAACATATTGAGCTGCACTTGGACAGGCGATCGAGCTCCTGAAATATCACAAAGAGAATGATTGCCCCAGTTTTAAGAAAGATCTGAGCGATGTGAGTGCAGATGTTATTTTGTGTCTAAAAGGACAAGAAGATTGAGAGTGCTTCTATCCGTTCCCCTACACCAGTGACGTTTGAGTCCAGGTGGCATTAAGGTCGAGAAGAGTCACTGGTTTCAATCCACAACATAATTGGACCGCCACTGTCCCACAATTCATCAGCGCCTACCATATCACACTCGTACAAGAGCTGAGAAAAATACACTTGCCCAAGCAGACACCTCGCAACAATTCCCTCAAGTATGAAATCACTTCAGCCGCGGGACCGCCGTGCCTGTCTTCTCATAATGAGCTCAAACACACTGCTCCTGTCGACAATAGGAAAAGGAATATTAGGTATGTATAATTCCAACTGGCACATGGAAAGATGCCAGAGAGAACCTGAAATTATTTTCTGAAATAATAATAATTTAAAACAAAGTAGACCAGAGATATAAAGATAAGGGTCCAGTCCATAGAGGATGTCCATAAACCTGACATTTCTCTATGAGCAAAATACATTTTTCACTCATGACCCTGTCAGATTGTTGTTTCTTATCATAAAAAGAGATGGAACAGAGGAGTTATCTCAACATGATTATAATGTGAGCTTTACAAAGCAAGCTGCCACAACTTTATTTTATATGCTATGAGTACAGGGGATCTGAAAAACTGAATGTTGTTTTCTCCCTCACATCATACTCACAGACGGTGAGATGATATTACATTGTCAATTTTTTATCCTCCTTGATTTTATTTCAATGATGAGTAAACAGCGAAGCTGGCATGCAATGATAATGGATTGGATTTATATAGCGCTTTTCTCACACCATCGCTTTTACAGATATTCAGCTATGCAAGAAGTCGCGTTACTTAATAAAAGTTATATATCTAGTTGGGAAAACATCTTTGTGTTTGTATAAGAAAGAGTGTTTGCTGTCATTATTGGTGTGTTGACAAACACACTTTCAATGTCAAAAATAACAGCATGCACTCTTCAGGACTCTAAAAGTGTGTACAGAAGAATACATATACAGTATATGTCACCTAGGCATTGACACTTTGACACCCTTAGATTGTCAAGAGTAATTGTTTCAAATGTTATTTTTAGTAATGCCAGCGGCTGCACTCTAGGGATGGCAATGTAGGTCAGCTTACTTTGGTCCGGACTGAAATATCTCAACAACTACTGGATGAATTGTCATGATGTCTGGGACAGACATCCATGAGGCCCTGAGGATAAATGCTAATGACTTTGGTGACCCCTGACTTTTACTGCGCCACCATTAGCTTCACATGTGTGGTTCTGAGTTAAAGTTCTCAGAAACCATTGGATGAATGGATTTCTCATGGGATAGAGTGCAACAGCTTTGATGATCCTTTCTCATTAACAAATGTGAGCGAGCTTACAAGCTAAACTAGGATGTTGACAATGGTAGTTTACGTAACACAGGTGCTGATTTAATTTTAAATGCTGCCTTCATGTCCTATTGAAGTTATTGACATTACGAGTTTTTAACTTGTAAATCACATCATCAAAGCCGTGAATGACTGGCATGTATACTGTTTTAGGTGGAAAACCTTCATGAAGTTAAGATGTTCAACAAATTCTAGCTGATAATGAAAACTGACAGTTTGATCGCCAAACAGCAGAGTCCATTTCTATCGACATGTTCTACTTCACTGCCAATATCTGTCTATTTCACACCAGGCTTATTCTCTAATGGGATTTAAAAGCTCGACCTTGGGCCCAAAATTGAACGGACGGGCCTCTTTTCAGAAGTGCAGCCAACCGAGGGAACGTGTTGTCAGTTCTCTATTTTTTTTTAAATAATGCAAAATTGATGGCCTGTCCTAAGGGTTGTTTAGAACAGAGGATTGACTGACAGTCTTGCTCAATCGGCTGTATGCCTAAAAACAATATATGTTCCGTTATCCGTAATCCACGACAGGGAGGGAGGAGAGACATTGCATCACTGTGTCTAATGTGTGTCTTGGCATACTAAGTGGAACCACACAGGCTCTCTGATATGCTCACAGCAGCTGTTCACCTGTTAGAACAATGGGGCTCACTGCAAGCTCCTACCTTAACAGAAGGTGGCACATTGACACTCTGTGAATGTTTTTGTCATGTCTCAATAGTTGAGTTTCATGATTTAAATTAATATTCTGGATTGGCCTGCAAAAGCGTACAAGGTACATCCAGCACGCCATGGTCCATACATCCGCGCAATTGGCCGGAAAGGGATGTGGAACAACGAATGCTGCATTCAAGTGCTACTCGGAAAATCCAAAATTTAAATTGGACATAGATTCAATTTTAAGAGTTAACGTGGAAACAAATAGTACAAAAATATGTTTTTTTTTTATTATTACTTTATACATAGGGGAGAGTGGCCTAAATTGTGCAACTTTTCACTCAAAGTGACTTTAAAGTAAGGCCTTGACAGTAAAGTCTCCAACTCAAATATGCACATATATTTCAGGGTGTTGTGCATCCCTGGCAATAAAAACTTTGGATCTGGAATAAACTGTTGAAGAAATATAGCTTTCGGAAAAAAAGTTGTCTTGATGCACAACTTGCCCCCGGTGTGGTGTAAGTTGTGCGGTTGGAGAGAATACCATGGGGTGAATTGTGCCATTGATATATATCTCATAAACTGTAATGCAAGACAAATCCATTAGACAATCACTCATTTAAAGAGGACCTATGATGCTTTTTGACTTGTATGACCTATAAACGTTGTTATGATGATTCATAGTCATGCTTAACCATACTAAATTATCAAATAATGACTTACATGCATTTCGACGTATTCCCTGCTGACCGTCTGGGGTGTCTGTGCAGAGCACTAAACACTATTCTAGCCAGTCGAGAAGTCACGTCTTCAAAGCGGTCTACCCTTTCATAATTTGTGACGTCGCAAAAAAATGTGTGAAGTCACCACGCGGATGTTTCCATGTATGGTAATGCTGTCACTTCCCTGTTCGCGTCTGCCTCGCGCCCTTATAGGTCCATGCTCGCGCTTCCCGCCACTGAAAGTGTTCCGGAAGGAAGGTAACCAATCACAACGGAGTGGGGTTTGCAGGAGGGGGGGAGGGGAGCGGAGATTGCCGAAGCACAGGCGGAGGGAGCGGAGATGGCCGATGCACACACACTCAAGTGTTGACAGGATGTGCTGGATCGCCAAAATAAGAGAAAGAGCTTCCCGAAAATCTACATAGTTTTTTGTGATGTGATTCGTGTCAGGTTGCTCTATAGCAGTGTAAAACAAGAAATTAAGACCAGAAAAGTAGTATAATAGGTCCTCTTTAAGGTGTATTTAAAGTAAATAAAGTAAATAGTTGACAAAGATTGAAGGACAATTTTCTTAAACAAGGCCTAGCAGATCTAATGGTTTTACCTGCAAAGCTCACAATGACAAAGTCACCATCATCATCTTTCTGGCCATCTGAACTCTCATTAGTGGTGTCATTAAGTGGAATTGAGATGTCACTCTCTTCTGAGTTACTGTAGACAATCACTTTCTTTTGGTGACCAGCGTATACAGCCATGCCACTGGCACAACACTCAGAAATGTACTTTGCACTAGTTGCTCCGTGCTTGTGGAACCAACTGCCACCTGACAAATGTGATTCCCCTACATTTCTGCCTTTAAATCAAGGCTCAAAACCCATATGTACACCCTGGTGTTTCCTCCCCATTAACTATCATACCTCTGCACTACTATCTGTGTTTATGTGGATGTATGGGCTTTACGTCTTTTATTTTGGTTGTTATTTTACCTTCATTGTTTACCTACTGAATGCACTATGTGCAGCACTTCGGACAGTGCAAACTGTCATAAATGTGCTTTTATAAATACATTTTACTTACTTACTTACTTATAACTCACCCAGGCCCTTTGTCACAAATCACCCCCAGTAGCGACCTTAGCTATGTTTCAACCCATTCAATTGAATGGGGCCCCGCCCTCTGGGGGCCCCCAAGCCCCCCCTAAAATAATAAATAAGAAATAAGAAATAATTCTTGAGCAGGCTACCGGGCCCTAGGCCTCATAGTAACTTTTCATGTTGCATTGTCAAAGAGCTCAGTCACTCATGTCAATAACAGGGTCCAAAAAGGAATAAGCCTAAATATAAGGAAATAAATCATCATGGGCCCCTCAACTAGTAGGGGAGAAATACAAAAGCATAAGAAAACAGCATTAGTAGCTCTGTCTAAGGGGCTTCATGATGAGCCTTTAGGGCCCCCACACACATACAGGAATACGATTTCTATGTGTAAATTATATGCTGTTCATAAAAAGTAGCTATCCACCCTGTATCTGTTGAAATGAGTCTCTCCATCATAGAACATGAGTCTGCAGACCAATCTACTGTACTGTTTTTACAGTAGCAGAGTAAAGAGTGCTGCCTGATTAAGAAAAATCAGAAAAATAATGTTCCTGCTGCATCTCAGGATTTGATATAGCCTCTAAATTTTCCCCTCAAAGTGCACCAGATTGATGCATTTTAATTCAAAAGGCACAAATTTTCTTCCGGGGGGGATGCCCCCGGACCCCCCAACAAGGACCAGGGTTCCTCCCACAGTATCCCTAAATCCTGTGAGAAAAACTGACTTCATTAATATGTTTTTACCATTAATTGTATATGTGCTAAAAAGTCAGTGTACCTGACTGGATAGGTAGGAGTGGGGGGGCCCTTTAAAAGTCTGCACCCAGTGGCCCATCATCTCATAAAACTCTACAATCTGTTTTCTTTTTGCGGGAAGCATGCACAAGCATGCACAAGAAATATGTATTTTTCAAGAAAATACAAAAAAAGTGGGGGGCCCCACACTAGGTCTTGAATGGGGCCCCCAGATCGTTAAGGCCGCCCCTGATCACCCCAATCCCAGAAATTTGGATAATAAGCATGATGCAGCAATTTAGGGCTGACATCGTGCTAACTGTATAGACTCAAAATGTAGCATACCAAAGCACTAAAACATGTGTCAAATGTTTTCAAACTTGTCTATAATTGTTCAGACACAATAATCAAAAAACCTTGATCATGGAAATTTTACTTTGAAAGGCAAAACACAGTTTTTTGAGTTTAAATGTGCTTATATCTTATTCCATGTTTCTCCTTTCTTTACAGGATGAGTCAAATGGATGGCTCTTCTTAAATATGTGGTCACATTTCCAATTTCTTCCACGGTTTTCTAGAAACAAGGGGTGGCACAACTTCCAAAATGCACAACTTAGGCCACTCTCCCCTATATATATAGGCTATATATAAAAAAAAATAATATATAATATATATATATATACAGTATCTCACAAAAGTGAGTACACCCCTAACATTTCTTCAAATATTTCATTATATCTTTCCATGCGACAACACTGAATAAATGACACTTTGATACAATGTCAAGTAGTCAGTGTACAGCTTGTATAACAGTGTAAATGTACTGTCCCCTCAAAATAACTCGACACACAGCCATTAATGTCTAAACTGCTGGCAACAAAAGTGAGTACACCCCTAAGAAAAAATGTCCAAATTGGGCCCAAAGTGTCAATATTTTGTTTTGCCACCATTATTTTCTAGCACTGCCTTAACCCTCTTGGGCATGTAGTTCACTAGAGCTTCACAGGTTGCAACTGGAACCCTTTTCTACCCATTCATGACGACATCAAGGAGCTAGTGGATATTAGAGACCTTGCGCTCCTCCATCTCTCGTTTGAGGATGCCCCAAAGATGCTCAATAGGGTTTAAGACTGGAGACATGCTTGGCCAGTCCATAACCTTTACCCTCAGCTTCTTTAGCAAGCCAGTGGTCGTTCGGAGGGGTGTTTGGGGTCGTTATCATGTTGCAGTACTGCCCTGCGGCCCAGTTTATGAAGGGAGGGGATCATGCTCTGCTTCAGTATGTCACAGTACATGTTAGAATTCAATGAACTGTAGATCCCCAGTGCTGACAGCACTCATGCAGCCCCAGACCATGACACTCCAACCACCATGCTTGACTCTAGGCAAGACACACTTGTCTTTGTACTCCTCACCTGGTTGCCGCTCCACACTCTTAACACCATCTGAACCAAATAAATGTATTTTGGTCTCATCAGACCACAGGACATGGTTGCAGTAATCCATGTCCGTAGTCTGTTTGTCTTCAGCAAACTTTTTGTGGGGTTTCTTGTGCATCATCTTTAGAATAGGCTTCCTTCTGGGACAACAGCCATGCAGACCAGTATGATGCAGAGTGCGGCGTATGGTCTGAGCACTGACAGGTTGACCCCCCCACCCCTTCAAGCCCTTCAGCAATGCTGGCAGCACTCATACGTCTATTTTCCAAAGCCAACCTCTGTGTACGACGCTGACCATGTGCACTCAACCTTCGTAAACTGGGCCGCAGAGTGGTATTGCAACATGATAACGACCCCAAACACACCTCCAAGATGACCAGTGGCTTGCTAAAAAAGCTGAGGGTAAAGGTTATGGCCTGGCCAAGCATGTCTCCAGACTTAAACCCTATTGAGCATCTTTGGGCCATCCTAAAACGGGAGATGGAGGAGCGCAAGGACTCTAATATCCACCAGCTCCTTGATGTCGTCATGAATGGGTAGAAGAGGGTTCCAGTTGCAACCTGTGAAGCTCTAGTGAACTACATGCCCAAGAGGGTTAAGGTAGTGCTGGAAAATAACGGTGGCAAAACAAAATATTTACACTTTGGGCCCAATTTGTAAATTTTTTCTAAGGGGTGTACTCACTTTTGTTGCCAGCAGTTTAGACATTAATGGCTGTGTGTCGAGTTATTTTGAGGGGACAGTAAATTTACACTGTTATACAAGCTGTACACTGACTACTTTACATTGTATCAAAGTGTCATTTATTCAGTGTTGTCCCATGGAAAGATATAATGAAATATTTGAAGAAATGTGAGGGGTGTACTCACTTTTGTGAGATACTGTATATGTATATAAAATGATAGCGTGTGCATGTGTGAATGGGGCTTCAGTGTGCTCTACAATAAAGGCAGCAGGGTTGTCTGCCACTAGCAGAATTCTCATCAGCATGAGTGGCTCATTAGGGTGACAACCACGGCAGTGGTGTGAGGTGGTGATACTGTCTCACTGAGTAACCTTTCCTGTACTGTACAGGGTCAGTCAGGCATGAACTAGAACAGCAGAATCTGCCATCTGGGTTGTTGGGTCCTACAATGTTGGCCTGTCGCCATGGTGACTAATACATGCATGCTCGATTATTTTGTAGTCGTCAAGAAAAAATAAAGGGGTCTGGCATCTAGCCAACCTTGAAGCACTCTACGTGCTCAAGCATGCTCATTAGCATGTGAAGTCCATGGGAAACGGCTTGCTTACATGCTGCAAGCTTCTTTCTACAGCAAACAAGCGCAGTACGGGTGGAACCCTTTGTCACTTTGTCATTCAAGAAGTTGCTGATTTTGCGCAAGCAGAGTGAAATACTGTGCTGTTCCTTATGCAGGGAAGCAGACTTGTCCTGTTTGGAGGGAGTAGCGTGCATGTAAAACATTTTAAGCTGCTCCACTGAGGAGAGTGGGGACGGATAAAAAGGCAATTCAACATCTTAATAATCAGAATGAATTACATTATTTTTATAAGCACATCAGACGGTTTTAGGTAGTTTGTCTTGTTGTCCAGCATTGCTGAGAACTCACCTGCTGGCATACCACCCAACTCATCGAAACTCAGACTCATGCATTAAGCTAAAGACTGCAGACTGTGTTTATACTAATTGGAACATTTAACTGGAAGCTGTTGGTGGCAGCGTTAACTTGATATTGTATGAACTCATCCACATCTGTCCCAACTTTTGAGGCTCATTATATGAAGCTAAGTAGAGTAGTAGTAATAGTAGACAGAAGAGGCTGACATTCTTAATCTGGCTAGCAAAGTTCTGATTTGTTGACTGTTTCTCAAACCAGTGTAAACAACCAACAACCCCAGATCTGTTTGAACTGTTGAAAAAATATAAGATGTTGGCAATTTAGAGTTCTGGAATAGGCTGGTGCATTCCCAAGAGTAGGTACCAACGCGTAGATCCTTTGATCTGTGGACAATATAAATTATTCCATATTTAAACTTTATATATAGGGGAGAACGGGGTAATCTGAGACACATTTTACATTTGCTCCCCTCTAAGCGAGCTAAAATGATTTATCACTCAAATTTACACATTTCCCATTAATTCAGGATGTTTCATAGAAATGGGCATTAGCAGAATGTTTTCAAGACAAAGGCCAGTGAAAATATGATTGTTTTAAAAAAGGTTGTCATGTGGCTCACTTTACCCCAGCTGTGGGGTAAACTGAGACTGACCAGAAAAATCAAGGGGGTAAACTGATCCACTTACTTTTTCCACTCTGAAACTATCATAACAACACATATTGTAACAGTAAGAATCCTGAAAGCTAGCCACACATT
This sequence comes from Ammodytes marinus, assembly GCF_949987685.1. Taxonomy (NCBI): domain Eukaryota; kingdom Metazoa; phylum Chordata; class Actinopteri; order Uranoscopiformes; family Ammodytidae; genus Ammodytes; species Ammodytes marinus. The sequence goes on from NC_137233.1 coordinate 25,887,157, forward strand.
CGAGAACTAATGTCGGACTAATAAAGAATGATGGGGTTTGGTCAATTAAGCAAAGCAAATTTTCTAAACACTTGAAAGTAACTCTGAACAAAATCAAATACAACATATTATATTTCAAAAGGTTTTAATAAGATTCAAATGAAAGATAGAACCAGTTAGATTAGAACACAGTCTGGGGGTCAGAACACAGGACCCTTGAAGCCAGCTTGTGTCTGGGGGTCAAAGCATAGGAAAATCAGAACCAGCGAGAACAGCCTGGGACTCAGAACACAGGAGAAGACCCAACTGGATTATAACATCAGCCTGTCATACTCTACAACTAGATCTACTCTACATTCCAGCCCTGAAGGTTACAGGGACAGATGAGAAGGTGCTCTTTCCGTGTGGTTGCCCCAGGTCGTCTTCCTGGTGTATTTCCTTGGCATGATGGCTTTTCTACAATGTGTATGACATTAAAATAAAACATATGTTATGTAATATTACATTAAAATATGTTTAAGACTAAACTTAACTTGTGCCTCATGGTGGGGTAAAGTGAGACAGTTCCTCACTTTCCCCCACAGCATTTGGCTCACTTTCCCCCACCACCACAATTTGAGAAAAAACTACCTCTCTAAGCATTTCAGGCTAATCTTTAGCAAATATCATCACATGGTTTTTATATGTTGGTAGTTCATCAACACATATGATAGAAGTTTTTCTACGTGAATACATTTGCTTTGGCACAACAGTTGATTAAAGCGGCAGTTGAGAGTTTTTTTACTGTAATATTTGGCAAAACTGTCATAATAGCCATTCAGCTATATGTAGGTGAAGTGGTCTGAAAATATATTTTTATCACTTTGCTCCCCCCTGCCTCTGTGTGCTGCCCCCCAAAATTGCCACCACTCATGTTAATTTTGACCAATCAGAGCGAGGTCAGATTCTCCGTTCTTATTGGCTGTGGGACCTTGGCAACGACGTTGATGCGTCAGTTGCGTGAGCGTTCACGACCCTAGCAGTCTGACACTAGCCTACTGTTGGTACAAGGCTACTACGGCGGACAGCGAGTAGCAATGTCTTCACAAACGAACCCTCAATTTACCATTCCCAGGATACTAACAACTAACACCGCTAAGACAGCAAAAAAACGAGGAAAGACGAATGTTGAAAAGTTAACTGCTGAAAGGGAGACGGAGAGAGCTTGAAAAAAAGTACACCGGCCATGTCTTCTTGCCCTATCAGATCAAGACCTCTCCGACCGCGACCTCGTCCCCTTGCTCTGCCCCTAGGCTGCCTGCCGCTGGCCCCATATAGCCCTCGTCCTGTGATCAGTGTTGCCAACTCAAAGCGATTTTGTCGCTATATTTAGTGACTTTTCAGCCCCCCTGGCGACTTTTTTTTTTCAAAACAGCGACAAGCGACAAATCTAGCTTTTTTTTCTGGTGTTATTGGTGACTTTTTTCGCCAAAACAAGTATCATCTCTTCTCAACGAGCAGCGGGAGCACTGACACGCAGCCCGCTCATCGCGCAGCAGCCCCGAGCTGAGAGGTGTATCTCCTGCTGACCGGGCCGTCTGTCAGTGCTCTGTGACGGGGGACGGGCCAGGAGGCTCCCGCTGCTCGTTGAGAAGCGTTAAAAGTGATATTTGCTTCGGCGAAAAAGTCACCAATTACACCAGAAAAAAAGCTAGATTTGTCGCTTGTCGCTGTTTTGAAAAAAAAGTCGCCAGGGGGCTGAAAAGTAGCTAAATATAGCGACAAAATCGCTAAGTTGGCAACACTGCCCGAGCAGCCCCTCCCAGCTGCGGTCAGAACAGGAGCATAGATAGTAGGAGATACACACACACCTCTCCGCTCTGTTACAATTAGTTTGCTATCTTGCCTGGCTGTTACAGCTACTTTTGTTAGGCCTACCAGCACACTTACAATGATTTTAAGCTAACATACATGGTATGTCTGTGATTAAAATGTATGCTCAATATGTACGTATGTAGTTATCATTACTAATGTTTAATCACCTCGGAATCGGACATGGTGTTTGTCTCCTGTCAATGTAACTGAATTCACATGAACGCGCGTAGCTGTCGTTCAGAGGGAGGAGCTACAGCAGGTAGAGCGTTGGGAAAACAGCCGTTGGGATCCCAACGGCTACAATTATCAACTGCAGCTTTAAGTTGACAGTAAGAACATTTACTTTTACATGCAAAATACCTATTTTGGTGAAAAAAACATGCTTACCACAGCACCATGAGGTCCTCTCTTTCAGGGCCATGGGGAAATGAGAGGGGCTTGAAAACATATATCTCACATGACCACAAATGTTTTCCGTTGCCTAGATACAGGGGGTGGCTCACATTACCCGATGCCTCAGATTCCCCCGTTCTCACCTACAGTACGTATATATTTTTAAATTATTTATTGTGTATATTATAGTATTTTATTTGTAAATGTATGTGAGTGTTGTTACAGTTTAGGCTACCTGTAATCGTATATATGCAATGAGATAATACTGTAACAAAGGTTTAAGAATTGAATTAGACTGATAGCTCCTGAGTCATTTATATATCAAACTGACTTGAAATAAAAGGGCACGGAACTTAGCACAGTACCTGAGCTATCACTTTATTGAATTAATTACATTTTTTAATTACAAAGAAAATCAGCTCATTGTGTTGTGACAGATGATAATTATATCTTTGATGAGGTTGCCAACTCAAGGATTGTTAAAGAAAGTTTCTCTTGCTGTTACAGCTGAAGGGAAACTTTGTGCCCATATACCGTTTTTCATTGAACCTAGACAACTGTAATTAACCAGATAAAGAAATTTTATGAAGCAAGGACACCTTTTTTCTTCATCTCCAGCACTCTGTCATGCACACTTGCACACACACACACACACACACGACCAAACTCCCAGACACATTTAGCGTCTCAATATTTACCTGAGGGTGTCTTAAGCACTCAAGCTCACATGTGGTAAACTAGCCCCACTGAGACTGAAGCTGAAAGCAGGTGCTTTCAGGAGCACAGCAGCCTTATAATGAAGTTGCCAGTAGAAGGGCCCTTTAGCCAAATCACTGTTTTATTAAGTGCAAATGTCAACAAAGGGCTTGCAGCTACAGCAACAACAACGCTGCCCCCCAAATCCCCCTACAGAGAGAGACAGTTTCAAATGGTCAACTCTCAGGTCAGTCTGCTAAAAAGGATCAGAAGATATATGTACTATACCACGCAAACAGCAAAGTTCCTGTTGTGGGAGGCTGGGTTGCGGATCCAAGAGGTCAATTTTACTTTGGAATAGTTGTGCCAGTAAAAGATTGAATCGTCTTGCAAAAAATTGGTCTGACAGTGAATTATGTTTACATAGATATTAGCATCCTGGATATTATCGCGCAGGGATTTGGAGAATCCAAAGTATGAGTTTGAGTATGTTAACAACAGATCCTAGATAACATTGTATCTTAGGTTTGTCAAACCTGAATACACTAGCTGTGTTTACCCAAAGGAAACTGGGATAGGGCATACAAGTGCAACACAAGATTTGAACATTGACCACTCAGGTTCAATGCCCCCAACCTCCACAGGGATGCCAGAAAAGGAGTCAAAGTTCTCTCGAACAGGGGCCTCCTCCAGATGTTCCCAGTATCCAAAACATGCAGCCTCAGATGCACCCGACCCTAACGTTCCTCTGACGAGTGGTGGGCCCATCAGTTGTAAAGGGGATTGGTGCCACGTAGCTTCTTCAGGCTGTGCCCGGGCTTCCTCAGGGCAGGGTCTCTCCTCCCTCATTGTGTTCTTCCATGGAGTCCTTTTGAACCATTCTTAGTGGGGCCCTTCACCTGAGACCACTTTGCCTTTGGAGACCCTACCAGGAGCACTAGGCTCCAGACAACACAGCCCTCAGGTTCATAGGGACACACAAACTTCTCCACCACGATGAGGTGAGGGTTTCAGGAGATGATGACCTGATTTATTGCCTTTTATTTTTACATTACTGACTGGTGATCAGATTGGTGCAGGCCAAATCCAGTAGAGTGGTAAAAACAGCCGGCCTGCAGAAAACCAATGTGAGTTAATCTTCCACTGCTGAGGTACAATCAGTCTGTGCAGCATTGACGGATAGATGCAGGGATGTTGAGCGGTCTAATTACTGTAATGCCTGCACACAAAGACAATCTTAAAATGGCAAATGTTACAATTGTGCTTATGGAGATGAAAGACCTGTTCTGTTTGTTCCACTCCCAAGTAAAATTCATAACCTGAATATGATCCAAAAAAGATTGGTGGGGCATATCCGGGACATTAGTATGCACGTACATTTGCTCACTGACTAAAGCATGCAGATAAATATGGCTAGGAATTGCACCTCTAAATCATGTTGTGTCCTGTCGCCTTTATGATGAAATGCTTTTATTTTGAGACTCCTGTAAGGTAGATATCAGTAGGGATCGTAAATAATATTTAGGGCGTTGATGACTGAACAGGAAAAAAACAAAATAGCATCTGCATATTCTGACTCTTTCATGTGTGCATGAATAAACTTGAGACAGGCAGCCTTCTGAATAATGAGCGGGGCACACCCACCTGTATGGTTGTCACAGTTCATGTGGAGTGTAAGGAAATTGCCCATTGATCATTGAGGTGACACACCTGCAGAGTAATGCGCCCGGCTTCTTGCCGCTGCAAAGCACTTGGTACTTTAGATAAACTGCAAGAAAACACAGTCACATTCCGTCAGAATAACCATTGCAAAAGCCTGAAATTGCTATGGCCATTCAAAATTCTTCATTAAATTGTACATTCATATTTAGAGCTGTTATTATTTTTTTGTTGAAGTTGTTCGTGTCCATGTGGGCAGAGGGCCGGGCTGAGACACAAAAAGACAGTACTGCTCATGAGTAGCATAATGGCCACAAAAGTAGGAAAAAGATAATAGTGTGTCTTTCGATGCACTGACTGATCCAATATATTTTGGGCTCTAATTTAATGTTTAAACCTTGTGTGGTGTTCATATTGTTGTTACACAGCCAGTGTTCATGGGTCTGGTGGACCCACTGCATTTTAGGAGGTTTTAATTCAACACAATCAAACATTTTATGTTAAAATACTCAACAGATGTTTACTTCATCCTATTTGCAAGAAATATAAACAGCATATATGATTAATAGTTGTCATTTACCTTTGTTAGATCACAGTTATGGATTAAAGTACCACTCGTTTTTTCTCAGTTTTTGAATAAAATTTAATAAAACAAGAAAAACTATTATAAAAAAGATGTGAGGGGGATACATTCAACACATTTACAAATGAAGCAGGGTTTTTCAAAATTATTGATTTTAATTTATTTGAACTTAATTGGAAATTTAACCCATTCAGGTCAGTTTACATTACAAAGCTAATGGGCTGGTCCTAGGGCTGGCTGCTGAAGGCTGGTCCTGTGTCTTCGTTTTGGAACTAGCTGATGCTCAATCTTATCCTCTTCTTCAAAATCACTGTCAGACTCTGAAATCTCAGAAATGTGATCGTCACTATGAGCTCATCACTGCTTTATGCAGATGATGTGGTCCTGATGACATCATCTCACTGGATTGGTTCACAGGCGAGTGTGAAGCAGATGGCATGAGGATCAGCACCTCTAAATCTGAGGCCATGGTTTTCAGTAGGAAACCGATGGATTGTCTACTCAAATAGGGAATAGTCTTTACCCCAGATGAAGGGGTTCAAGTACCTTGGGATCTTGTTTGTGAGGGAGGGGATAATGGCCTAAGTTTGGCCGAAGAATCGGAGCAGCGGGGGCGGTATTGCACTTGCTTATCGCAACGTTGTGACAAAAAGAGAGTTGAGTTGGAAGGCAAAGCTCTCAATCTACCAGTCGATCTTGGTTCCTACTCTCACCTATGGTCATGAAGGCTGGGTCATGACCCAAAGAACTAGATCGCGGGTACAAGTGGTTGAAATGGGTTTTCTCAGGAGGGTGAGAGATAAGACCTTATCCCTTAGAGATAAGGTGAGAAGCTCAGTCATCCTGAGAGATTTGGAGTAGAGATGCTTCTCCTATGTGTAAAAAGGAGCCAGTTGAAGTGGTTCGGGCATCTGGTCAGGATGACCCCTTGGCGCCTCCCTAGGGAGGTGTTCCCAGCAAGTCCAGCTGGAGGGAGGCCTCAGGTAAGACCCAGGACTAGGTGAAGAGAGTATATCTCCACCCTGACCTGGGAACACCTCTGGATCCCCCAATCAGAGTAGGTCAATGTGGCCCGGGAAGGAGAAGATCGGGGTCCCCTGCTTGAGCTGCTGGCCCCGAGACAAGACCCCTGATAAGCAGTGTATCATGAGTAATGATCACGAGAGAGTGAGTGATCATCACATTCTGACACCTCTAACTCAACATCATCTTTAAAAGCTTCTCTCTCTTCCAAAACCTAGAATTTTCCCACTTTTATTAGCCCTGGGTCCAGTAGACCCGAACATCCTGTATGTAATATAAATGTGTAGGGGGGGTGTACAGTGTGTCGACCAATTATTTTTTTCTGATATATGTTCTTTGCAGTAAATGAGCCAAGGCCATTGAATCTCAGTTTGAAATTATAATTAATAGTAGCTATCATTTTTCTTTTGATAAAAATGTAAATGGGTCCCACAGACCCGAACACCACAAAAGGGTTAATATCGCTGAGTAAATGTGGATGACGTTAAACAGATGGAGGCCATGTGAGGTGAGGAGTCACAAAGAAGGGTTTGATGTACACACTTCTTTCAGAGTATCTTCAGTGGGTAACGGATATGCTCAAATTAGGCCAGCAAAGATACCTTTCAGTGTTTAATCACATCCAAAAGTGACATTTAAGCACATGTAAATTGAATAAGCCCTTACAACCTTGGTATTCAAATTTATTTTGAAAGAAAAAAAATAGGTTATTGTTTGGGATTTGCAAAGTTATATAACACTCCTTCTCCCTTTCTTAACCTAGGAGAGATAATGATGATGCTTTTTAAAGGAAAGGTATACAGAAAAA